>NC_136689.1:131678764-132278416 GCF_903797595.1 Erithacus rubecula
AAACCCAAAAGTTTATCATTATTATTACATGTTGCAAATTATTAATCACATTTAAAATACTGGTATATATTGTCTTTGTATATAAGTTTAATTGAAAAATTACTCTGGAAAGATACTGTTCTAAGAATCATCAGATATATATATGCTAAAACACTAAATCATAACAACAGTTCAGTACATATTTATGGGCATACATGCACCCTGCTACCATTCTGTTTATTCTTTTAAACACAGGAATAGTTCTTACAAGAACACAGAAACATAGAATTGTTAAATCACTGAGGTTGAAAAGACCTATGAGAATAGAGTTCAGTTTGACCAAACATCACAATGATAATTAGACCATAATACTAAGAGCAATGTCCTGTCATTCTTTGATCACTTCCAGGGATGGTGACTCTACCACCTCACAGGGAAGTCTCTTTCAGTGCTTAACAACCCTTAGCATGAAGAAATTCTTCCTGATCTCCAGCCTGAATCCCCCTTGGCACAGTTTGAGACCATGTCCTCCTGTCCTGAGCCCAGGACCTGAGGTGCAGCTGTACCAGTGCTGAGCACAGGGAGACTCACCTCTCTGATCCTGCTGGCCACACTGTTGCTGATACAAGCCAGGATGGATTTAGCCTTCTTGGCCAGCTGGACAAACACTGGCTCAAGCTCATCTGCTGTCAACCAGCTCTCCTGGTCCTTTTCCACTGAACAGCTTTCCAGCCACTCTGTCCTCAACCTGCAGCACTTCAGGGATTGTTTTGACCCAAGTGCAGGGTCTGGCACTTGGTTTTGTAGAATCTCAGATTGTTTTCTCAGATTGTTTTCAGTCCATAGATCCAGCCTGTCCAGATCTCTCTCCATAACCTTTCTACTCTCCAGTAGATCAATGCTCCTGTCCAACTTAGTGTCTTCTGCAAACTTAGTGAGGATGATCTCCATCCCCTCATCCAAATCATTGATAAAGTTATTAAATATCACAGGTGCCATTACTGAGCCTTGGGGACCCTACTAGTGTCTGGCTGCCAATTGGATGTGTCACCATTTGCCCCCACTGCCTGGGCCCAGCCCTCCACAGAATCTGTTCAAGCAATGGGCTGCTGGCTTTTCCAGGGGGAGTGCTGTGGGAGACAGTGTCAAAGGCTTTACTGACTTTAGTCCAGATGGATTAAATTCACAGCCTTTCCCTCATCCACTAGAAGAATCGCCTGGTCACAAAATGGAATTATGTTGATTTTAAAAGAAAATCACGTCAATTTGTTAAGCAGGACTTGCTTTTCCTAAACCCATACTGACTCGGTCTGATCCCCTGATCGTCCTGAAAATATCACGGATATAAAACTCAGGGAATTTCCATTACTAGCAGATTCCTCATAGATGCATCAGAGTTATTTTAATGACTCCCATCCAGTAGTCTTAACAGCTCACTAAGCACAAACACATAGGTCCCTGATGTACCAAGAAGTTATTCTGAAAGCAGTCAGGCTAGACTCTCTTTCACTCATTCCTGTTATGCATTTGACAGCAGTCTTTTCTCACTAAAACTGCAGGTCATTCCAAGGTTTATAGTTGCAAACACTTTAATATTGAGGATTTTGCAAATATTAAACCAGAAGGATGTTAAACAGAATTTTCCCTGAAAATACACTTGACCACCAGCTTGGGGCTCTGCTGCCCTGGTCTGGCAGTGACCAGCACTGGGTCCAGAATGCTCCCTTGGATCCAGTGTGTGTGTCCCAGCCCTGGCTGGTGTCCCAGCAGTGCCTCCTGGGACTCAGCCATCCTCAGTGATGGGCACACGTGCAGGTGTTCCCACTGAGGTGTGAATATTTTCATTATTTGTCACTTTCTGACTCTCATGGGTGGCACCAGTTGCCAATAGCTTCTTTGGTTGTGTAGTCCCAGATCAACTTCTTTTATTTTGCCTATATCTAAAGGCAGTTAGTAGTCTTTTGGGTGGATGCAGATAGAATTTAATTTTCTCTCAGAGGTGCATCTGAGTAGATGTCAGCCTGTGACACTTATGAACATGTTCATTACTGAGGAGATGGGTGGCTGTGATTATGGCTTGCAAAGAACTGAGCAATTTTAACCATATCAGCAGTATCCAGTGTGTTTACAGGAAGGAAGCAACTTGAATGTTGTTACAATGCTGTTATGTGTTACAAAACACTATTTCCTGCAATGTCCAGAGAACTTCCAAGGAAAGTACACAGGGCTTGTATTTTACACTGATTTTTCATGTTCTGCACTGGACATCAACCTTTCAACCACCAAAGAAGCAAAAAAAACACCTTTTCTTAGTGTTACCAGTAAATAAATTTCATCCACTCCCTAGAGCATAGTATAGCAGATGGTTTTAGTAGAATAGATTGATTACGCTAAATTTTAGTTGTGGGATGCAATCTGCAGAAATGGCTTCCTTTCTTCCCATCACCTTCCCCCTGGAAAAAAAAACAAAAAAAAAAGTTAATCTGTCTACTTAAAACACAAGCTTTCCTACCTGAGCAAGTAAAGAAACTCACCCACTGCATTTATACGCTCAAATGTATTGTATTAAACCTTTCACTTTGAGAAACTTAATTCCATTCTGCAAACATTTGTTATAGAAAAGAGGAAAGAAAACTTATGGCAATACAAAATTCAGATTCTACTTCATGGATTTTGTCTCAGAACAAATTTAATAATCTGCAGTTTGAAAACTTTGTCTTTACAGGTAAGACACTGCAGTATCTAGTTGATATATATAAACAGAAGGAAAGAGAAAATTTGAATAGATTTGAGGAAATTATTTGTTTAAAAGGGAGATGTAATTAACTAATTAACTTATTAACTTTGCATTGCTTTTGCTCTTAAGGAAATATTGAGAAAGGTATCACCATTAATTCAGGCTTTTGCTAAATTGAATTTATTTGTAAAATATAGCAAGTATAAAAAGGTTTATGCTTTATTTCATATTCATATTTGTATTCTTTCAATGTTTTTCCACTATAAAAATTATATATATAAGTAATAAAACCCCAAATATACTACATCTAAATTAATCTAAAAGAAATCATTACCTACAAAAAGCAAACTTAAAAGGAAAAAAAAACATATTTGCTGCTATTCTCTTTGTATGTAAAGTAACATAACTGCTGAAATCTTATTCTGTTGGACATAATTAATTAAATGAAAATCTCTTAATAGCCTGCTGACAAATAATAATACCACCCCCCAATACATGAGTCCTTGTCTTTCATAGGATTGGATTTTTTTATTTAATAAACTATAAATCTTGTTTTTAAAGGACCATTTAAAACTTGTGTCTAAAGGGATCCGTGGATTTATTGATTTATTTGGAATAAAACAATGCATAAATTTATATTATCTAAAAGTTGAGCTTATGAAACATTTTTTTCTTTTTTCTGTCATTTTGTTTTACTCACTATTGCTCAAAATCAGATTTCAGTTTTTCTAAGCCATGGGTTGAACCTGTAAACATTTCTGAATATTGGATCAATGAAAACCTTTTTATTTCCTTCTAGATGCCTGCTAATATTTACAATGGCTTTAATTTTTTTTTTTTTTTTTTTTTTTTTGTAATTTCTTAGTTCACTGATTTTAAAAGGCAGAAGTTGTTATTAGCTTTAGTGCAGTTTTGTTGCAACTACACTTTCACCTGTAAGCCATTATTTTATGCATTTTCTGTCTGGCAGGTATCTCTCTTAAAGGAACATGAAACTCCCTGCTTAGAAATGAAAAAAAATGTTTTCTTTGGCAAAAAAACCCCAAAAAAACCCCAAGAAAATCACTAACCAACCAACTTGTTGATCAGAAGGTGAAAAAGGAAAACTTTAAAGAAGGATAGCAAAATACTAGACATCAACAAAAATACAGGGAAAAAAATACTCCTTTTGGGTTCCCAGTCATCCAGGGCAGGGCCATTCCCTCACAGTCTGTAATATCATGCTGAGAAGTTTCTATTTTTCTTTTTTTTTTTTTCTGTTTAAAAAGTGCCTCTTTTGTAATCATTTCCCCCTCCCTCATTTTACATCAGAAATGCTTCTAGCTCTGTGGAATATGTTAGAGCTACAAGCTTCTCTCTCATCAGCTGGCAGTATCATAGCTTGGAACTTAGGAAACTACTCTTAAGATAATAAGAGGCTAAGAGAATATGCTGCTCTGACTCAGATTGAGTGTTCTGGTAATGGGACCTCTTATCTTGGAAGCATTCAAAGAGAAAATGAGAGAACAGATTTCAGTACCACAAGCCTCTGGTAAAAAATGAGACCTTTTTCCTTGAGGCAAGAGGGCTTGAGGACATGGTATCAAGATGTTTTCTGTTAGAACTGGGGTTGGAGAGAAATGAAACCATGCAGAGACAGGAATCAGAGTGCACAAGCATACAAAGCAATCTCTTGCTCACAGCCTTATCTGACTCCTGCTAATCACTTTCCCCCTGGTTGTCTTGGAGCTGTGCAGCACAGGAGCACAATTCCATGCTGCTGGCTGCAGAGGGACAGCCCTTTGGAGGGAAGACAGAACTGATTGCTTATCCAAAAGAGAGGGGAAAACCCCTAGAATCTAGCAGTCATATTTCTGTATGTAAGCATTAATATCTATGACCCAGTCTGGATAACCAATTCTGCAATCTTATTTATGGTGAGTAGGTTTGAGTACTGATCATAGTGAAATAATTGGCAGCAGGGAAAAGTGGCATGTACAGGAGAGATCAAGCCATAATTTCTTGTTTTGTAGCAGAATCAAGACTGGAAATCTGTAACATATTTACAGAAAATGTAGAAAAATATATATGGAAACCATAGTGTGTTTTTTTTTAAGCTTAGCTTAAGGTAAACTTCTCTGGTGACATAGAAAACACAGCAAAATCTATGGATTTTTATGGAATATTGTGGACCTGAACATGATTAAACTGTGTAATAAAATGATGAGCCTAAAAAAAGAAAAAGTATAACCCGTGTTAAAATTAACTATAACTTAAGACTAGAAGCCAGAATAAAATTTGGAGTTATGAGACAAGATCTTCACTAGTGCCAGGGTCTTTGCCTTGGTTCCTCAGGAAGTTGCTGAGTCTCTGTTCATCTGTAAGTGATCATTAGCAGAAGCAAACACCTCTTGAAATATAAAGATCTTGTGAGTTTTTTTGAAAATTACTTTTTTTTACAAGGCAATACTGAATCTTCTTCCCCCTACCCTTTCCACCTATAGCAGGCCAGTTAGTACATGCATAGTTAGAAAACAGGCATGACATTGTCATTCTCACTCAGTAATTAGGGAGCAGGAGAAGTAACTGGCATTACTCAAGGAATGAGAAAGAGAAGAAATGCTAATTAAAGGCTGAGAGAGGGAACCAAATTGAGAATTTTATGGAGGTGTCTTAATGGATTATAACAGCAGTAATATGGAAGAAGCCTGTAGGAAGCAGGCTTTGTTAGTCCTAATTAAGAAACTACTTCTCTGAAAAGCATTTTGTTGCAGATGTCAAATAATCTTTAGTTCCTTTGAGTCCATTGTTTTCAGTGGGATGTAACATACAGTACTAATTTACCAACAAATACTGTGAGATGACACACTACTTGCTTGCAATTTTTGTAAAGGCACCCTGAAATGTTGCAATATACTTGGGAGGAGAGAGGGAAAGTAGAGGAGAGATATTTTCCTTCATGAATTTTGATATTTGGATAATTCTACTAATTCTACTAATTCTTAATATATGTAGTTAAATATAAATGTAATTTGGGGTATCCTATACATGCAAGAATCAAAAAGCATTGTTTGATACTGGATGGCATGGCACTTAGCTAGCTTACCATGAATGGTGAAAAAATAAAATACCGTACCTGTATAAATTGCCTGTCTTTGAAAATTATATAAAATTCAATAAACATATTCTGTGAACTCTGATAATTTTATCTGAAGTGGTCTTTTTATTTGCACTAAAATAAGATTAGTACAGAGACCATGCAAATAACTTGCAAGTTATTTTGTTGTGTGCTAAAAATGCTCTTAGGAAGCGTTGTTGATAATTATTTTTATATGAAACACTAACAATAAGTTTTATTGTGTTTATTTTTTAATTTAGGGGATCTGATTCTTGGTCTTATAACATAATATGACTTTTGAAAACATGCATTGGAGGTCAGTTCTCCATACGTGTGTTTTGACCTTCTTATAAGTGTCTGCCTCAGAACAAGGATCTGTGTTTGGTGAAAACAGGCATAAAAGTTAAAATGATGAAGCTTTAACCTACTGCTGATTTGGATCTGGCATCATACCTAAAGTACTGGCTTAATTTGGGCCAAACAATGTTTCTCTGTCTTTTTCTTATCCAGATGGAGTTGTCTAGAGCTTCATGTTTTCAAGTCTGCCATTGAGTCTATTACTGTGAATAGAATTTGTAGCATCTTCATATAGCTATTACTGCTTAGAAAAGCTGTGAAAATATTGCCTATTTTCCTGATTTTTTTAATAGCTATCCTTTTTTATCAGTTAAAGATCTGATCTTGATTCCCTCTTCTTTATTCCCTTCTGTCTTCAATAATGCAATCTGAAAAAGAATATATCAGAAAGGAAATTGCTCTTGCAGAAGACTCTAATAAACATGTCAGGTACATTACATGAAAACTGTGTTTATCTGGAGTTGAAACAAAATATTAGCATAAGAGAAAATCTAAACACATCTTGGGTGTCTTTCATTTACAGCTTTGGTAGGAAAAAACATTTCATATTGTGGTTTAAACTCTTTTATCAAAATAGAAAAGAAATCTATCAACATTTCTTGTTAAAAATGTGTTGGTTGACAGAATTTTTTGGGAGACCTGTTCTATATATATATACATTCAGGACATTTGTACTTTGAATATTATTGGCCATTAATTATAATAGGTCAAAACAAAATCATACCATTTTTTAACTTAATTGCTTCCAAGCATATTAAACTGGTGTCTTTTAAAAACCTGTGAAATGGGAAGAGTGTCTTACTTCAGTGCTATATTGTAATTTTATTTACTCTTGAGCCTTTAAGGAACTTTTTCAAAAGCTACATTCTTAAAGATTCATGCTGGGATATTATACCTATGAAATGCCACCCACTTACTATTTTCTGACTGTGTGACAGGTGAAACTTGCTGAAAAAAAGTGACCTTTGGCAGGAAATAGAGTGCAGGGAGAAAAATAACCAACCAATGTCACATACGTAGTGACACAATACATACAATATCACAACTTTCACTTTCTGGAGAAAGAAAAGCTGGTGAAGAAGAGTCTGAGGAGAGACAGTAGAAGATAACAAATGAGGTAAAGTCTGACAGGTTTTCAAAAACAGGCTTCAGAAGTAGGCAAGATTAAAAGTAAAGCAATATGTATCAAAAAAACCAGCACATAGCAAAACAACATCTAATCTTTGAAATCAGAAAATGAGTCAGGAATAGTGAAATGGATCACAGGCTGTAGTAAATAAAATCAATGTGGGACCACTGGTCTCCTTGGATTGTCTGTTGGTGCACAGTATGTCAGGTTTTTAATTAGACACACTTAATGCTGTGCCTACTCTCTGTTTTCATTAAGAAAATACCATTTCAGCTAAGGAAAGGTATGAACAGTCTTTTGCAAGATTTTGTTCTCACTTGATTAGCTTCTGTTAACACATGCATTCAGTCTTACCTCTCTGACAGAAATCTAGTCTGATTCATACAGAATTATTAGGTATAGATGCATTTTCTATTTTCATCTGTAGTTAACATATGCTTCAGTTTCGAAATGTCTTTGTCATAGACCTATGCAGATTTATGCTTGATTTAGAATATTAGTTTACTTGTGGATCTGAAGATGGACTCGTTTTTTAAGTTTTAGTTAGTTTTAGTTTTAGTTTTAGTTTTAGTTTTTGGTTTTGGTTTTTGTTTTGGTTTTGGTTTTTGCTGCGATATATGGGAACAGAATTTTGTTCCTTGACATAAGATTATCTATTTGCAGCACATCTACAAATGCAGTTTTATGGTCTGGTTTGTACAATCCTAGGATGCAGGTTGTATATTCTCCTGCACTTTGTCAGACACTATGCCTTTTATTGGTGCATCTTCTTATTTTGAACACTGAAATTCCTCCAAACATATTTCTGCATCTGTAAATTGCAGCCTCAGAAATGTTTTGACAGGTTTGGTTTCCTTTGGTTTCCTTCACAGATTGATGCCCAGTGTATGATGTTTACTAAGCTGCACACAAGGAACTTTACTGCCATTGATTTCTGTGGAGCACATACCATGCAATATATTCACTCCTGTCATAAAAAATGGAAGTTCTCCACTTTGGCTGTGATGTATGATAAAAACTAAGAGACTTAAGGCAGTAGAGTAAGCTTCCAGGAAAAGAAAAAAATTCCTGAGACTTGTTATAGAAATGATGTATTATTAATTTAGTCCCTGCAGCACAAATCCAAGGTGTGAGGGTATTTGGAAAAGTATTACTCCATAATTGCCTTGCGTTTAGGCTTATCTTCAGATCTGTGTTTTCATCCACTCTTGTAGATATGATACTATTCTAGAGGCATCTGAGACATCTTTGGTCTCACTGTAGTCAGTCACACTTCTATTGTTATGAGCAGAAGAACATAACAAACTTTTTCAGTTTTAAATGCAGTCATCTGCCTTTTCTGGTAACATGTTGATAGCCTTTTTCAACAACTTTTCCCAGATCATGTTGCTTTCCCCCTTCTGACATATATTCCTTTGCAGGCAGGATGGGGGTGAATTATATGAATTGCTACCACCTATGACTGGTGGTGAGATGCATGAATCAATTTATTCTAGCTAAAATCAGATATGTGAAAGTCAGTCCACAACACATTTACTTATTATTCAATTATATCCTTTCTCTTGGATGATCAGCTCTTCTCTCATTTATCTCCTGCTAGTCACTTAAAACCAACTGCTGGATTTTAATTGCTTCTTTTTTTATATTAAGCATGACATTTCTTCGTTTATTCTCTGCTACCTCTCATCATTGCTCCTAACTAAGGGTTGGAGCTGGTTCTTGGTGCTTTTCAAGGTGGTGGAATTGTCACATTCCACTAGGTGGAATTGTCACTTGTGACAATTGTCCCAGTTGTCTTTTGTACTTCAAACACTATAATTTTTCAGTGATTTAATGCCAATGTTCTCCACACCTTTGCTTCTATTTGCAATTTCTTTCCTCCAGGAAAAAAAAAAGACACCCTACAATTTTTCTCACAAGGGAGAAGCTGTGCAAATAATTGGCAGTCATGTGGCACATATTTTCCTTCAAAAATAATTATAAAAATTTAAATCCTCCTTGTTAACAATAATAAATCAATTATTTAGGCTGTTTTTACCTTGCAATTCATATTTAAACAACATATATCAATATTAAATTATTATAACTTTTGAAAAATGCTATTATTTTAATCTTGTCCATTAAATTGCACTTCTCTAACATTTGCTTGTAGACAACAGTAACACTAGCCACACACTTAATATATGACATTGCAACTCTCCTAAGTAGGAAAAAAAAAAGTGCAACTCTGTAGAAAAAATACCAGTAATGAGAGCTCATTCTGAGTAGAAAAATACAGATATTATGTTGTCAGCAATAATTCAGATCAGGAGCACATGAAAAGCTCTGCTTGCTAAAACCAGCAGTCTTTGAAAAACAACCTGGAATAGTTCACAAATCTGACATGTAAAAAGTCTTCAAACAGGAAATTAAAATCCAGTGTATACCGGGAAATATGGAAAAATAGTTTGACTATGTAGTTCCTCTGCAAAAATAAAGCACTCTAAGATTTAACAACAACAAAATGAGTAGAGAAGCAGCATTAAAGGCTAGAAAGCAGAATACAAAATAAAATACTAAAACTAATATTATATTTTTAAAAAGAGAAACTGATTCACTGATTTTTTCCATTTTGCAGCTGCTTTTACTTTCACTTCAACAGAAACACCCTTTTGCTTTCATTTGCTTTTCAATACTTGTAAATTTATTTTATTAATCTTTTGGTATAGCTGTTCTGTGTAAGGGTTAATTAGTTAATTGCCAGATTAAGTATTATTCTATAGATAATTCCTGATACTCTGGAATCAATACAGTGCTGTGTATAGATATTGTTCATAAAAACATTTAAAACAGTATAGTTATATTAAGAGTTCTGCACTATATTTTTGAAAATATTTTCATGCAAGTTAAGTAGAATGAGTTGAATTGCCAGGTGACAGTCTGAATATAACAAAAATATTAACAACTGGAATAATCATGATCCCTGTCCTTTATGCTTAAAAGAAAGATTGGTAAATTAGTATTAAACCAGCTAATGTTCTTCTTTAAAACTTAAATTTAAAACACAGAAAAAAGTCAACACCTGAGTATTTTTATCTTAAGGTCATGGCTGGCATGATGAAACCATACAAAGGAAAAATAAATTGATCTACATAGTAATGCTAGATTTAATGCTACATTAATTCGATAATAAGGTGTCTTCTCTGATTTTGTTCATGTGTTTGATATTCATTCAGTAGAACCAACTATTCTGCAATTTTTTTTTTATTTTTTTTTTTTTTTTTGCATTAAAAAGCTTCATTTATATTTATCTGATTCTTCTCTAGGTCTAGACATTACACTACTCCATGTCACTAGAGCAGATATGTGCTGGAGAAATCAGTTTATGAAATCTTGGAACCAAATACTACATGTGGATTTTATAGATATATATAATACTTTCTTTAAAAGGCAAATTTTATATTTTATAGATTAGCTCTTAAATTGTATCTAGAAGAAAGGCCTATTTTCATAGCCAACATTTGGTTTTCCTGATTTTTCCTATCTATTAGTTTTGCAGATATATCACAGGAAATTTTACATCAAACATTTTTTTTATTACAGCAATCAGAACTGAAATATCTATTGAAAAAAAGCCAACATATTTACTTATGGACAGTATAGAGGACTGTGTCTCAGGATTTTGGTCCAGCCTGGAAGAACAGTTCCTAAAATCTGTATGTGCCAATTTCTATTTGAGTGTCAGAATCATCTGCCTACTTTTATTGCTGCTTTCAAATTAAAAAAAAAAAAGAGTTTGAAATTAATTTCCCATTTAGAGTTTGCATCATAACTATAGGTAATACTTGAAAAAAAAACCAAAACAACACAACCTCATCTCTTTTTGTTTTGTATCCTTTACCATTGAATTTATTGAAGTGTCCTGCTACAACATGCAGCTACATTTTGAATTAATGGATATTTAGCACAATATTTCTTTTTGGATATAAGGGAGTCGCTTAAGGTTTGCCTCTAGTCTCTGGGTGATGAGGAAGTGCTGTCATCACAAAAAGCAATTAATCTAAATTTTCTTAGACATTAGCTGAAAGAATAGGCAAGCTTACAGGCACACCACCTTTCTCCAGCTGACATGCATATTCATTATGAGCAGATTCATTTGTAGATTGGAGTACAGTAGTATTTTATGCCAAAGTCATGTTACAAGGCTTAGTTAATTAATTAATTATTACAAAGCACTTTGAGAACCCCGGAGAGAAGACATTATAAAAGTATGTGATGTTATTTTAATAATTTTCCATTTAGCTGAGTGGAATGAATTACCTCAGAGCCCTCAGGGTTCTGGGCCTGATTAAGGACTGCTGACTGCATTACAGAAAGTACAGTTTCCACTTCCCTTCTGCTTGGCAACCTCCCAGCTTCTAGTCCACAGCTAGTAAAAAAGAGGACTCTGTAGTTTTTTATATATGAGTTCTGAAATACTAGAAAAGGTTTAAAAGAGCAGACATCAGCCTATTTCATCTGATCAGAAGTTGCTATGGAGATAAAAAGCTGTTTGTGTTTCAATGAAAACAGAGAGAACTGCAGCAAAACATTCTCTTGTTGGAAAAACTTGGATTTCTGGAAGGTGCTCATGACTACCAGAACAAAGTTAATGTAATTAATATTTTTTTAAAAAAAAGAGCAAAAAAGGAAATTGTGACCAATAAGCCTCACTTCTACCCCTAGACAGATCTTGGAGTAATGGAATCCATCTGTTTCTTTAGATGTGAAAAGCCAGGACAGAATTCAGAAGCAGTCAATATGAATTTTTCAAGGATGATGCTTATTCAGGCTTCTTGCCTTCTGAAAAGAAACTGCTGTGGATGACAGGAGAGTGGTGACTGTGACAGTCCTGGGTGCTGGTAGGTCTTGTGACACCATCACTCACTGTGCATTCTTAGCTGGGAGTGGGGGTTTTGAAGAGCACGGGTTTGGGTGATAAAAATTGGATGGATTGCTAAACTCAAATGGTGTGAATCAATGAGCTGGTGTCCTGTTGGTGACTGTAATAGTATCAAGGGACACTGGAATCCATCTTGTCCATTATTTTCATCAGTGATGGGGACAATGACAGAGAGTACCCATAGAAAATTTGCAGAAATAATGAAGCAAAATAACTAATTGACAGAATGAAAGAAAGATCAGAAATTCTAAGGGACCTTGAAAAACTTGGTTAAGTAAGCATAAAACTTATGAAGCCTTTGAAAAATAAATCTGGATGCTGTACTGGAGTCCACATTTCAAACTACACACTAGAAATCCTTTAGGAGAAACTAAACAAAGTAGTTTTTCATCTCTACTTTGTGCTAATAAGATTACATCTGGGATACTTTTGTCCATTTCTGGAGGAGTGTTAAGAAACTGGAGCAAATCCAATGGATTGATACTGTGCTGGTAAGGGGCCTTGAGCAGACAACCTTATTTCTTTTGAATTAGAGATGCTAAGTGGTAGTCTAAGAGCAGAATCTTTAAGTGCTTGAATGGCACTTTAAGAGCTGCATCTTTTCTGAGATAAAATTGTCATAGTGGTAGAAGATAATAAAGTAAGGAGCCATAAAAATATGACATCACCTCTTAATAAACTCTTTCACTATGAAATACTGGTGAACATCCAATCTATAGGGTCAAACCAAAGCTGATCTAAAATAGTCATCTTAAAACATGCATAGTGTAGGTGTAGTGTCTCCAGACCAAATTTGTTGTGTTTGCACTTTCACTCTTATCAAATGTTTTTTTCTAATATAGGTGAAGTCCAAATCAGGCTCAGTCTTATCTATATTTCATCTTAGCTGTGTAAATCACATCTTACCATCCTTATCACAACTTCTGCATTGCTTCACTCTTTCTTTTAGAGCTGAATATCCAACACTTAGGACAGAATTAACTCAGGAGAGGGAATGAACAAGAAGCATGATACTGCAGCATGGGTGGTTAGATGCACAGCTCTGTCCACCTCCAGGATCTTCACAAGGTAATACCAAAATCCTGTCCTCTTCCTGTTCCTGTATTCCTGTGTTTTCCAAAAAAAAGCTTCTACTCCAAGGAAAATTCCCCACCTGTGTCAATGTGTTGTAATCTTTGTAGGCATGGATATTCCTCTGGGGGTAGGACTGAAAAACTAGATCTGTTTTTCTTGTTTTTCTGTTGCTGATCAGTGAGCTGCTAGATTTCAATATCCTTCTGGCAGGTCTGACTCTGCATGAACTGAAATGGATCCTAGATGATTGATTTCAGAGAAAAGGCCCCAAGTGTTTTATTTAGATATGGCCCATTGCCTCCTTTGCTAAAACTGCAGTTTGAAAAGCATCTAAATCCATGGTTCTAAGATTTTTAAAAGCTCATTCATGAATCAATGCCAAATAAATTTAGAAAATACAGCAAACAGCAATGGAAAAGAAATAAATAATTTTTAAAAAGGGAACACTTCAGAGTCTCCTTCAGAGACACTAATTCCTTATGCTGAGCACCACAAGAAATAAAAAATTAAGTAAAAGTTATTCTTAAAGCCCCAAATGTGCTGAAAAATCTCAAAATACTTTATAATTATGAAACCATGCAATGTTATCTCATTAATTGGTCAGGGAAATAACAATGTCCAGTTAAAAATTTGTAGATTGAACCTACAATGAGGGATTAATATATAATACGTAATACAAAAAGAAACTAAAAAATTGCATCAATATTTCTCCCTTTCTAACTGAGTTATTATATGAGCAGAACTTGTTCTGTATTTTGGATTTACCAATTCACAAGTCAAAATAAACGCTAGTATAGTAGGAATACAAGAACTCAGAACTTCAAAATGATTGAAATTCATATGATATATGATTTTATGATATACTGACATGTCCATTTTTGGTCATATTGACCCTTGACCTGTGTTTCTGAATTTCTTATTCTGTTTAGTATTTTTTCTATAATTTTTGTCAGAATTATCAATGCACACATACTTTATATAAAACATAACCAATTAATTTATTTTTTTTTCATTTGAGAATTTTATGAGTACATATAGACATTGTAATGTCCACGCACAGTGTATGTATTACTGAAAAATTTTCTATCAGCAATTGTTAGCATGTTAGAAATGGGAAATTGGTACCATATTAATTTCACCCTTATATTTTCCTGTTTTCTGATGTTGTCTCTTCAAAAAACAGTTGTTCTAACAATTTGAGTAAGTTTAATGAAAAGTAATGATTTTGCGATGCAAAATCTTCTAAATAAGTTTTCTTAATTTCTAATTTCCTCTTCACTTATGCATTTTTTTACACAATGGCAGTAAATTGGTTGGCTTCCCTGAAGTTCCTTTCCTCACCTCACAGATATTTTTACCTTTTTTACCTATATAATCTCTGTATAGGTGTGTAGAGGAAGAGGGTAATTTCCTTTTGTATGTTTGTTTTAAGCCGTGTTGGTACTGTTTATTCAAAAAAATTTCAAAACAAGAAAGAATGTTTCTTTTATGAACTGTTATCTCCAAGTAAAGCTTTACAGTTTTGCACTGTCAAAACAAAGGAAAACAAAAGAAAAACAAAATAAAACAAAACCTCATTAAGAAAAATATATTGAGAATAAAGTTGTTGCTAGTAGGCTCAATTATGAAAAAGAAAAACATTCTTATAGCCATCTCATTCTTCATTTTTTTAATTTTAAAGCTTTCTAATAAGAAAAGTTAAAGTTTTCATTCAGAATTTGATCCTGAGGTTGATAAGTTCATTCATGTAGCAAATTACCTTTAACATGAGGTTTCCAGAATAAAAAATCAGTATAACATTATAAAAATTCATTTTCTATGAAAATTCTTGATTGTCATTTTAAAACAACCAAAGATGAACACTCTTTCCACTTCAAATACATGCTAGAAAATGCATGAAATTTTTATACAAAATCTTGAATTGAATTGAAAAAGTAGTTTGAATTGTAATCTAAGAAAAAATGAATGTTAACATTTCTTATATAAAAAGATGTCTAATGAGTCTTACACCAATTGTTTGGTTTTACAAAGTGCATATTCCTCTCTTCTGGATGACTTCAACCTTTTCTCCCTTGCTTGTGCAAGGGGACAGCAGTAAGCCACAATCTGCAATTTCTGGGAAAAGCCATTACTTTCAGCACAGCAAAGCAGTGGTAGCTGTATAATAATGATGTTCACTACTATGATTCTCACATATTTTCTTTACACGTTGAAGTTAGAATGTCAGTACATATTACTTCAGCATTTTACTCTGCATCCTGACAGGATATTTTACTTGGAATAGCACTGCTATTTGAGGCACAATAAAAAGGGCATTCCAATAAATTGAAAATGCTCCTAAACCTTTTGAAATAAATGGACTGTATATTTGTTCTTCATGGTAATCTTGAAGAGCTTTACAATCAGCTGTCTTTTTGCAGCTGCCATCTGCATGTTCCTGAACTCATTCAGGATGTCATACAGCTCTGAATAGAAAGCCTCATAAGGTCATTTTCTGCCTTAGAGCTTTACACTTAAAAGATTTGGCATATCTGCAGTTGCAAAATGCAAAGCATTTCACCCAGAATAAATTTCCTGTCAAATGACAATTTATATCTATGCAAAGCACAGCTTTTGTTTATGCATCACAGGTCTGATTATGTGAAGATTAGCTAAACCCTAGAGAGGTGCCTTAATTTTTCCTAATAGAGACTAGGACCAGACAGTTTGGAACAAGAAAGCAGCTGGAAACCTGTGTGACAGAATATTTTTTAAATTGACCCAGGAACTGAATTTTGTATGCATTTCCCTTACTTTATTTTCTCAAACTCTGAGACAGAGGTACATATTTAGAATAATTCCATGTTAAATTAGGACTTTGGATGGAGTTGGGATCACTAGGGATGCATTGTATTTGGCTTTTAATCTTAATTTCTCTGAGAGTGTGCTACTTTTTCTGAGAGTAGGTTTTATCATTAGTTTTTTATTTATACAGTGGAGAGTTTTGGACCAGCATCTGACAATGAAGAAATATGTCATGAAAATCAAGGCATGCCTCAAAGATCTTTCCATATGAGACCCTTAGAATAGCCAAAATATAGATGCACAAAGAAAATGAATCCAGGTCTTTGTGAAGAAAAACAGTGAAGGACCCTTCCTTAGTCATAAATACGTTTTATGTTAAAAGACCCCTTTATACAGAAGCACCTATTAGAATACTAACAGGTAAAGACCAAGATATTAGTGCATAAGGAAAGCAGAGAGATTGGAAGTATTCTTGAAACTTAAGTTTATTCAGTTTACCTGGGCATTTCTAAATGTATCTTACCCTGTCCTTTGGTGTAAAGGAATAATTTCTGCATTTACCCAGCTTTCAAAAGATGGTCTTTCAAAAATAAAAAGTTATAAAGATTGATTTTTAACTATGAAATAATTTAAATAGAGGTTTTATGTGCATGAAGTGGAAAGAATATGAACAAATGTGAAAAATACCACAAGGTTGCAGAGCTTACAACTGTTTGTCATAAATGCCTGTAAAAAGACAACTGATATTCTGCACTTGATTTTCAACTATGGAATAACACAGAGGAATCTTTGTGAAAACCATGCATGTGATATATTCATCCATTTGCTTGAACTAATAATGTCTACTACATATGCGTGAATCTAATTTCATGATTGAAGACTTATTCATAGTCTAAGTTTTTGGGAGCAAATTATGACTTTTGAGTCACCAATACTTTGACTGATTCCCAATTTTAAACCAAGACTGATTCCTGATTTTAAAGCAAACTGGTTTTTCATATTTTTGGAAATAGACCTGGAAGTTAATAATAAGAAGCTAAGAAGTGATATTGCATTTGGTATGGGGTACTTTATCATTATTCAACAAAAATATCTTCCACTAGTTTCTGAAAGAAGCATAATTAAGGAAAAAAACTTTTTGTGATGTCTGCTTACTGTGGAAAGCTAATATCACCACAGACCAATGAACCATTGATGAAAATTATCCATGCTTTCTGTTTAATACAACATCAGCATAGTTCGCAAAGTTTTTAAATAAAACAATGAAAAAAATCAATCAAGCATGCAGAGAAGGTAATTTTTCTTGTCAACAGTATATGGATTCAGGAAAGAGATGGAGAATTCCAGTGCAGCATTAGCCAGTGGGCTGGAGAGATAACACTGCTAACTGAGAAAATAGGGACCTAAACAAATGACCCTGTTTTGGGGCTGGGCAGATAATTTTAATACTCATAATAATTTTCTACGTAATGTGATGTATTAAATATTCAAATGAAGTTTCCTATCACTTATCTAATGACAGTTAACTAATGAAATGTGTTGGAACATTTTAAACTATTTGGGAAAAGTTTATTAGAAAATAGTTAGAGGAAAATAATTCAAGCATTATCTTGATGAAAAGGAAACCTAAGTTTAGGGAGATTTTTTGCCTGAATGCAACAAAAGAAATACACAAAGTCACACAAATAATTTAGAAGTGAAATCTTGAAAACTGACAATGTTCATATGGAATGAAAGCATAAAATACTCAAACATAATGCATGAAAGTACACAAAATAATAAATAATTTCATGATTTAAAGACACTATTTAGTTTTTTCCATTGTCTTCAATGATGCTCTCTCATCACTGGCCTGCTTTAATAAGGAGTATTTTATTTGTAGGCTGAGGAATGCATGAGAAAATATCTTGAAGAACAAGGCTGGAGTACAGGCTTTATAGATGAAGTGAGATTTTTATCAGTCTCACTCCAACATCTAAAAGACAACTTTCTTCATTAAGAAGAAATAAAAATATCTATTTTTAAATATATATTAAAAAAAACACATTTGGGTGCTTGCAAATGAACCTCTTTTTCTTGTTTTTTCTTCTGAATGGTGCTAGTGGAAGGCTACTGAAAGACAAGGTGATTGGGGTGAATATGTTTCATTTATATCAACATTGTTCATGTCTGAAATAAAGCTTACTGAGCTAAGGAAGAATTTGTGCAGTACAAAATGCTCAATCTCTCAATATTACTGATTTGGAAGGACATGGAACAAAGAAACAAAACTACACAATACAAAAGATTATTTATTTCCAGGGTTTTAGAATAATTGTCTAAATTGTCATTTCCCTTGTGGTTCACTGAATAGCACAGAAAGCAGATAAAAATAATAATGTGCTTTTTAATACTGTATGGAAGAATACTTTTCCTGTTTCTAGCTTAATTCAGACTTAGCTTTCTTCATCCTCAAAACAAAAAAAAAAAAAAACCCAAAAAAACCAAATAAAAAAACCCCCAAAAACCAAAAAACAAGTAGAATTTGAACACACTTTTTTTTTTTAAATTCTTAAAATCCTGGCTTTTCCATCTCCCTTCATAGTTAATAGGTAGTTGACAGTCCTGTAAGTTGATGCATTAATTTTTTGTTATATATATGAATCTTTCTATGAAAATTAGTCAATTATTGCCTGCATGTTGCCAATAGCTTAGCTATTTAGTGATAATCATCAGACTTCCAATGATAAATTTTACCTGACCTAGGTTTGGGTTGGTTGATAGCTGCCTGAGCTCTGCTTTTATGAGTTATGGGGATTTTCTTCAGCATGTAAAATAAAATGAGATGAAAATGTGGTCTTCTATGGAATTATCCCAGTATTTCTACTGTGAAACTTAAGTTTTAGGTGTTTTAAAGTTACTGTTATTCTTTCAATTTGCATATATTGTTTAATGTAGCATATATCTGCTTCAGTGTCTTTTCTGTGCTCTTGAAATAAAATATGTTTTCCGATAATATTCTGATTTTTGAAACCTAAGTACATATATGCTTTTTTTAAAAGGGGCAAAATTATGTTAACTTATGTTAGTCTGCTAGCTGAAGCCTTGTTTGGATATATTTCTGTTATGTAATTACAAGTGGATATTTATTTTGATTGTTGTAATGTTTGATTTTTTTTTTTTAAGGAAATAGTTTATATTAGTGGTATTTGTAGACTTTTAATGAGGCTGAATTAGGATCAATACCTAGCATTCCCATATTCAGATATTAAATCCCTTCATACAATAAAGTTGTTTCCATTTGAACAATTTTATCAAAACCTTAAAAATCAGAACTACTTATATTTATTAAAGAAATTGTAATGTTTTCCACTGACTTTGAAATGTAGACTTTAATGTTGCTAGAGATCAGTTGAAAGCTTGACCAAACAAATACATATTATACTGTGTTCAATATAAATCAACCTTGACTTTGGTATTTATCAAAAGGATAGGTTCAGGGCAGGTATTTGTAAAATTTCTGTGGTTTCTCTGGATTGTATGCAACATTGAATGACATTCAGGTTTTAGGGTTTTTTCCATTATCACAATCTTCAGTCAATAGAATAGAATAATGCAATTACAAAGAAGACCTAAACTGAAATTTTAACCTTGATAGCAGACACATATACAAACACACAATAATTTCATGACAACATATACTTCATTGTTTAAATTTGAACAACCTTGGGGATGTGTTCCCCATTTTAACAAGATCATTGTGAACTTTTAATTCAGTTGCAGTCTGGAACAAATATTTGTTATGAACAAGCTGACTACTTTAGTCTTTAAATGATAAATAACATTATGAATAAACTCAATTTCAAACTGAAATTTTTTTTAGATTTAGTATCTGATACAGACATTATAGTATAAAATGTTTAGTTTTTTTAATTAAAATATAAAAAATTGAAATATCTCTTGAATAAAAATTATTTATATAGCATAATAAAGGCATGATAAAGTCTTTCTCCCTGTGGAGAAAGACTTGGGGTGAGCATTGATGAAAAATTCAACATGAATCGTTGTATGTGCTTGCAGCCTGTAAATCTGAAAGAATCCCAGGCTGCAGCAAAAGAAGTGTGGCCAGCAGGTCAAAGGAGGTGATTTCTCTACTCTGCTCTTGTGAGACCCCCCTGGAAAGAGTAGTGTTGGGAATCTGGAGAATTCCCTGCTGACTGAAAGCTGGCAAATGTTGTTCCAATTTTCAAGAAGGATAAGAAGGAGAACCATGGACACTGCAGGTCTGTCACTCACTTCAGTGCCTGACAAAGTTATGGAGAAGATAATTCTGGGAGGTGTTGAAAGACACCTGAAAGACAATGCAGTCAATAGTAACAGCCAGCAGGACTTCGTGAAGGGAAAGTCCTGTTTATAAAACCTGATTTCTTTTTATGACAAAATAACCCACCTACTTGATCAAGAGAAGCCAGTTGATGTCGTGATGTGCTTGGGTGACACAGGATAAGAAAAAAATGAATCTTTTAGAAAGCATCTATAACAGGGAAACAAAGGTGGTGAAGGGTCTTCAGTCATATGAGGAGTATCTGAGATCACTTGATCTATTCAGCGAGAAAAGCAGATTGAAGAAAGATCTCTTTGCAGTTTACAACTTCCTCATGAGGAGACGAGGAGCTGCCGACACTGATCTCTGTGGCAACCAGCGACAGAACCCAAGGGAATGGCCTGAAATTGTTTCTGGGGAAGTTTATGTTGGATATTAGGTAAAGATTTTTCAGCTGGAGGGTGGTTGGGCACTGGAACAGGCTTTCCATAGGAATAGTCTCAGCACCAAGCCTGACAGGATTCAAGAAAAATTTGGACAATGATCTCAGGCACAAAGTGTGGTTCTTGGGGATGGTCCTGTGCTGGGACAGGAGTTGTACTCAGTGATCCTGTGGGTGCCTTCTAACTCTGCACATTCTGGAAACATTCTGTGAATACTGCATACAGTTTTGGTTTCTCCAACACAAAAATGACATAGAACTGTTGGAACAAGTCCAGAGGAGGGCCATGAAGATGATCAGGGGATGGGAGTGCCTATCCTAGAAAGACAGGCTGAGGAAGTTGGGGAAATCAGCCTGGAGAAGAAAAGGTTGTGTGGAGACCTCACAGCAGCTCTCCAGAATGCGAAAGAGGCCTGCAGGGGAGCCTGAGAGGGACTTTTTATTAGGACAAGGAGTAATTTGGTACAGATTGAAAGAGGGGAAATTTAGGTTAGATAACAGGAAGAGGCACTGTAACAGATTGCCAAAGAAGGGAGTGAATTCCCCAACCCTGGAAATACTCAGAGCCAGGTTGAATAAGACTTTGAGCAACCTGGTCTACTGGGAGTTGTTCCTGTGCATGGAAGGGAGGTTTGGGACTAGATTATATTTAGAGTGCATTTCAACCCCTTAACACTATGATTTTATAAGTTTATGGTTCTATCTAAGCTTGATCAAAAACCAGACAAAAGAAAACAAAACAAAGCAACCACAAAACAAAACACAAACAAACAAAAATCAACAAAAAGGAAAAAACAGGAGAATTTATAAGATTGGTCTTTTAAAAAATTTGCCGTGAGATGTTGAGTCAAAATATGTGAAAAATCCAGTGTAGATATGCTAAATTTATTCATCTCACTATCAACAACTTTAGCATATGTTAAAGAAAGCAGTTTAGTTTCCAGATCCTCAGAAGTTTTGGGTACATATTTGTTTCAGCTAAATGAAGAAAGTGATAATAGGTTATATCTTTCTTTGATGCAGCTGACTAGTTGTAAAGGAAAATGCAAAATCCTGTTTATCTATGCTCTGGAGAAATGAACCACGAGACAATTTATCTGCATATAATAAAAGTGCTTTCAATAAACCGTCGCTTCCAGGAGCCATTTCTCCAGACTTTTTCTGATATTCACGTTTTTGGGATATATTCTCACTGTAGCAGTTATGTTTCTTTGTTTTTCCTGTGATGGCTCTGTTGGAATTTCTTTCTGTTTCATTCATTTATGTGGTTTTTCATTATGCCTTATGTAAACTAAATGTGGATCTCTGACAGATGCTGGCTGGCTCATTTCCCCACCTCCTGGGCTTTCTTGTTTGCTTCCCTGCATTCAACTCATTGTAATTGCTCTTGTGAAAAGAGCAGTCTCAAGAGTTTGCAAAAAGACGTGAAGAAAGAAAGGCAGAACAGAAATCTGCCTTCATACATTTAAATACAGCAGATTAGGTCCAAAGGCAGAACTGTGTGCTTGGATACCTTTAGCCAAGCAGCACTCCTCTGCTGCATTGGCCAGATGCATGAGTGGATTTGTGTGCTTAGAGCAGCACATATCCTCTTGGAGACCTTGATCACTACAGCTACCTACTTGTACAAAGATTTCATACAATCATCATATGTAGCAGTTTAATTTAGATTTAACTGCCTAATGACTTGATACTTTATGTACAGTTCTGTGAATGGTGACATCTCTTTGAGTCTGAGATCACTCACTGCACAGTATTTGGTGGTTTTAGAGTTCTTGTTTTCCAGCTCCAGCACTGAAGGAAGAGTCAGAGGCCGTTTTCTGAGGTTTCCAAGGCTGTTTATTCTTTCTTATCTAAGGAATTCTTTCTCTGACTTACAGAGGTCTGTCTGGCATGTCGGTCAGACGAACACTGCCTGTTCTCTGGGCAGGTCTTTTATACTATAAATTACATTCATGATGTTTACAATTACTTTCCAATACATGATCCTTACATTGCACTGTCCATCTTTCTCCCAAACCAATACAGAAGTGACATCCTAACTCAAAAGATGGATGCCATGAAGAAGAAGAAGAAAGAAAGACATGCCATGCCCAAATTCCTCCATCTTAGCTCTGGATCCCTTACTATAAACAATTTTATAAATTCACTTTTCTATGTTCTAACAATCTAATTTATGATCTACTTATTTTTTGTGACTTGTAATTCTTCTCATAATGATGGTAATTTTTCCCAGGGACTGAGATCAAACCCACAGGGGTCTTGGGCACTGTGCCAAGGCTCTGAGCCCTCTGCCTGGGTCTGGAGGCATCCAGGGAAGCCAGGGGAATATCCTGGATTCCCACACAGTTCATATAGAAAATACATACTAAAGCTTCAAATTTAGATCTTGGGGAAGTTTTAAGCAGAACAAAATGAAGACAGGAGCAGATAATCTAGGATATTGACCAAATTTAAAATGTTTAAAGGATTAGACGCCAAACAAGAAATTCAGTGTTTGAGGAGCATCTGGTGGATGTTTTTAGTCGTGGAGTTTAGTTTTAGATAGTCTTGTGAGAAGCAGAGATTTGGACTTGATTACACTCACTGGTCTCTTTCAACTCAGGATATTCTATGATTCTATCATTCTTAAATTTATCATTCTATTTCACATAATCTATGAAATCAACTGTTTTCTTATGAATTTTTTTTTCTTGAACTGGGTGAAAACAAAAGCAATACTTTTTGTAACACTTAACCAAGGAACAAAAGACTCCTTGTACAAGAAGAAACATTTTCTTTCAGTTTTATACATTGAGATGCTGTGAGGCTAAAAATAAAATGCACTATATTGTTATAAAAGCAATCTTATTGCTTTTATAACAATAAACAAGTTTCTGAAAAACCTGTTTTTCAAACTAGCATAGGCTTAAAAAGTCCAATCTATATACGAAGTCTTAATTTAAAAAAAAATCGGTTATAGTCGTGGAGGGTAAATCTTTAATTTTAAGTATGTTTCTTAACACTACACTCATTCGTCTGCTGTTGCAAATATTTTTACTTTTTCCTGAATTACAAGAATGGGAGCTTACATTGGAGATTTCCATCAGCTGAAGCTAACCTGCATTTCACTTGAAGTTAGCAAGTGAATTCCTAATCTACAATGGCAATGACTCATCAATGTCTTGGATGAAGGGGAAGATGCCTAGTCAGCAAGTTCACCGATGACACAAAGTCAGGAGGAGTGTCCAATTCCCCAGGGGGATGTGCAGCCCTTCAGAGGTACCTTGATAGGCTGGAGAGATCACAGAGGAAACTGTCTGGAAACCAACAAAGGCAAGTGCAGGGTGCTGCACCTGGGGAGGAACAACCCCATGGGCCAGCACAGGCTGGGGGCTGACCTGCTGGGAAGCAGCTCTGTGGAGAAGGACCTGGGGTAGAAACAAGCTGCCCAAGAGCCAGCAGTGTGCCTGTGTGGCCAAGAAGGTCAAAGCAGATTGAGGGATGTGATCCTGCCCCTCTGCTCAGCCATGGTGAGCCACATCTGGAGTGCTGTGTGCAGTTCTGGGCTCCTCAGTGAAAAAGAGAGACAGGAGCTCCTGGACCAGGTCAGCAGAGAGCTACTAAGCTGGCCAAGGGTCTGGAGAATCTCTTATGAGGCTGAGGAAGCTGGGCCTGTTCAGTCTTGAGGCAGTGGAGAGGAACCTCATCAATGTCCACAAGTATCTGGAGGGAGGATGTCCCAGGATGGATCCAGGCTCTTCTCAATGTGCCAAGCAATAGGACAAGAGGCAATGGGCAGGAGCTGATGCACAGGAAATTCCACCTGAACATGAGGAAAACTTCTTCCTGTGCAGTGGTCATGCACTGGAACAGATTGCCCAGAGAGGTTTTAGAGTCTCCCTCACTGGAAATATTCAAGAAGCCTCTGGATGCAATCCTGTGCCATGTGCACTGGGATGACCCTGCTTGAGCAGGGAGGTTGGAACAGACAAACCACTGTGGTCCTTCCCAACCTGATGCATTCTGTGGTTCAGTGAAAATAAAATACTTGCATATATATGTGTGTGTGTGTATATATATACACATGTAGAAATACATACAATATATTTATTAAAATAGACAAATAGTAATAAAAAATAATGAAAGAAAAAATAAAATAAATTTAAATAAAATATTTCAAATTTTATATTGACTTTTAACATATATATGCCTATTAAAGATATTTTTGGTTATTTTGCTCTTTTTTATGGCATAACCTTGGGTTTGAAGGTTACATAGCAATTATTTCAAAAGACAAGCAAAAAGAATGTGAACATACCTTAAAGTGCCTCTGAGAGCATAAGAAAATAGTTTAAAATCTCTCATTCTAAAATATTTATTTGGAGCTACATGATTCTAATGAAATGTAATGGAAGAAAACCCTATAATGTGTATATGCTTCATGTACATCCATAAAGGAATTTCAGTTCTCTCCTGACTCGACTCTAAATCTATTTCTTCAGACATGCACATTGATTTTGAAGATGTTGTGGCACTAAGCATGAAACATTCTTGATCCCTTGCAGTGCTGTCACTGAGATTGATAAGCCACATTATGGTTTGCTGGCCATTTAACTCTTGTGAACTTGACAGTATTTCCCTGGAGCTGGAGAGCGAGGGAAAAAAAAAAGGAAAGACAAATGTGCTGAACTTCAGTTGTGCTCAGGATTGCTCCATGTATGAAATGCAGGTTTTCTGACAGCAAGACCAATCTCTTTCTTCTTTGCTACCTCCTTTCTAAGGAATACAGAGGAGGCAAAGTTTTCATTTAAAGCTGTGCAATTTAGACTTTTCATTCTCTGAAATAAAAAAAATAATATTTTTAGAATTTCAGTGTCAGCAATGGAGATCTGATTTTGATAACACATCAAATTTCGACATGTTTGACTGATCTGGAAACAGCATCACAGATGCCCAATTGACCTTCTCCCTCTTCCAGGCAGCTCTGAGAGCATAGGGAACTACTAACTGGGACAAAAAATTCTTTGTACTCTTTAATCCTTCAGTAGAGGTCCAGATTGTTGATATGAGTTTATAATTCAGAACATAATTAAATCAAGGAAAAATGATCAGAACTCCCATGAATCTGTTCCTGGAAAATTTACTATATATATATTGACAAACTTCTGCTAACTGATAAAAGTTGACTGGGTTGGCCACAAACAAACCCCTATGTAATTTTTGATGCTCAAGAGCATTCAAGTCAACTACCCAGTGCTGGCAGCTGGGAGACACAAAGCTGCCTCCCAGAGCAGCTGGAGGCAGGGAGACACCCTCAGGCACTACAGGTGAAGCCTATGGTTAAGGAACAAGAGTCCTGAGATTCTCAAGGGACAACACACTCCACATGTAGCCCAAAGCTCAGATTAAGGACAAAAATTCAATCTCAGTTTTGTGGTCCATCCATTTTTTTGTCCTTCATGTGCATAATTAGCAAATGGATGCCTGCAGACTGCTGTATTCGATTCATTTTGGTTTGAAAAAACTTGAACCTTTGTTATGTTTCAGCTGTCAAAATGATGTGCCAAAATGTGGTTGTGGGAATTGCTGCTTCCAACTTTCAAGTGCCTAAGGATCTTTTATCCTAAAGCTATGTAAAATCCATTGTTTCAAGTCTCATTTCTCTGGTTTATGTAACATGAGAGTGGGAGTATTTACTGTCTTAGGGATTGATGTGCAACCTTATTGGTATACAATAATATTTTATAAAGAGGTGCTGAGTTATTTTATTTTCTGAATAATCAATATTCTGTATAATACTAACTGAAGAGTTAAAATTCAGTTGTGACATATTTCAGCATTTGAAAACAGAAGCAATAAAATGTATTAATTTAAAATGTGATGTTTTTCTCATGTTAGAGTGTTGTAAAATAGAAATGTTATTATGATTAATTTAATCAGAATGTTACTTAGTTGAAGTAATTATATTCAGCCAAGGTCCATCAATACAATTAGCTATCAGTTATATAAACTGTAGTGAGAACAGCTGCATAGAAAATTAATTTAATCTGAAATATTGGAGGGAATATTTTTATTTTTTTGGGGAAGTAAGAAACCAAGCATAATAATTTATTATTTAGTTACATTTACTGCACCTCTCTTTTGCTTTGTGTTTTCTTCAAATATTAGTATACTTCTGCTCTACTATGTTTGTATTCTGGTCTGTGATGTGGGAAAGTGCCATGTAATTGCACAAATTTATTACATGAGGAAAAAATTACATAGAAATATAAGATTCTGTAAAGATGCAGAAATCTTTAAAGCTGTGGAAATTTAAGTAGGCCTTTTAAAACTGAGGTTCAGTAGTATTTTGAAATCTTAAAAATATTTATTCCTGAAAATATTTGTAAAGCATATATTGAATATATATTAATCATGGTCTTGCAGAAGAGCACTGTGCCCGGGTTCCCAATGTCTACAGAGGATGGCAAGCTCTGAATTGCACAGAAGACTGGCCTGGCTTGCCACCTGCATTAGAGCCCAAGGACAGTCTTAGGCACTAATGGAGCACACTTTTTAAGTGAAATATTTCATGTGTAGGTGCCATAAAGTATTGCTTTTTTGGCTGAGCCAAATTTGTATTTTCCATCCACAAGCTACCTGTGAAGCGACAGTGTACAGAGAAGGCATCTCCAGGGTCCAGTATTTTATTACAGAACAACACAGGATTTCCCTGAGATTTTGGAAAATTTTTTTATTAGTTACAAGAAATTAGGTACATATCTCTCAAACTTCCAGTGAGAATAATTTCCTGCCAAAACCTCACTGTTATATAGATCAATAAACTACTTTGGAAAATGTATGAGAAGAAAAAAAGTGTTTGGTTAATCATGAGTTATTTACTGTTTCTGTGTGAATGCACCACATAATTTCCTCCATATCTTTTCATGGTTAGAAAGAATGGCACAGTTAACTATCCTTTTATACAAGTTAAATATGTAGAGAAGTATCCCAGGCTGCAGAAGTCCCAGATAGAGCTCTTTACTATGCTTGCATGAATATCAAACCTGTCATGAGTCCCCTTGATTTCTAGATAGGTGGTGTTCACAGATTTCCTGCTGACAGTGATTCGTGTTGCATGAAGTATTTAAACTTGCACTGCAGCAGACAGTGCCAAATACCTCTGTTTAAAAGATGAAACAGATTTTAAGGCAAGTACATTGAAGGAAGTACTTAAGGAAACACTGAACTAGGAAAACACTTTTTGCAACTGGGTTGTGCATGTGTGGAGTCCTTTGGGAGCGTGTTGGACATCTGGCACTTCTGAGAAGCATCTGACCTGCTAATGGCAGAATGACTGTGTCATGCATTCATAATCAGCCCAGTGTTTCCAAATGCACTGGATAGTCTGGATGGTGTGTGCTGATATAGCTCACCTCCCTATGGCTTATCTGGAGGTCTGTATCCCAGTTAAAAAATCTGTACACATATCAAAAAATTGCCCCTGATAAGTACCTGACAGATGACAGATGTGGAACAGCCATCTAAAACCTCCCATTCAAGCTTTTGAAACTGGGAAAAAACTCAAAAAACAAGTTTAAGGGGGAAAAAAAAGTGTGATATTAGCATAATTTACATTCCATTTCACTAGATCAATGAATATTTAAAATAAATATTTAAATTAAAGCAGTCTCAAGAGAAGAAAATAATGAAATACCTTCCAAATACTGTGCAATATGCCTGACACAAGTCATTTGGATACTAGGAATGTAACAGAGAGACAAAATTCCAGTCCTACTACACTCTCAGCTTGTGCTTTAATTTTTTACTCATAGATGAACTCTACCTAGACAAACATATCATTTTACTGTGACCTGTGTCAGTTTAGCTTGCACCTCATTTCAAAGTTGTTCAAGTTGTAATTGAAAAATGTAAATGGAAACTAATATATGGAAAACTGTGTATTACCACTCATAATGTATGTAGCATGGAAAATATTGCTAATATCATTCCAGAAATTATATTTATTGACAGTTGATTTAAGGGGAATATTACCCAATTTAAAGCCTTGATATGAATGTGTTTTTGGAGAATCTGGGAATAAAAAAAAAAGATCTATGGTAGAACTTGCCATCGCTGTGCTAAAGAAAGAATAAAACTGTAGGCAGCTGTGACAAATAACTGCCTTTGCTGTCATGCCTTGCTGATCAATCATCACTGACTGCAAAAAGAAAATGATATAAACAGGTTATAAGGGCATGTCTTTCTCCTTAAGTTAGACAATGTCTTCAATAAATCACAGCATGCTTAGAAATAAACTGCTAGGACTCAGTCTGACTGCTAACGTTTCTCTAACAAACCCAGCCATGACTATTTGATATTAATTTAGGCAGAACTGAGGACTATCAGAGATAACACCAAACCTCAGAAGCCTTTTGCTAAATCAAAGGTCACAGAACATGCTAAAACTGTCTGTAATATGCTATAAACTGTTTGTAATATTCTTCAGCTGAAGTGATTAGCTGAACTAATGAAAAGGCAAAGAATAAAATGGAAAAAAATCTTAAAGTGAAATATATGTCTAATTATGCCAATTATGAGCAGTTCTCCAATATTTGCCAGATGCCATATAAAAAAAAAGTTACTGGCTGTACTAAGACATTCAGAATTTGAAATGTATCATGGTATATAGATGACAAACTACTGAAACAGGCCACCCAAGGAGGGTGGGGAGTCTCCTTCTCTGGAGCTATTTAAAAACAACCCGAACACAATTCTGAGTAAAATTATCTGGGGGACCCTGCTTGAGCAGGAAGAGTGGATTAGATGACCTCCAGTGGTCCCTTCCAGCCTTACTGATTCTGTGATCCAAGTCCAGATGAGAAAATTACAAAATACTGGTCTTAGCCATATCTAGAAAGGTACCAAAAATATAGAAAGTCAGGACAGACACTCATACTGTAAAATAGTAGGCTGCAAATGAAGTATGAAGATGCAGATGTGTGGGATTAGGGAAAAAGCCACAGATTCAGATAAACTAGCAGAAGACATTAACTGTGGAAAAGAAGGGAGAGAAAGAGCTGATATGAAGAAGAAAGATCTTCAATCAAATCATCCAGAAAACTGAAAATTAGTTGGATTTACCTTGATCTTCTTTTAGGAAGTTGAGAAACTTCAACAGTTAGATATTTCCACACTTTCCACTCAAAATACATGATGTAATCAGTCTTTAGATGGCAAGGTTTTCTTACTTGAACTAAATATTTTGTGTAAATTGAGTATCCAGAAGATATTAAACTGCTTACATTTTATTTAGCAAGGGATATGTAAGTGTGAAAACTGAATGCATCAAAATACCAATATAATATGTTAATAGTGATATAATGTAATTCTTCTGGTCGTCCAAGAAAATTAATTTGAAATTGCAATTCAGAAAAAGAATTTCAGAATTAATTTTAAGACAATGTCTTATCTTTTTCAAAAGCTTTTTTTTCTTTATAAGCTTAACAAATAATTTATTTATTTGATTTTTGCTGAAAATAAGAAGTAATCAGCTAAAGGTTTATCTTTTTTTTTTTTTTCATTCATGAACATATTGTGAATGATGAGTTGGAGCAGATTTATTGCGTGTTTATCAGGAGAGCCCTGATTAGTATGAGCAGGTGCATATTGTTTGTCACAAGCCACCTACATGGCAATGTGTTGGTTTTATACAGCAAATCTGGTTCATACTGCTGTGTGTTCAGGTTGTAGGCTAATTGGAAAGATGGCAAAGAAACATTTGTACTTTTGTGACCTGTTTAGAACATGCCAAAGGCTAGCAGTGTTTCACTTATCTAAAAACAACCACAGTACACCAGAGAATTTCCTTCTTTTAGCTGCCAAAGAGTCTTTGGTCACTGGAGATCTAATCTGGTGATTAAAGAACACAGATGCCCACAAGCTATAGATAATTCTGATAAACTTGCCGATATTCCAAACAACATTCTGCATTCAGTGTAGATTGACAGAGTAAGTAAAAACCTTAAAATTGTGACAAAAACTGCTTTAAAAATTGTAACTCTGAGTAACTTGGTGGCTACCATGATATTGTCTAAGGTAATGAATAGACAGGTTTTCATAATTTTTAATTCACATCACAGACTATAGAGATACCTGAGGTCATTAGGTATGTCAAGTGGCTTCAAGATTCTTAATATTCCCTTTCTACTCCTTGTAGGTGGTTTTTGCCACTGTTATAAAAATGAACTTTTATTTGTTCATTTAACAAATAGAATCAAACTCTACAAGATTAACATTATAAACCCAACAGGAATTGTGCAGTAGTAATTCAACTTTAGTGGGAGCTGGAAAACTGTATGGTAGACATTGCAAAGGTCTAGATAAAAAAGAAAATGTTAAGAGAGTGAGAACTACAGAACTGTAATATAATTATTTGATTTTCTTTCAATGAAATGATAAAATTTAGGTGATAAAATCCTGGAGTTCTTAATCACTTTCCTTTTGGTTTTGTTTGTTTGTTTGTTATGTGGCATCCTCTTACAACTCAAAATCCTTATTTTTTAAATATACAATTAAAAATTAGTTTATTTGGAAAAAAAATATCCTCAGGTATAAAAATTCATTATTGTTTGTAAAAAGCTTAGAGAGATGATAAAATCTGAAAATGTTAAAAAATTTGAAAAAAATAAAGTAATGAGGTTATTGAAAGAAAGTGAAATTGAAAGAAAGGATGATTGAGAGAAAGGTTATTAGAAGAAGGAGTGCTGGTGCATTTCATTAAAGTAAAGAAACTGCATTGGAGGAGGGGAACAAAGATGGGGAAAATTTTATGTGTAATTATTCTTTGACTGTATGCTCCACTTCTTAAAGTAAATAAATTCAGACATACTTCTGTGTTTCCTACTAGTATATGAATCAGTTACACTAGGATTGACAAAATAATTAGAATTTTTTTTTCCCACTGAATTGCTGATAGACTATTTTAATCAAAGACATCAAAGCAGATGATTAAACTTACTATCAAACAAACATTTATTTACTGAGAAATATATAACATGATGACTGCATCATGGTAGAGAAAATTTACATGTCTATTTATTGAGCAGTTATGTTACCCTTAAGTCTAGAGTGAAAATAACAGACATTCACTGCAAGTTGAGATAGAGCTTATCACAGAACCACAGAATGTTTTAGTTTGGAAGAGACCTTAAAGATCATCTAGTTTCAACCTGTTATTATTTTCTGACACTAACATTACTAGAATTTGAGGTACTGCCATATGCTTATTATTGCTACAAACAATTCTATGCCAAGAACACAGTGTTGCAGAATTTGCTTACTTGAAAATATTAAAATATTATATTCCTGGCTATTCAGCAGTTTATTGTCCATGGTTGTAAGGTTGACAGCAAATCAGAGATATCTTTTTGTTTCTGACCTTATTCCTGAGACAAAATATGCTCTACCAATTTTTTTTGTGAGTCAGGAAGACTTTACTAGCACTAAGCACAACACATTATTTTTATTATGTTTTCAATAATAGTAAGTCATTTCAATCAAATTTCTCTTATTTTAAAGGCTTGTAAAAACTAAAGAGGGCTTTCATCTTAAAACAGAGACATTTATATTGCCAGATTTGTCAGGCATTGCTGATCATCTTGTAGAATTGTATGCTTCTATCTTTTACTCCCAGTTAAGTCATCTTACAGAAAGAAAACTTGAACCCACGTTTTTATTTATTCTTTTTAATGGGAGAAAATTTTATGAAATAAAAATATCAAACTGTCTGTTAATATTTAACATTGTCAATCTTTAACTGAACTTCAAGACAAGTATAAGCTCTTTTTTAAGTATTTAAGCACTTTATCACACTGCAAAATTTAGTTGAGTAATGAAGTCAACATGTTAAAAAGAACATTTCAAGAGTGCAATCATTGCTTCAGAGCTTCTCTAACAAAAGATTTTAAAGCCGCTGTACCAATAGGAAAGGGGACTAGTTTAATATGGAGGAAGAGGGGTGGAAAACACTTAGAACATCTGGTTCTGTCACTTTTTTCTTCAGTTATTACACCCATATGTTTATGGTTGTTTATAAGTTGGAGGGGGAGGGGTGGGGAGTTGGAGGGGGAGTTTAGAAATTAGGAAATAATACAATAGTCGCCTGAAACTTGGTTCAAATAAAGATTAACTTGTCAGATTTCCTTTTGTTATAGTGGGAGTAGCCAAGAGAAGGTCCCTTTAATAAAATCCAACATCTGTGAAACTGAAGAATGACAAATAATGAGATTGACCTTAACCTCCTGCTGAGCTGTGCTAGCTGCCTCCAAAGCTGACACAAAAAGCAATTCAATTAGGAAAAAGAATTTGAACAGCATTAGTGTTTGAACAAGAAGCACATCCTTTTTTTAAAAATAACAAAACACTGGAAAGGGCTAAACTGTAAAATTAACTGATAAATTGTCAGACAGCAAGGACTCAGATCAGTTTCCATGAAGACACATCCAGTAACATTTGAGGCTTCCAAAAGGGTCTAAGAAATCCACATGGGGCTGGCTGATGTAAACCGCATTTGGTTCTAACCTGTGAAAAAATCTCTCATTGAAAGATTTTGAAATGCAACTGATTTTGTGAAACAGCTTTTCTTACCAAACCTTGGGAAATATTTATATTACCTGTCTTCTATACAATAAATGTGAAGAAAGAATATTTATCATTGACAGATTAATTCTTATAAACCTGTCATTATGATATCACTTTCCCTTTTATCTGTAAATACATGAGAAACCATTGGCTAAATTTTGTCAGACACAGGGAGTTAACAGTCATGAAAGGTACCAATTTAGTGTGTTTTTTGTCTTCAATTGTTACACACCCATTGGTATTTTTCCATGACCAGTTTGTTCATACACAAACATTTGGGTCTGTATTTCAAGTATGCTCATTTGTTCATGCTCTATCTAGCTAAACTTTTCTACTGTAGTTTTTTTGCATCAAAGCCTTAAAAAAAATTTGTTCCTGTCATTCTTATCTGATGATAGCACTACTAAAAAATGCTTCATCCAGCCTGAAGAGATGGTTGAAGATGTGTTGGCTACAAAAGAATTATTTGAAAAGTTTGCATCATAACTGCTTGCACCTTGTCTGTGTCTATTTATCACAGATATCAATGAAGCTAGCACACAAAGAATACAAAAAGAAGCCAGAGGTTACAGGTCATGGAAGCAGCACAGAATTCTATATTTGTGCACAAAGTCCTTGGACACAATGCTGAAGTTACTGAGTCAGTGGTGAAAGGTCCAAAGAATTAAGTGGCTGATTAGCAACATTTCTACAACAGTGTTTCAATAGCTAATGTTTGAAATAATATCAGTTCTCTCCTCCCAAAATTATAGTCTTTGAAAGCTTAAATATTTCATACATAAAAATTCTTTTCTTGTCTATTGTAAGCCTAAGACAGTAAAAATTTTAAGAGTTTTTAAATTCTTAATAATTTAATTGATATAGAACTACTAATCAAGCTACAAAAATAAATCCAGGCATCTGACTAGCATAACATAGTACCTGAATAATCTTTCATCAGAATACATGTGTGCAGGTAAGTCAAGCCAGAAAAATAACTTCTGATTTTGCCATAGAGGGCAGTGCTAATCAGTAGAGAAAAATGAGTCTTTGCAGCTATGATTTCACTGAATTGAATGGGTCAGATTACATCTGCCATGCACCTGGAATGCTGTGTCTGGATCTGCACTCAACACCAGACTGGAGCTCCTCCTGTGGGTCCAGCAGAGGGTGACAAAATCATTAGGGGACTGGAGCATCCCTCCTGCAAGGAAAGGCTGAGGGAACTGGGCCTGTTTAGCCTTGAGAAGAGTGACTAAGAGGGGACTGTTGAATTGGAACCAGGCTTTTTACCTTCTCTAAAACAAAAATAATTAAATGTTGAAAAACAGCAATATTGATCTTGAAAAAAGAAGACTTAAAAGACAGCAGTGCTCTAGCATGGCTCCCAGCTAGCTATCATTATCAGAGAACTCGAGATTTTTCACTCAATTACTCTGCCAGGATGCCATTGCTCTGTTGGTTTTGTTTAGGGTTACCTTTCAGGGAAAGCAAACATGAAATGCTATCTAAAGAGAGCCATTTATGCTTGGAAGGCCTTTTGTAATTGCTAGAAAAGCAGAGATATGCATTGGTTTGTCTGAGCTTAATAGACCTCCCCCAATTACACTTTTGAGTCACAGTTAACTGGGTAATGATATTGTCAACCTGGTGAACATTTGACTTCTCTTCCAGATGACATGGACAGTAAAGATGTCTTTTGAATAATTGGTATGAAGAGGGCTTTTGGTAAAGTTTTCACAGAGTCACAGTCTTCTATGAAAATGCATACTTGAGAGAAGAAGTCTGATATAATGGAAAAAATAAGCAGATTAATTGTTACAGTGATTGAATGCAGCCTGTCTGTTTTACCTGGTTTCTTTATGCAATACCAAAACATTTTTCAGATGGTGAGCTATGATCATACTTTTTTTAAAGTAAAATTTCAATGGAGGTTTAAATGACTGATGAACATTGGCAATCTTGGAATCACTAAACCTTTTAAAAACTTTTGCTTTGACAGAAATTTCTGGTGATAAAATGTTCAGTTAGACCAATAAAATAGTTTTTATGTTTCAGCTTAGAAGAATACAGCAAAGAATGAAAATAAAGGTAAATCACAGTATTCACTGAAGAAGTAAAGCTTAAAATTGGATATCAGATCAAACTGTTTTAATTGAGAATTACTTAAAGCATATGTAGACTGAATATATTAAATTACATTTCAGTGTATATTTTTGCATGTTTTTAACTAAACAAAAGTAAATTATAATTACATCTGAAGACAGATTAGAAAAAAAGCAAGCAATCTGTCCCAGCACAGGAGTGATAAGATAACAGCATTTTGAAAGTGGAAAGGCTTACAAATGCTTCATACTTCCCTTCTTGTACTCCATCAGCTTGGAGCTGCACCTTTCCTTATTTCTTAGGTCACTTCCTTAGATATAAGGAAGGGTTGCAATTCTCATTATATCAAAACAATTGCTGAAATCAGTGAAAATTTTACTGCAGAAAAATGGATAACAAATTTGGTCCAATACGCAGAAATAATTTTTTCTTCTTTTTTTTTCTTCCATACTCATCCCTCTCATTTTTGAGATTAGTATCTTTTTAATAATTAAAATAATCTTTATTTGGTTTGCTTCAGAGTCATTTTTATCCACTGAAAGTATAGGTTCAGTACTGATAACTTTCAAAGAATTATTCCTTATAGAACCTTTCTGTTTTCTTTTGACTTTTTCTGTATCCAGAAGACAATGTTATGATGCATATACCTCGATGCCTCCAGGTAATTTAACCTCTATATTACTTATTATGCCTCTTTTCATATTTCTTCCACTTTTATTAAATATAAAACTTTCCTAGACTCAGCAAAAGCTGCCTCATTCATCACAAGCAAATGTTGTTTGAAAAATCAGGTTTGAAGAATATTGATATTACTAAACTTCCTAGGTTTTAAGTTGTTAGAAATTTATCTGTTAATGGGATCATGTTGCCATTCCATTTATTATATTAGCAATAGTATTGATTTCTCCTTTAGGAATTTTGTGTCTTCATCTTCTTTTTCATATAATCTATATTTGCAGTACAGTTTTTTTGGTTTGGTAAGAGGGCTATTTTTCTTTAAGTATTTTCACTATTGTCTTTTAGCAATTAAAATTTAGAAAATATAGTTTTGGTTCAAAATATGTGCATGCATAAGAACTAAATAAAAATATTGCCATAAAAATATATGTATTTACTTAACATGTTTGATAAGGTCAAATTTTATCTCCACTAATGTAAATTTTTATGTTTAACAGAAAGATATAAGTTCAGATATCAGATCTGGCATCCACTGTATCTTAGCTGCACCATGCTGTTATGTTATCACAATCTTGTGACAATAATTTTGAAGTTTTCTTTATTTGCCCACATGTCAATTTTGCCTTCCTCAAGGTATGTCCAAATAATTAATATACGGCCAATAGCAATAATGGTGAATTATTAAAAAAAAAAATCTTGCATGAAAATGATGAGCATGATGTGCTTCAACAGATGTGGAAACTTCTTAAGTGGATTTAATATGTCAAAAAATTCATTAGTTTATACTTGAATGTAATTGATCCTTTTCAAATTTCAAAATTTATTTAATCACATAAAATAAAACAATAAACTAAAATAATGCATCAAATCAAACAAAATCAAATACTGCTCTTTTTTTTTCCTTTCCCATAAACCTGTGACTATATATATATGTGATTTTGATTCAAGTTAAAATTTCATGTTCATTCAGATTAAAGGATTTTGAATTCTCATAATACTGATGAGATAACTAAGTGAAAACTCTTAGTATTCATGTACATCAAGGAAGTAGAGAGGGTGGCTAAAAAGGTCCTCTGGTCAGCACTAAATAGTAAGATGCATGTCCATGCCCAATATAGGAGGAAAAGCTTTATTGCTATCTCAGATATTTCCTATATATTATTACTGTGTGTAAAAACAGCTTAAAAGTAAAGCTGTTCAGGAATTTAGACAAATTTTTTCTCTTTTAAAAAGAATTGATTTATAGATTGATTTATTTAGTAAGATTCTGAGGAGGAGTCAAATGTGCTTTTATGCAAGCTTACTTCAGAGACATGAAGAGTATGTGGAAAAATACTGAAAATCATACAATAAATATGGGTGCAAAACTATACCTCTTCTAAGAGTTTGTCATTTTATGGGCAGCTGTCCTGGGGGTTAAACCTTTGGATAGCCTATTTCATTCACTGTGTGTTGGCTTTTTCCATACTACCAGGTCTGCTTGAAAGCCATATCCAAGTTGTGATGTTCTTATCCAGGCAGCCTGTGATGGATATTTAAAAAACATCTTCTGAACAGTTGCCACTCCAATGGAATTGTGATGCCAGACATAAGGGGGTTGGTTTGTTTGTTTGTTTGTTTGTTTGTTTGTTTGTTTGTTGTATGTGAGGAACCTGTAAAGTTAAGGGTGTAATGTCAATGTCTATGTCAATGCTCTCTGCATCACAGAAATGCTCCCCTAAAGACAATTTTGGGAAAGTAAGCTCTCCCTAGACTATATTAAGACTCAAAAAATGCTTCCTGATCTTTGCAGATTTGTGGAAAAGAATTTTTTTAATTTATTATGTTAATACAATGCAAAAAGTTTGGATTTGCTGTGTAATACTGTCCTTATGTCTTTCTGAGCATTCTTATTATCCACAGTACTCCTCTACAGAATCTGATTTTATATTATTTCTCCCCAGATATATAACCTCGTACTTTTCCAAGCTGAATCATCTTTTTTCTTTTTTCCTGACTGTATTTCTATCATCACTTATTAAATTGGTCCCACTGCTTCTCTCAAAAATAGATGGTTTCTTTACATTCTCTTTTTCAGAATGTAGAATTCAAATAAAGGACATGCAAAACTGAGTAATGATTTTGTGATGATCTAGTAAAATATGTCTCTGTTAGAGGAGTATAGAAAAATGTTTTGAAGTACTAAAGTTGTTGATAATAAATGACCTATAAACTAAAATAACATTTTAGAGCTTTTTAAACTGTGTCCTTGCAACAAGGAATGCTAAACAGATTTTGTTACCTAGTTTTTCAGAAATACAGACTACAAATCTTCTGCAAGTACAATTTGAAAAACAGAAAATTTCTGTGAGAAGATGAGTGGGGAAAATTATTAAAATCAGCAAAGTTATATTCACATTCTAATATAATGTGAATATAGTGTTACAAATAATAGGGAATGAAAAGGGAAACTGCAGTTGTTGCTTCCAGGATGGAATCTATTTGGCATGCATGAAATCTATTCCATAATGATTCCCCATGTAACACAACCTGCACCCTTAAGAAGATGGAACAGAGGGTGGAGTGGAGACTCTGTATGCTCTGCTGAGATCCTTGCAGGGATGGGAACTTGATGGCATCATGTGGCTGATAAACTGCACAGCCCCTGCCAGCCAAGGGAGATGGAGAAGATGTCCTGCTGAATCAACAACTGTGGCCAAATATTATTCTGCAAATGAAATTGCTTCATTATAATCCAATATTAATATTGACACATGCCTCCATTCCAATGTTACCCACCTCCAAGATACCACCACTTCTCACTGCATGTGTGCTCTATATTTTATTAACTATATCTTTAACAGAGAAGGCTGAGCCTGTCACCTGAGTCTTTTCCCTTGTAGGGATGCAACTGGGGTAAGAAACTTACTTTATGCATATTCTATTATTATCTCAAGCTTAATTTCATTGCTGATACAGAGCTTGCCTGTGTATTGCTCTAAATACATTATTACATTATTAGTTACTCTCAATGGCAATTTTCAAACCTTAACTTGGCAAATTTTTCTATTATCAAAGTGTCTTTTAATTAAGTGAGTTGTTTTGTAAATTGTTTCATGTAAGTCCTGCAAAGGTCCTATCAGTCATAAGCAGTCAATAACATACTCAGCAAAAGTGGGAAGATATGCTAAGTATTTCCTCTTTCAAATTTGTAATGAAAGATGTACTAATTGTAAGAAAAGATATACTAATTGTAAGAAAAAAGTACTAGATGTACTCTGATGTGCTATCTGTGTGTGTGCCTGAACAAGTCAGTGAAACTATCCCCAAATACAATGGACAGTCAGTGGAGTCCCCATAACAGCATCCTGGCAGGTGGGAAGGTCACAAGGGGCATGGCTTTCCTGGGGCATTAGCAGACTCAGCAAACATAAAGGGTTCAAGGAAACCTTACTTTCATGTGACAGCTGGATTAATTAATAATATCAAAATTGTGTTCCTCTGTACAGGCATATGAAGTTCACAGTTAAATAGTCATAAATGAAAAAACTCATTCTCTTATATTCAGAACAAAGACTATTAATTTTATTTTGAAGAGAGGTACCAAATTATTATTATAGGTCTGCCCCTTACCTGTTAGTGTAAGTGTGGATCTTGTACCTTGATTATGTGGTGTAATTGAAGAGCAGAGGTACTGTGCTGAGATTCTGGGTAACTCACAACCTTGAATACAGAAAGCAGTGAGAAACGTAGATGGCATAGGTTGACATATTTGGATATCCAGTATGTGACAAATGTCTGGCACCATCCAGACACATAAAAAATGTGTAGCTGATCATATCTGGCATGCTGGACACCTGTGGTCTAATGGTTGGAAGCATATCTTGAAACAACTAAAAGTGTATTTTAGAGTGTATGCATTTCTTTGCTTCTTTCTGAAGCTCAGGTGAGACTGACAAGAACATTAAAGGATTTCATGTTCTGTTGCCTATGGAAGAAAGTAGAATTTATTATCACTGAGTTGGAAAATGAGCCTATGACATATGGCTTACATAGCTAATATAAATTGGAATGAGGAATTAAACTGATTTGTGACTTGGTTATTACAAATCCATAGCTAAACATGGGAAAGACATACAATAGTCCTGAGTTCCTGCTAAAGTTATGACAAGGTATAACAGTCTGCTGAGGGTAGCCAAATGCAGTTATGAAAAAAGACATATTCTTAGCAGTGGGATTAGAATTATGAACTATTTATACACAGCAGTATTTTTGATAAACTCTAAAATGAAATTTTGTTGATGCTATTTATTATTTCAAAAGTCATTCTAATAAAAATTTGTTTTCAGAAGGAGAGTGGATGCTGAAGGCAGTCTCCTCTGGATAGGGACTTCATGTTGCACTGAATATGGCCTTTAACAGCAGACCAGTAACAGAATGTTTTTTCATAATATCTGCAATATTATTACAATAGTTTCAGTTCTTTCTGCCTGCTGATTTAGTAATGAAATGTATTCTATAGCATTTCATTGTCAGGCATTGAAAAACTGCCAGCAAATTGTCAGATATATTCTTTATCTTTGTGCTTTCTTTTTTTTTTTTTTGTTTCTTTTTTTTCCTTGTTAGGTAGCAGAGACAGATGGCGGTAAGGATTTAGAAAGAGTGATTTTGTAACTCTGTGTTGGTGAAGAATTTTTTATCATGAATGCCAGTGTGCTTTCCTATAGGCTGGGCACCAGCCACAAGGATGGGAAGTTTTCCTTGAGATTTACTACGTCTTTGAGAGGATGCTGCATCCATTCCAAAAAATAATGGTCAGAAATGTTGAAGTTTGCTCTCTGAAATGAAACATTAGCTTTTCCACAAAGATAATGATGCTTGCTTTTCAGTATTTGAACACTAATGCCTTCTCCATTTTATTGTTTATATTGCTGAGGTGTTTATAAAATAGAACACTTGAACATGCAGACCTTTTTCTCAGAAGTTTCTCCACAGAAGTTATAAATACAATAAAATTGTCCGGATATCACTTTAAAAGATCCTGCCCCAGAAGTAAAACCCATAATTCTTCTTCAGCTGTACAGGAATAAGTGTCAGATATACTTTCAAAGATTAATGTTTTTGCATTCAAGATCTCAGATATCAAATCAGCTATTTGTTTTGCCATACTGTTGTCTTTGTACTTACACTTACTTTCACTGTGAAGAGGCAAAAAAATAAAAATTGCTTGTACTTGCACTTTTTCACTTGGATAATATCTACCTCCCCCCAGCCCCAGTTATATTTTATCTATGCCATTATGTTTCAAAACACTTGCTTTCAAAAGCTGTACATACTTAATCACTTGTCCAACCATTATTTTTTGATGCACTGGCAGACTTGTCGTTACTTCTGTAAGAATTTATTCCTCAAGTCCCATGTACTGCTGTCAACTTAATCAATGTGAAAGCTATGTTTTAAAAAAACACAAGCTCACCATGATTTTTGCTCTGTTGTTAATTTATGGATTTTTACTGGTCAGTTCAATAAAGAGAGATCATTGTTTTTGTGGAATAATGTGATTTGACAGTTAATCATTAAATGAAATATATCCTTCCAATTGAATCAATGTCATGAATAAATATCTGAGTAATCGAGATGATAAATTAATGCTTGTTTTGGTTTTCAACAACAACAAAAAAAGACCCAAAAACCTGAGTTGATTTGAAAAAGAATCATCAAATATAATCACAGCATCATTACATCCACAAGATTGAAAGACACCTTTAAGACAATCAAGTCAATAAGATATAATAAGACCCTTAAGATATCAAATCAAACCACCCCCACAGCAAAAACTTTTTTCTCTACCTAACCTGAATCTCCCCTGGCTCATATTAAGATTATTTCCTCTGGTCCTCTCACTGCAGGCACAGCAGAAGAGGCTGGCCTTCACCTCACTACAAGCTCTTCTCTGGTACTTGAAGAGTGATGAGCTCCCTCCTGAGCGTCCTCTTCTTGAGACTAATCAAACCCATTTCCCGCAGCCATTCCTCATAGGATGTGTCTCCTAGTCCATTCAGGAGCCTTTTACCCCTTTGCTGGATGGGCTCCAGTATCTCCATGTCTTCTTTAAGCTGAGGGGCCCAGAAGTGAAGGCAGCACTCCAGGTGTGTCCTCCCAGAGGCGAGTGCAGGGGCAATCACTTCCCTGGTCCTGCAGGCTGCACTATTCCTGATAGAGGCCAAGATGACATTGCTCTTCTTGACCATCTGAGCACAGTGCTGGCTCTTTTTGAGCCAGCTGTCAGACAGTAGCCCCAAATCCCTTTCTGCCAAGCAGCTCTCAAGCCACTCCTCCCCAGCCAGTAGCGCTTCATGGGATTGTTGTAACCCAAGTGCAGGACCCAGCACTTTGCCTTACTGAACCTCCTGCAGTTGTGCTCAGCCCACTGATCAAGTCTTTCCATGATTCTCTTTAGAGTCTTCCTACCCATGAGGAGCTACCCTTACCACTCAAATTTAATAATTTCATTATAATATCTACCCTTATACAATTTGAAATGAAATGCACTGCAAACAAATTAGATAACTATTTTCTAATTCTCCATATGGCTTTTATATTTATGCTTTCATCATAAGAGGCATTACTAAGGAAGAAACATCTGTGCAAACAGTGGTTAGCACTAAAAACTCTTAAGAAAAAAGAATGTAGTGAAGAACTATTTTATTACCTCTTAAGACTTTTTTATAAGAAGGATTAATTCAAAAGCATATTCATTATTCATAACTGACAATGAACTTTTTATGCTAATCCATTCCAGTCTACAGATTGTTTCCAGAGGGGTCATATTCTCATGTCACAAAGTAATATGGTGAACCATCACTTTTTTTAAGTGTGTGCATTATTGTTGTAGCTTTGGGTCACAAAAAGAATCTTGGGATTATCAGGCTATTTATTTACCAGCAGACAAAGTGCATTATAGGGAATTGTTTCTACTCCCTGCTCTCATCACCATATAATGTATAAATAAGGAAATCAAAGTAACATTAAAATGTTTACACTCTGTCTTCTGTCAAGGATCTCTGAACAAATATATTTTCAAAAGTGTTTGTAAAACTTTCAGACAGGATTCTTACAAAAAAAAAGAAAAAAAAGCTGAGAAATATTTTTGGAAACTAATATCAATGGTTATAAATAATGTCAAAATAAATTTTTCATTTGAAATCCAGCACAATGTGAAGATCACTTTTGAAAGAGTCATTAAGTTTTGACAGTCATTTATCACATCAACATTCCCCCAAATGTTAGGAGGAATTGTTGTCTGTTCTTTGTATCTTCACAAAGTTTCTAAAGACCTGTGAGAATTTATGCTGCTAGAACATAACCTTTGGAGGAAGGTAACTAATATGGTGTTGATCAAAACTTTTAAAGCAGTGTAGACAAGGACAAAGTTGAATTTACAATGTTATCAACTAACACTTATCCACAAGTAAAAATGTTAAAATGTGGAATGTATAGTTTACTGATTTTTACAGTTACAGAAACCCAGAAGAATTCAAAACAAAACCCCAAATAAAAATTAATTAATCTGTGCTTTGGATAAAATTTTGTAAAAATATTTCTCCCAACTCAGGAGGAGTTATTCTCTAAATGCTCTACAGAATTGCATTATTGATAGAACACTCTGACAGTGCACATACAGATGAAAAGAATGAGTTAACCAGATGTTTTGCTTCATTATTATTTTCCTTTTTTTTTCCCCTAACTAAAATGGCACAGAGGTAAAAAAAAAAAAAAAAAAAAAAAAGAATAAAAAAGGAATCCCTATTTATCCTTCATGTAAAAATGCACAATGGAAAGGACTGAAGGAAGACTGAAGTATCCAAATCTGTCAATCTGAGCATCAGTATGCTTGTTGCCTCCTAATGCAGTGTATGACATAAATCCTGGAAATTAAGTTTTTGTATTATGTAGACAGAATACGTTAGAATAAACTATATTTGATGTTTAGAAGTCTGTTAATTTAAGACATGCTTTCTGTCAAACAATTACAGCCATTGAAAGGACAGTTCTAACAGCTGGCTTTACCAGGAGTCTTGCTTTGACTGAGAAGTATTTTAATTATTCCATCATTTGTACTATTCTTAATGGGTGCTACAAAGGTGACCAACCAACTATAACTTGTTAAATTTGCAAACTGTAAACATTTTAGGAAAATTGTTTGTAGGTGCAGTATATGGCTTTCTTTTATGTCAAGGAATTGTTCTGATTGATAAAAAATTTTTACCTTGGAAAAAGAGAATTTAAAAAATATTTGTAAGTATTTTGGAGCTGTCTTTTATATAGTAAAGCATATTGAAAGTAAAACTGCTTTTTTGACAAAATGTTCATACATACATGCATGTGTATAAATAAACCTATGTATATACAGAAAAATAAAAAGAGGGGGGAAGATAACTATGTCTTCCTTTAGAATTAAACCAATTTCTGAAATTCTAGTACACCCTCAGAAGTGGGGTCAGTATCACACAGCTCTGAAATAAGCTGGAGCAATGTTGAGGGAATGAGGGCTAAACCCAGGATATGCCATGAGGTTTGTGGAGAAGGGAGTACCATGGGAGTGATGCGTCCTGGGGGGTGGCAGGTTATCAGGCTGAAGGCCAGAGGACCCTTATTGCTGCATCAGCCAGGTGAGAGAGAGAGTGACACCCACAGCTCACTGCTCCATTCCACCCTTGTGCAAGACCCACAGCCTCTGTAACCTCTCTCTGTAACTCTCCATATTCCTCACTATCTGTCCCTACCACCTTTTATGATGGCAACAACAGAATATTTGAATACTGTCTCATCTCCATGTCTCCTAAAAGTATAAATTTGGCATTTGGAAGCCCTTATGTCAGTGGATGAGAATACACCTTGCAGACAAGTTGATGGGCTTGGTCCTCTCTCCTCTCCTAAACAGAGACATCTCTTTTATAAACTTTACACCTCCAACTATGACAGAGCATACCCTTACACATGGCACTATACACTTATATATTGTAGGTCTAGTTATTTATATGGCAATCTAACAAAAATCTATAGACTGTTGCTTCAATAAAGTGCATTATTCAGGAATCTGTGGTCATGGATGTACTTACTGAACCTGACTTAGAGTGCCAAATTGATTCTAATCAGAGATTAAGTCCAGACACACCTAGTCCCTCTGCCTCAGGACCAGCCAGAGCACCAGCAAATTTATTTTCTGCCAAATATCTGGTGTACAGGCCAAAACTGATGTGACTTGAGAGCTGAACTACATTGCAGGCAGACTCTGTGACAAAAATCTTTGTGTGGTGGGGCTGCAGTCACCCTCTCTAGTGGCCCCAGCCTAAATAAGCTCTACCTGCTATGGCAAGATGAGGAGTCAGCTGAGTAAGATGCTAATAATCTGTAAGTTCTGGACACATACAGCAGGGAAGAAGCTAAGGTCTTTTTGGCATCTAAGTAATATATCCCCATCTGTCTTCTGACAGATCTTTTGCATATTCCAAAATCAATCTCTTACTCTTCAGCTTCTGTGAGATGCCTAGGGACTTTCAATTGTCATGTATAATTTCTGAACAAAGAATTGGCACCAGATGTTAATAAATTCAAAAGTGTCTATAACTACTAAATGACAGAAATAGAACACCCTTAAGTTCAAAACAGCTAAAAAAACATGATGAAATGACATTTTTTTTCATAAGAAAACTTATATAAGCTAATTCATCAAAATAATTGAAAATAGCTTGAAAAACATTCCAGCAGATACAGGTAGGTCATAAAACTCTAAGGACTTGAATGAAGGTTTTCTCAGCTCTGCCTGAGCAAAAAATGAAATTCAGCCCTTCCAGGACATTTTAAATGACTTCTAGTGGAATGTGCTTTATAAAACATGTATCTTGATTTTGCAGCTAAAATTACTTCAGAATAGTTAGGGTTTTTCTCTGATACCTAATTTAAGTGGTATAGCATTTTCATTATCTCATGAAGTTAATGTCTATAACTCCTTCTGCAGGCTATTTTAATCTTTTCTCTGTCCATTGAGTAGGCTTTTCATAAGGGCCTGGAGTGATGTCCTATAAGGTCTTCAGAAGTGCAGTGTCATTGCTGGATTTTGGGTTCTATGAAGAGCTTTATCCTTGCTCAGTGAAGTGACATTCAGCAGACTTCTGAGACCTTTTAGTGAAACTGTTTCTTATGTATTTTTTCAATGCTCTCTGGAAGTTCATCTGCTCACATTTACCTACAATTCTCTCTCTGCACCATTTCAATCTGCTCTCTTTAGCAAGGATACTGATGATGATATCCTGGCCATCATCTGCCACCAAAATAGTTAAAGTGACTTCCACCCATTCTGCTCAAAATTACCTTCTAACTTAAATCACTTGCAGAACAGGGTAGCCAATAAAATCCAATGACTATTCCTTCTAGTACAGTTTAGCCTGCAAAAAATAAGCTAACTTTGTTGGTTAAGCTCAAAAGTAGTGATGATACAGATCATCACTGTAGTGTTGTTATTTTGTCATTTGTCCTGTATTGTCAGCTTTAATTATGCACTTTTTCTCTCTATGCCTTGATTATTTTAACTGTAACTCTGTTAAAACAGACATTTTTTGGGGGATAAATTAATTTCCACATTTAGCACTTCCATGAGGACATCCTCCTGTTTGAGATGGGTTAGGACTTTTAATATCTTGTACCTCCATAGGGTGGCTGCAAACCTCTACACCTCTTTTCCTGCCCTGTGTTGGGCCTTGAGGCAGCTGAGTACCATTTGTCTGAGGGCAGTGATACCCAGATGTAAGTAGGGCCCATGAAAGATGTCATTCATGGATAGGCTGCTGCTGTGTTTCTCCCCTGGCTCCTGGACTATTTCTGAGAAGGAGTATTTCAAAAGCAGGCATAGACAGCCTGTGATTTTTGGGTGAAGGCTGCTCATGTGGAACATGAAAGATGTGCAGGAATAAATTTACCCCTCCTTCAAGATATCATTCATTGTCATTTTTCTCAGATGAAATAATGAATCCTTATAAGGAAGATGCAATCCATAAGAGTTTAGGTATCTGGAATAGACACTAATGAGCATTAGCTGAACTATACCTGCTAACTGCATGTTAGCTGTCACACAAATTTGCAAGAAAATATAACTACTTATGTATTAATGATTCATATGCAAGTCAATACATTCCACCTTTCTGTTCAGAGCCAGCCCTTAAATGCATGCAGCAGCTCAGCTGGCCTAAGATTATACAGCTTTGTGCCAGAGTTCTCAAGCAGAATATTAAAAATTGGGAAAAAAACAGAAAAGGAGAAAATCAGTCTCAAAAACTGCACAGTGTTTGTGAATATATCACCAAGTTCCCACAAAACCCCACGAGTTTATATAAGGTTTTGAAAAGGTTGAGACTTCTGTCTTAGAACAGGTTTTTGGAATGGAAAAATGAATCATTTAATATAGTTCAGTTATTTTAAGCCAAATTTTTTATTTGGAAGTGTTGCATACATGGCCAGAAGATTAGGGTCTCTAAGTCTCCTATGCTTATTTGAAGGGATATATGAAGAGATTTTGTTTGCTTAAGTCTTTCACATGGCTTCCTGCTAAGACTAAGCTCTAGTCTAACAAATGACCTTTTATTGATTTGTCCTGGAACTGCATCCTTGCTTTCAGCTGAGTGCAATATGAGAAAGCCAAGGTTTAGCTTATAGAATGAAACCACACAGGAATCCATTTAATTCACCAAGGTCATAAGCTCACCATATGTGGCTGCACAGTGGATGTTTTTTTCCAAAGCTAATTAAACTTGGAGCTAGGCTTGTGATTGCACAACCTCTTAATCATGAGTAAAGAAGCATTTCAAGCTGGGAATCATGCCTGTACACCTACTCCTGCATAATGTTTTTCCTGCCAGGGCTGCTACTCATCTCCTAGACTGGTATGGTGCCCTCTTACAAATTAATTGAGGACTTGCTGAATAACAGAGATGCCAGTCAATTACATGTTTACTAAAGGGAAAAAAAAAAAAACAAACAAAAAACCCACATACATTCTAAAGATGCATTCTATTATGTGAATGTAGCACCAAAACAGACACTGGGACCTTTTTGAGTTTCAAACCTTGATATTTCTTTTAAAAGTGTCACTTTGAATACCTTAGGAAAAGTTACATTTAAGGAAAATATGTATTTGCAACCAAATTATATTTTTCTCTTGGTTTTGTGTTCACAATAAAATGCTAATGAAAATACTTTTTAAAGTCACTGCTATTTGTAAAAAAAGATTTTGTAATTATGATGGTAAACAGAATTTAACATGAATTAAATGGGTGAGTTAGTCTACCACCCCAAGAATTAAGTTTGTCAAAAATAAGAGATATACAGACTTTTTGTGCAGGTGGCTTCTGAAATTTTTATTCGGCATGAAGAGTGATTTGAGCACATTGAAGAATTTAATAAAATATTTTACAGAGCTAATAATTAGCCCATTTTGGAGTACTTCATGGCAGGAATGGTATATTATGATCTAATTTTTGGAACATTTTAATTTTTATAATTGTCACAAAAGATAAGACCTATTGGATATAGCATAAGTGAGAATATCCTTTACATTATCTGTGATTAACAGACAAGGTAAATCACATGGGAAGAAATGGGCTGCAGCTGACCTATGGTCTATTACATTGTAGCAACTGAAAAAAAATTGGTTTTAGTAAGAAAGCAGTCTTGGAGAAAAGGTGTAGAAAATGTTTGTGGAATTTTAATAGGAGCATATATTTTTATTAATTAAATTAATCTTTATGAAGTTCTTTAATATTCGAAGATTGACTAATAAGTCTGTGGTAGTAATTCTGCTTCCTGGTATGAAAATGCTTTTTATCATTCCATATCACAAAAGGGGTCTCAATTTCTTGTAAGGTGAGCCAAGTTATTTGCTGAGCTTTTTCAGCAAGCCTACTGCTGAGAAGCCGGGTAAGGCATCCTGATACCAGTTCTGCATTCCTGATTCCAATTTCTTGCTTAGACTACTAAAAATGTCCTAGAGGTTCCAAATGATTGTGTTATGATTAATGAAAAGTAGTATATTTCTCCTCAATCCTGTGCTTCTATAACAGTGAACCTTCAATGCAAGGGCCAGTTTCTTGCCCTATTTTTTCCCCTGCATATTTTTGTCAAGTAAAATATTTTAGTATCAAAAAGCCAAAGACTTAGATAAATGATGCCCAAATCCAACATTAGAATGTTGAAAATCCCTACTTAGTTGAGTAATTTATGCATTTTGAAGTTAAAAATATTTCGGAATCTTCAGAGTTGTGATTTTGCATATACTTAGAACTATCACTGAAAACCATCATGCAAGACCAAGTGATTCATGCTTAGCAGGGTCTTGAACTCTGCCTCAGGTCTAAAAGGAGAATATAGCATCAAACCATATAAGAGCTTGATTTTGGAGACCCTCCTAGGAAAGGAAAAGAGAGGCTAGCAAAATCAGACCTTTCACACAAGACACAGTTTAACCTGTCTGTGGTTAATCTTTATTTAGGAATATGCTGCTTGAGATGCTTACTGAGACACAGGAGATGTAGCTCTGGCCAACAACAAAGAGGTTGCTTTCAATCTCTGCAAGATTATGCCTTACACAACAAGATGGAAAATACACTGGTGGGGCCTCACCTCAACTACTATGAGCAGTTTTGGGCACCACAATATACAAAAGATATAAAGAAATGAATGAGTATCCAGAGGAGGGCAAGGAAGATGGTGAAGGATCTTGGGGGGAAGCCATGTGAAGTAATTTGCCCTGCTCAGCCTGGAGAATGAGCCTGAGGGGAAACCTCATGGCAGTCTATAACCTCCTGGCATAGAAAGTGGAGGGACAGGCACCAAACTCTTCTCTGGTGATCAGTGACAGGACCTGAGGGCGTGGCATGGAGCTTGTTGGGGAGGTTTAGGTTGCATATTGGGAGAAGGTTCTTCACACAGAGGGCTGTTGAGCCCTGGAACAGCCCCCCAGGAAAGTGGTCACAGCACCAGCCTGACAGTTCAAGCAGCATTTGAACAATGCTCTCAGGTATATGATGTGAATTTGAATTGCTTTACTTACTGCTTCTCTCAAAGGGAAGACATGAAGTTCAGTTTTGGAGGGTTTTTTTTAATTTCTTGAGCCTAGGAGGAAATCTAACAATTTCAGAGTTTTGGCTATTTAATATATCTGTTCCTCCTTGTGAATCTTGTTTTGTAGGCTGTAATAGGGACATAAAGTTTTTGTAACTGAAGAATATGCAAGCATGACCATTGCTTTAGGAGCATAAATGCTAATCCAATGTGAAATTAAGAAATCTAAAGTAATTTCAGTCTCAATTATAGATCTGCTACTTTTCACTTAGCCTTTTTGCTTCTCTACCTGAAGCAAGGAACTCTTAAAACTTTAAGATCTCTGCACTGATTCAGCTTAGGGAGTTTGGATTGTCAATTTTTATGCATAGAGCCTTGGGAACTGTGCTATGGCGAGCTGCAGTCCTTGGCTCTGACTTGTGTGAGAACTTTGCAAGTCAAAATCTTCTGATGATTAGAATTTTTTACTCCATTGGAATTTCAAAAATAGAACATGTCCTATTTTTTAAAAAATTCTTTTGCAACTTCTCTTCTGAGGAAGTTCTTTTTTAATGCATTCTACCAAAAAATGACTTAATAAAACAAGCAGAAGTAAGTTCAACCAGTGACATGCTCACCATTTCAAAACCTGGTCATAGTTGAGGAGTCAAGGTATGCTCTAATTTCTGAGAAGCAGGGAAAAGAAATTGTGTTTAGTGTAGTAAAACAATTGCAATAACCTCAAATTGGAGTATAATCACCAGAATATAAAAGTTTGTACATTATAATTTCTGTTACAGTTTGTCAGAGTTTTATCTAAATGCTACTTATTTAATTACTTGTGCTTTCAAGAGTCACATTCATTAATATCTTCTACTAGAACTGATTAAAGTTAGAAGAAATTGTTAACATATATATTGAGAAAAGGGTCTAGGATACAAAGATACCACAGACAGATTTGATGAAGTTACTGATGAAACCTGTTTCTGCTCCCATCTCTCTGATCATATTTAATTTTTAGAGTTCGTTGGTGTGTGAAAAATGCAGAATGTCTTAATCTAACATTAAGTATGGGAGAAACAACTTAAAGATCCGTCATAGCATATTGCACTGAACATGACGATTTATATAGTCAGGAACTGCTTCTGCTACCCAGCTTGTATTCCTGAATCCCAGTTCAATGGAGATCTTACTTTTTTTTACTCTGTGGATAGGTGCAATTCTGTGCACTGAGAGAGATTAACTTATAGCTATTCTGAAATAATTATATTCTATGGTAGTTTTCTCAATACTTTCCTCTTAATAACTGCTCTCTTCAGTATTGGTAATACCCACTAATGAGGGTGACCTATGACTTCAATTGCATCTCTCCTTTGGCCATTGAATGACTACAGGTCAAGAAAGAAAAGCACCACTGCTACACTGAAATAGAAATTTATTAATTTATTATAGAATAAGCATGATCAAGCATTTTGCACAGATATTCAACCATTCAGAAACTTTTACCTGAAATTAAAACAATTAAGACCTATAAACCTTAATTTCTTACAGAAAACACACCAAGTATCATTACACTTTTGAGCAATGTTCTCTTATCACATCAAATCATAGAAATAAGGGAAAAAATTACAATTGAGGTAATTTGTTTTCCACTAATCTGATTAAGACTAAGATTAAAATCTGATTTTGACTTCCATCTCATACCACCTCAAAACAGCAAGTTTCTGAAAGCTTCTTAAACTTTTTTTGTCAACTTCTAGTTGGCAAATAAGTTCACAATTACTGTAAATGTGTAAGAACTTGACATTCTTTTAACAAAATCCACATTAATTTATGTGTGAGGTTTCTGTGTGGTGCAGCCCAGATAAAGATATGAGAACACTATAAGTTACAAATAGTTCACTAATGCATTTAGCTTCCCATAAGAAAACAAATGTTTTGGAATAAGGGAAGATATGCATAAAAATAATCATTATATATGTTTTACATGACTGAACATTATATTAAAGAGGGTGTTTTATATATAATCTAGACTAGAAACTATTCAATGAAGCAAATGAAAATTCTTTTAAAGAATCAAAGCAAAACCCACAAAAAATATAGTACAATGTCAATGTTAGGATAGAAAAATGAATCGGATGGATTTTTAAAATAATTTCAACAGTCCTATAATTCCATTGAAATCAGCAAATTAATAGAATTAATAAGAAAAATTAATAGAATGTTAACTAATGGATGCTCACTGTATGTTAGCAACTGGCCAGAAACAGGCAAAAAGAACTGTATTTTACAAGCAAAATAAAATTTTCAGGAATGAAAACAGGAAAACCAATGTAGCATGTGTCCAGTTACTGGCTACATAATATTTTTTATGTCTGCAATAGGAGTTATTTCTCCAGCTCATGAAAAATTATATGTGGTGCGCATAGAGATTGATCATAACATTCCAGAAATTCCTTTTATGTAAAGTTCATTTAATGCCTTTCCAGTATTTTAAGGGGTCTGATATTGAGTGTGGTAGTGTTAATATCTTCATGATACAGATTAGAATTGAACAAAGTAAAAATTAAATGCCTTTCTCTTAACCCCTGACATTATTCATTACTGTGAATTCAGTTTTGTCCTCGGGATCAAATCCTGTACAGAATGAAGTAATATCCATTTCTTTACCCATTTGTCTCTGCTGTGGAAGATCGATTTCCTAATGGTTGTTCAGAGCACAGACCAGAACACTGCCAGTCAGCCTAACCATGCAGAGCTTTCACCACAGTTCACAGACATCTATTAAATTCAGGAGGTTTTCAATTGAATACTGTTCTGTACAAAATAGCTGTTAAATAGGTAGTGCCAAGTTTTGTCTGTCTTTGGCATAACATTTAGTTTTTGGATAAGCTTGGGAGTTGTAAATATTTCCAGGAATTCCTTGCATGTCATCTTTACCAAGCTAGATTATGAAGCTCACCATGTATTAAAAAACCCTGTTATTGATGAAGAGTTAATGTGACACAATAAAATACTTATTCATCCTCTACTTCTGACTGGTGAGAGGACAAATAAATGTGACTTGCACACTTTGTGATGCCATCAGGCCATATTATATAATGAAGTGTTTCAGAATATGCATCAAAAGAAGGTATAAAAATTCAATTTTTATATCTCATTCACTATAATATAATTCTCTAGCACCTACCATATAAGAGTGGGTAATAAAGAACTGATAAGAAGCGTGGATGTTTCCTCTTCATTTCACCAGTCTGTTTGGGAATCACAGGTAAAATCTTCTGAGTTTTAACAAATACTGGTTGCACAGGAAAGAAAAGACTTTGACCTTCTTGCAATGCATCCGTTCTTGAAAAAATTTGCTTCACACTTCATTTGCTCATTGTCTATCTGCTGTTTGTTTTATCTACTTTTTCTTTTTGCTTCTGTTTCAGAAAGCAGAATTTGCTTAAGCACTATGCAGAGCAAACAGAAGTGTATGAAATGACCAAAGAGATACTCATGTTTATTTTTCTCTCATTCACATTGCACTCTTACAAATAGATAATATGTAGAACAAGAAACTTTGCCATGCTAATTTATTTGGCAAAATTTTCCTTAACAAAACAAAGTTCCTTTTAAATATTTGAGACAATATGCAATCCTATTTCATGTAATCTGGGATGACCCTGCTTGTACAGGGATGCTAATCCAGATGAGCCACTGTGGTCCCTTCCAGCCTTACTCATTCTGTGAATCTGTAATATATATATATTTGTAAATAAATTATCATTTGTTTGGAGGTTTTTGCAATGTCTTAACTCACTGAGCTGGAAGCAGGATGATCAACAAACTTTTAATTATCTTCTTTCAAATATGTTTACTTTCTAACATATCAGGGAGAATGTTGTTGCTTTTTATTTTCTTATAGGTAGTATTTTTTCCTCACCAAAATAAGGTTAAGGCAAGTCCTTTCTCTGTTTGAATAAATAAACATTTCCAGGTTAGGTCTACAATGTATAAACTTCATTATGTAATACATATTTTAATTATTCTTGTATGTATCCTTTAGGGGTCAGATCTAAGGAGAGAACCCAAAGGGATTACATGCTGAGAAAGAAAAAAAAGAATTGTATTACTATTCAGCATATCATTCATGGGTCAGTGGTGAAGAAAGATGCCAAGGGAATATATTCAGCATATCTGCATGTTTATTGGTTGAAATGTTAGTTTTAAAGTAAACCTTTTCAATCAATCTTTTTTAATAATCTGGTTGTAATATTTATACATGGGACATCTGAGCATTCTGCAGTTCTTAAGGCCATATATCTGTGATCATTTGGGAAGAAATTTAAATGAACTTGTCTAAACATATTGCTTATGTTCATAGGCTTGTAAGTCTTGATTGAGTCTATGATATCTGCTAGAGAAAGTCTAGGAAATTTGCATTCTCTTCAGCAGATATTTGATGCTGCAGTTTCTTTCCTCCATCAGATTAGTACTGCTGTACTTACCAGATCTCTTTGTTGTGTTGCCTAGACCAGCACTGAGCAAGTAAATATATCATTATTACAAGTTTAAATTGTATTCAGTGGATCACTGTATGCTTATGTGTCTGGTGTAGTGTATGAATATTATTAGACTGCACTGCTGTGGTTTGGGAGAGAGATTATGAAATTTTACCTAATCATCCTTGCACAAAAAAAAAAAAAAAAAAAAAAAAAAAATTACTTGCAGGTTAAAGGGTTCCCACTAACCCTAATCTTACCTCTACAGTCTCAGAGAGCTTTGAATGCCTTCAGCATTCACAGCAGGTTCCTGTGGCCTAATCCATCATAAGCACAGATCTCATCACTCTCTACAATTACCTGAGGTGAAGCTGGAGTGAGGTGGAGGTCAGCCTCATCTCCCAGTAACAAGATAGGATAAGAGGAAATGGTGTCATGTTACACACTGCAGATTTGGTGGGATTTTAGGAAAAACTTCCTTACTGATAGAGGAGTTAAACACTGGAACAGGCTGCGTGGGGAAGTGGTTGAGTCACCATCTCTGGAGATGTTTGGAAGATGTGTAGATGTGGCTCTTGAGTTTAGTGATGGTCTTGGGAGTGCTGGGATAACAGCTGGGCTCAATGAATTTGAAGCCTTTACCAGCCTAAATTTTTATATGATTCTATGATGAGGAAGGGAGAATCTATAAGTAAATAATGCAGGGAACTAATTTCTGCAGACAGAATTGTTAGTATGCAGCTTTGTGTTTATTATTTCGACTACAGTCACAGAGCAGGTAAATGAAGCATGAAGTGTGATGCATTTAGATCAGTATAATACAAAAACCAATTGGATCAAATTCTAGAAACTGAGATTAGCCTGAAAAAAAAATTGTAGTAGACCTGTTGTTGCAAAAATTATTGATTCAGTATGGATCCTATGACTTTTGTTTTTTCTTCCCATTAAAGATTTCTTTAAGTGCAATAAAATACAGATAATTAAACTGAATCATAATAGAAATATTTTTCTACTTCCATGTGGAGTGATGAGTTCCCTATAGACTGATAGTCCTGGGTTAAACAAGCAAAGATGACACTATGGATTGAGAAAAATGTTATTTAAGTACCATTTTTAAAGGGGGTAGAAAGTTCCCTGTGACTAGTTGTTAGACAAAATAAATCAGTTGCAAAGCAAAAACTATCCTTTCTTATAAAATATATATTATATATACTTGAAAATTATTTTAAATATTGCATCATATGGCTATCACTTGACTGAAAATTGTTAAAGCCGAATATAAATTTATGTATATTTACATATACCAGGTACAGAAATAAACGTCTGTGTTGTTGGGAACAGTCTTCTAAATACTGACAAATCAAGACACTTTTAAATTTTAAAATTAGGTTTTGCTAATTTAGTTCAATAATATCACAAATTATATTAATGGTTTATTCTTTCCTGTTATAAATCATCATTATTACACCTAAAAAATTGGGAGAGTATTTTTTTTCTTCCAGTGCCTGTATCTGATGAATGAATGTGACTTGGCTGAAGATTGATGTCAATAGAATTTGAATATGTATTGGAAGTCTCTTTGACACCAGCTTTGGTGAAAATGTTTCTCTTTAATAATGTTGGCATTGTAAAAATATTTCAAGTGAAGGACTGTTCTGTGTGCAGACTGTAGTCATAGTGAAAAGACCTTTTCTTTCTCCTAAAAAGGCAATGGTTAGAAATTCCTACATTGAGTTTCAACCCTCTTGCTTTGACCCATATCTTCCTTACTTAGAATTGCATGTTTTAGAGATTGGAAGCAACACTTGCATTTTGTCTAGTTAATTCCACCTCTACCATGTTTATCTATAAACAAATATGTTAACTTTTCAACCATTTCCATAGTTATTCATAGTTCTATTCATAGTTATATAGCTAAGATGCAAGAATTCAACCTTTTATTAGTATGTGACAATTCAGTTTAACAGATTTAAGTGAGCTTGATGCTCTCCAAAAGTCAGTTTCCTGCCGTTCCTACTTTGTGATCAGGAAGAAGTTATTTAGAAGAAATGGGTGTCACCCCAGGCCATGTTAAAACATAACTTCATGCTTCGACTTCAGACAAAGCCAAATTGCTAAAAACACTTCTGGGTGATTTTATTTGAATTACTGTGGGTTTTTTTAAGGTGATGTTGGGTTATGCAAAGGATTCTTTTAAGATTAAATTATACATAAAAGATTAGTGATGGCTATTAAGAGAAAATGGTCAATGAGTTAATTTGGAAGGTCTATTGTACTAATGGGCTATGATTTTTTCAACTACAAAATATTTCTTCTTCTATTTATGTGAAAGAAAAATGTCCCAGAGGAACAGAATAATTTTCAAATATTTGTTGTAGCTCCGACTGCTTAATTTGTGTATAAGAATTAGATTTTATTAGAATAACTTAACAGCCATAATTTTATCACAAATGTCAGAATTTTACATGTGTAAATAAAGTGCCAACATAAACTCTTGCTGGTAATGTATTGATAATGATCAGCAATTTTAGCAATTTTTACAGGATTATGACAGCATTTGAACTTTTATTTTTCTTCTTTTTTTAAAGTTTTTTTTACTATTTGTAGTTCCTCTATGGCAAAACTATTGCTATCTGAGTATACTACATCTAAATTTTTTAATTTTTATCTAGCAAAACAATGAATAGTTTAATTTTACTATTGAAATATATCAATATGCAATCAAGTTGTATGAATAATTATCTGATATAAGTTATTTGTATCATAACTATATATTTCAGGATGGGAAAGCAGTTAACATACTGTAAAATGAATTCCCATTTATGGAACATCTGTGCTAAATAAGCCATGATTCCTTTACTTCCTCAGCTAACCATAAATCCAGAAAACATGTCCAACTGTAAAGGTCAGATAGAAAATGCAATGCTTGGGTAAAACATTTCCACTTAACAATGCATTGGTATCTAACTGGATAGGAATCTAATTCATTAGCTGAAAACCTTGGCAGAAATTATCTTGGATGCACATTAATATTGCATGAGGATTGAGGTCTTGAGAGGCTCAATCTTGGTATTGAATTGCTTTGTGCTTTTGCTTCCTTCACTTTGTTCTTTCACTTGCATGAAGTGACCTGATATCAATCTATACCTGTCCATTTTCCTATCCAGGCTCTTGAAACTTTTATTGAATTGTTGTTTTCTGAGTTATTAGAAGGAAACTTCTAATAAGTAAGTTAAAAAATAAGAGAAGATATAATGTTGTTTGTTAAAATATGGATTACAGTAGTGGAAAGTACCTGTAGCTTTCTTGGGTTTTAATGAATTTGGAAAGGACATGTCTTGTTCATCATGAATTGTCATTGTCAGCTACTGCCAATTACCCCTCAGCCTTCATTCTAGAATAATTTCTGGTCCTCAGCAGTAAACCTAAAAGATTTGAAGTCCATATTTTCCTAAGGCACAGAAACAGGAGAGCAAAATCCTAAAATGTATTTAAAATAGAAAGAAGGAAAATAAAAAGAAAAAGGGAAAAAGAAAGAAATTGTATTTTACTATTTTCTTTAGTTTCTGTAGTGGACAACAGTGTTGGTGACTGATTCAGACAATTTTTTTGAGAACATTTTCATGAAATTAATCAAAGGAGAGTCCTGTTTGTTAAGTTTGAGCATTGTTACTTACCTTTTGCTGAGACAAATTATTCAGCAGATGAGAGATGTAAAATGTCATCATTTAATGACATGAAGTTTTCCTGCTTCAAAGGGTTCCTTCTGTACTGTCTCCTCCTCTGACAGAAGGATCCCTCAAGCAATGTTTGAAGTATAAACTCTCATTTTCTTTGGGTTGAGTTTTAGAATGCCTTCTGGTTGAAAAACAAATTTAAACCAACATTTAAAAAGAAAATTAAAAGGAAGTGTTTAAAATTTTATATTTGTCTACAGGGCATTCTGCCAGCAATACTGAAACCATGTAAGTATTAAGAATGTTTAGAAGCTTATGGGATAAAGAAGCTTTTCTGTTACAAGATAAATTATTTATCAGAATATTGGCAAGTTAAAGATGTTCTTCCCCAAGTTATATATATAATTTAGAAAAGATCTGATCTAAAGGCCTGTGTTCATCATCCAAAAGTAAGTCATCTGGATTCTTTGGCAGGTTTCTTATCTCCCTGAATAAGCCAAACTCAGTATGCAGACTCTTCACTCTTCATCCTCATCTGTCCTTGGAACACTCATGGGGTTTTATGTCAGCACAAATTAAGCCTCAGGGAAGCTATGACACATAAATAGCAGTATCATCATGTAGTGTTTTTAGGGTTTGGGAGTAATTTTCTCACCTCAGAGTCAGTAACTAGTGAAAGTGGTTAACACCACTCTTGAATTTTATTTTTTAATTAAAAATTTAAAAACCACAAAAGATTATGCATTTCTAAATAGCTATATTTAGAGATATGCAAAGATTGGAGTACAGAGATTCTTAGGACTTTAATTCTTTCAGGGAATACATTATAAATTGTCAAAATAAACCCTTTTGTGAGATTATGTAGCTTTGATGGATGTTTGAAAAAAAGATGCAAACTAGATTTCTGGATCATTCAGATCACAAAGTTGCAGTGCCAAAAGTCTCCATTGGCCTGTCAAATTTATTTATATCTTACAGTCTTAGTCCCAGAAAAGCAACTTTAGTTTGCTCACAATATCACTGTTACAAGAATATCTGGCAGTTTCAAATTCATCTGTGTAAATAATACATTACTAGGTATATCATGCCTTTAGGTATTCAGCATAATTTTTAAGATATAAGCCTAGTATTCCTTAGTGAGACACTTCATATGAAACTGCTTGGGAATAACACGTGTCCTACATTGGTAAGTTTCAGCAATGAGTAGTTCTTGCAACTGTGTGCCATTCACTCTTGGTAACTGGAATTGCTAAGGAACAAATAGTTCCTTTTACTTGGTTGTTTTTTGGGGTTTTTTTACCTATTTTTTTCATAGAAAGCTGAAGCACAAAAAATTTGTCTTACCCTACCTGAAATGACAGCCGGTCAAAAAGATACATTTGTTTTGTACATGGCAAGAGAAAATGCATGAGAGTACAAAGTTGAATAAAGGTTTTATCAGCATAAGCACAGAATGGCTACATCAGTCACAAGTGACAAACTCCTTAGTCAGCCTTACAGGTCATCCCATGCATCTGTCAATAAGCCTGGAAAAGCAGCCTTACCCAGGCAGTTTTTAACTACTGCAGGTGTTCATATTGTCTCAGCTTCAGAAGAGCTGAATGAGTAATTGTAACAGTGTGAGTATGTGAAAAAATGCCTGAATTTTTCTTTATTCCTAAAATATATTTGAATTTTAAGAGATGCAAGCTAATAGAAATTTGGGGATTATAATTTTACCTCTCCCAGTAATTGAAATAATCTTCAGACACTTCTGTAATTTTATTGCCATTAGAAGAATGCCTAATGTTGTCCTTCTTCTATGACATGAACTTAATAATGAATTTTGATGAACTGTGTTTTTAGAAACTTCTGCTGACTAAGAACTAATGAGAAGCTATGAAATAAATGATATTACTTGATATTAATGCATATATTTAATTCTGTTACTGGTTATATTTGGCTTCTGATTTTCTAATATTAACACTATGTTTCTAAGTAAGAATATGCAGAGATCTAGATTCATATTATGAAATGTCATTCATATCTCAAGGAAAATCATATTTTGATAGTTTCACAGAGTTGATAGTTTGAAGATAGGCTACACATTTTGGGGGCTGTCTTTTCTGATTACAGTCTGAGTAAATGAGTAAATAACCATCAGAGGTGTTTATGATTTTGCAAAAATAATATATGCATAATTAAAGCATACTGTAAAACATATTGTGCTAGGAGAAATCTCTAAAATCCTACTTTTTAACTTTAGAAGGCAAGTAGAAATACTCATAACAGTAAATGAAACTAGTTAAAGTTATTTGTATACATAAAAGTGAATTAGTGTATCCTTTACTTATATATATTGTAAAAAAAAATAGGGTTTTGGGTAGTTGGAAAACTATCCTTTAGAATTAAGTATGTCAGATGATGACAATGTCAAATATTATTGCTGGAACATATAACAAGTATAATAATTTTATGACCAATGCTAGTATTTGCAATGAGGCTAGTGATAATAAAATATAACCATCTCTTTATGCACAGTGACAGCTTATTCTTAGAGTATATATTAAATATTTATTTTGCACTGGAAATTATATAGTTTTACTATTACCCTTTTTGGTCATTTCCTAGCCGTCAGAGAAATGTGTTTGAAATTGTTATTCCTCTTCCACAGATCATCCATTAAATAGAAGAGGCAAATGTAACATGCCATTATTCACAGTCTACCTACTGAATTTCTAGGAGGTGGAATTGCTTATGACTTTTCAAAATAAACTAATTTTCCCTGGTTTTATTCACAACATGCTTTACATAAGTGTAACGTATTTCTATCCAGGAAGTTCAAGTGAATAATTTCATAGGGTACTAGGAATGGGAAAGCACAATTATACCTCTGTCATGGTTTAACCCCAGCAGGCAACTAGGAGTAAAAATTATTTACTATGTGTAGAATGAACTCAGAAAACTTGTTCAACATATAACAGGAAAATAATTATATGATACCAGAGGCATCAAGGCTTTCAGCAATTCACCAATCAATGGTGAATTATGGATACAAAAACAAGTTGATAAAAAACCTCTCAGTTTTGTGTGTAACACAAAAGATACATAACCAGGATCTAACTCATATTCAACATATGATACCTAACCAAGTAAAAAATAAAATTAGTTATGGTCTAGTGAGACAGAGCACGAAGCATGTCACAAGAAAAACAGGACCTCGAGTGAACATTAGGCTGATGAGAAGGAAGCATGAACATCTTGCTAATCCTTGCAAAGTGAAGAAGGAACACCCACAGTTCATCTCCCTGTGAAGGTTTCCAGCTGATCACAGCTCCCTGTTTTGCCTCCCTGGCATTCCAGGACAGAAGCCCTCAGCCTTAGGACTTGAGGGAGCAGTGGGAACATAATGGTAAACATAGCATCCCAAGAAAAGGAGAGCTGAAAAACCTCCCCCAGTTTTTACTGTATGACAACTTTTAATGTAACTTTATTAGGGAGACACATATTGACCAAATTATTTTCTCTGTGGCCATTAGTATCTCTGTTCCTGGCCTAATAATAACATGTTTTAGTTATGTCATAAAATTTGGATTAGACTAGTAATACATTCTTGGCATCACTTGTACGTAATTTCTTCTCTGCTTGCTATTTTGACCATACCACATTTTCAGAAAATGCTCCTAAACTAACAATAGGGAGCTAGATGATATTGGTCCAAATGTGGGGAATCCTTAAAAGAGAAGCATTTAATTTCTAATAATGTCTATTACCTAGCTCTATTAATTTTTCTGAGGATCTGAAAATTAATATTTATAATCTGCCTTTGAATGATATTATTCATATCATAGGTTTTAGACCTATATTATAATCACCTATTCAAACCCATGTAGCTTCCACATGGAAGGAAGGTACCTCTAGGAAACAAGAATGAATAATTGCAAAAAAAGAAAAAAAAAGTGTTTCCTTGAGGCTAGAGAAGACAAAAGCTGTCAGCTTCATACACAGGTAACTGACCAAAGCAGCTCCAGATCTGCTATTACAAACTGCTGAAGGATCTTGTCAGCCAGTCAAAAAGTACTGCATGGAAAGAAACCTTCCTTGTCTACCCATCTGTACCCTATGATTCAAAAAAACAGGACAAAAATTGCTCCTGTTTGATAAGAAAAACATTATGTGCTTAAGATGCTTCATCTAATTAAGAAAAAAATGTAAAAGAAGTCTGAAAATATTATTGTTCAAGGCACTAGTGGTGCAACAGTTTTCAAGTGCCAACAGAAATCTCTCTTTAGGGGTCTGGAGTGAATGTGCTTTTCTCAGGTGACAGATGTAGCAAAACAAGATGAGAGTGAAAAAAAATCCCATTACTAAAGGGAATAGATTCTTTAAAAAGGTTTTTCAAAGCTATTATTTTTTAGTTTGTATACTGTCACTTTATCTCTTGATTTTGGGGTGATAGAAGTGGATAAAACCCTTCAATTCCAAACCTTTCTAGCCAAGGTGTTTTCATATCCTGACATAAGCTATTGAACTATTCACAGGTCATGCCATGGGTGACATGGCTAATAACATTCAACAAGACCAGCTGTAATTCAAAAGCTTACACTAAATAAAAGAGAAAAAACTATTCTTTTCTCAAAATCTATATTAAATAGCTGTTTGTAGAATTTGTTTCATGCTTAAGAATCCATACAGTTCAAATCACATAAATTACCACAAGTAAACTATCCCTATTCAGAACTAATTTGTTCTGAATTTAATTAATTTAGATTCAAACATCAAGCTAAAAGTGCAAACAGCCTTTTCTGTGTTGATTTCTCAGATGTAATGGGTGGAACTTGGCTGGCTGACAGGTGTCCTCCAAGTTACTCCCTCAGTCTTCATCAACAGAACAGAGGGAGAAAATGAGATGAGAAGCTCATGGGTCAGGATAAGGACAGGAGATTGCTCACTGATTACCATCATGCACAAAACAGACTCAGCTTGGGAAACTAATTTAGTTCATTGGCAATTAAAATGAGAATAGAATAGCAAAAAATCTCCAAACTAAAACCTGCTTCCCATCATCCCTCCCTTCTTTTCAGTCTCAATTTCACTCCTTACTCTTTTGCCTCTCCCTACTGAGCATTGCACAGGGATGGGGAATGGGAGCTATGGTCACTTTGTGATGTGTTGTCTCTGTTGCTCATGCTTTTGTCCTGCTCCAGCATGGGGTCCCACCCACAGGAGACAGTCCTTCACAGAATGTTAAAATATTCGTGTTGTTTCCTCACAGCTTTTCTACTCTCTCACAGCTGTTGCACCATGTGTTTTATAGGTTACCACAAAGGTGCCTCCAGCTTCACTGATTGACTCGGTGGATCCATTTTGCATTTGGCTGAAATTGTCTCTGTCCAATGTGGGAGCAGGTCGTGGTGTCTTCTTGCAAAGGCCATCCCTGAAACCCTACTGCTATCAAAACCCTTCCATGTAAAACAAATACAGTAAGTATTTTAAGTCTAAGTTATGTCCCGTATAGTTATGTCCCATATAGATTGAAGTGGGTAATTAAAGTTTTCTTATTGAGCAGGAAATATATTAAGGAAATATTAAGCAGACATACTTCAGTAGTAGCAATTTCTTTTACAATTCCCTAAGTAATTCTTAAGCAAAAACAGTTCAGGGTTTTTTATTTCTTTTATTCTGCCTTATGGAGAGTTTTGCCTTGGAAGGTGCCACAAGTCATTTGTGAGCTCAAGGATCAGAGAAAAGATCAACAGTTGTGATACCTTGGTGTTTTCTGTACACTGCTTGTTAAAGGTGCAGAATCAGATGAAACCATTTTAAACTTCTGAAGAAAATTTCAGGCTCACATGAGATCAGTCACATTGGATACACTCACCACTCAAACATCTGCTAGATAAACAGTGTAACAGGTGTGAAGGCTCTAGGGAACTTCTGAAAAATACTGCGGGACAATTTGTTCATGCATACAGTCTATGGGAGAGAATGTGCTGGACCTGCTGTTCATGAGTAAGGAAGAACTGGCTGGTGATGTGCTTACTGGTGGCAACCTTACCAATAGCACTATGAGACAGAATAGCTTAAGATCCAAAGATAAAGGAGTACAAAGAAAAAAAAAAACAGAATTAGTCCCTGTGGAGACCTTTGGAGAGCAGTTTCTGGCTTGTTAAAATTGTGCTTGTTGAGATGTCATGAGAGTCTGGCCTGAAGAGAAAAAGAGGCCATGAGGAGCTGGTTGATTTTCAAGGTTTACATCCTCAAAGCACAGAATGATTCATGCTGATATCAGGTAGAAACTGTATCGAGCAGATAAAGGCAGAGTGCCAGCATCGTTGAGCAGGGAGTCTCTGACTGAGCTCTGAGGAAGGCAGAAAGTGTAAGGGCTGTGGAGATAAGGACTGACCACCTGGAGGGAGCACAGAGATAATGCTCAGGTGTGCTGGGCTGGAGAGCCAAAAGCAACAGCTGAAGGGGAGGTAGGACTCATGACAGATGTGAAGTGCAGCCTTCTGGAAGTACATTAGCAAAGGGAACAGCAAGGTTGGGAGAAATGGTCGAGAGGGAGGCTGAGGGAGATCCTGCTGTATTCTATTACCAGATGGGAAGATGCAGTCAAGACAAAGCTGGGCTGTTCTCAGAGGCTTACAGTTGTATGACAAGGGGCAATGGGCACAAGCAACAAAATTAGAAATTATGATTATCTACGAAAAAACCTTACCATAAAGGTGAACAAACGCTCCAAGGAGCTGTGCAGAAAGGCTGTGAAATCTCAGTCCTTGGAAATAGTAAAAAATTGCTCAAAATCATCTTAAGTGGGCTTGCTTAAAGACATGGATTACAGCTGAGGTCCATTCTAATCTGTTTCATCAAATTAAATCATAGAATTAAACTGAAATTGTACAGAACTCTGATGTTGTAAGTGTCCAAAAATACCCCTCCAAATTTAGACTCTATATTGGTATTACTACATCTCAAAATTCAACAATAACTTGAGCTAGGAACATATCAGGGCAGGTTATCCCTTGACATTTCTTGTAATTCATGCTTTTTATATTGAGCTCTTGTATATGTACATGTTTCTTTGTTATTAAGATTTTGATTGCAGTTAAGGCTTCTTTAAATTGTATATTTTAAAGAAGTAAACTGTCCATCCTAACTAAATTATTCTAATTAAATAAATCTAAGCCTTTGTTACCCAGTAAATGCAGTCACTCAACAGGGAAAAGACTTGTAGTCACTAACATGGCAATATTCTCGTATGTCTGCATCTCCTGTTGTTGAAAATGTGATTCTAAGCATTATTCTAAACATGTTAGTTCTGCCTTATTTGCAGAACTGCTGCCCAAGCTCTTCTCTGCTGTGATCAACAGAGAAACTTGCCTTAAACTTTACTTTACACTTTACTTTATACTTTACTTTACTTTACTTTCATGTCCCAATACAGGCAGGAACAAATCCTGCTGTCATTGTCTCTGCCACTTCATCGTGTGATTTTGTCACTGTGTCAGGTCTTGCATCTCTGTTTTCCTGTTTTGACTTCATCTTGACAAGTCATTTTTCATTTCCAGTTGCTGGATGTCCAGCCTTGAGCCACTTGAGGGATCCTTCTACCCAGAGGTACATGAGCACTGACTGGCATCCCCTGGAGAACCTTATGCTGGGTCATTCTGATTGATGACTACAGATGCCACTGTCATCATAAAACTCTTGTTTGCAATTAGGAAATAAAATAGCCTTTGTTCTGACCTGTAATTAGGTAGCAATGCATTATGTTTAAGTTGTTTATCTTTTAGGTCATGATTAGATGGAAGCTTAGCACAGTCCTTGCAGTTTAGTTAGTCCTCATTTTTCCTTTGTACAGTCACTGAAAATAAGAACTTAGACTGCTGGAAGCATTCTATTCATTAGAAGCTTTCTTTTTTGTCTATTTTCATTCCAGTCCTTATTTATCTGGGCTTTCTATGCCAAACTTTGAGAACAATTGAATATTATTTTTGTTTTGTTATTCTTACATGACTTTCTGATTTCAGTTTTTTTTGTAGTGATACTTTGAAATGGCAAGCTGTCATGTTGACTTGAGTAGAACTTTGGTACCAGGAGTACAACACAGATCCTCTGGAATTGTGTTTAAAATATTTTATCCGTGGTTATACACTGTGTACCACAATTCTTGTGTTTCACATTCACAGAGTTGGTTTGGGTTAAGAATTTTTTAATTGCTTCAATCTAATTGTTGTTGGCATGCATCTTTTCATGAAAGATTATTTAAAGAAAGACCAAATTAGTTCCAGTATTTTAATTGCAGTTATACTGAACTGAGATATACAAAATGTTTACAAATGTTAGATTTTAATAATTCTAAAAAGAATATTTTATTTCTTATTTCCAAATGAGTTTAGGAATTCTTGGTGCACCATATTTTATCTCTTAAACACACAACCATACCTTTTCATTTTCATAGTGAAATCAGACAACACAACTGTAAGGGCTTTAGTGATATTTACATAGAAGAATTTTTTAAGATAATCCATCAACATTAAATGAAAACTTGAAGATTTTCAAGTTATCTAATACTGAAATTGTTGTGATTTTAAAATCTACAAATAATAATGATAATATTAATACCCAAAAAGGAAATTAGTTTGGGAAAAATATAGGCCTTATTCCTACTGCCAAGTGTAAGAGAATCAATGGCAAGCTGAAGACCCAGTTTCTGGAGCATTGTATGAAAACTTACGAATACTTTCACTGCAATTAAAAAGGGTCATTAACCTCAAGCTTGCAAAACTGACCTCTGTTGTTAAGTGAGCTTTAAATTAAGAATAAAAGAGGGAAAGAAACCTGTCAGACAGCACAAAAGAACTGCTTGATCTCCCAACCCACAAAATAAGGAAACAGTGAATGCATTAACTCTTCTTTGTTTCAGAACAAAAAGGTGGTTATTAATAATATACAATGACTAGATGAAGAGAAAAAAGGCATTATACCATAAGATCATTTTAACATGAATAATAATAACTTTGTGATAGTTTTGCATGAATGAATCATCTCTATATAGAAATAAAAACAACTCTATTATAAAGATGGCATATATCCAAAAAAGGTAAGAAAAATTATGGAAATTATTGTAAGATATTTGGGTTAATTTCAAGAAAAGAGACAAAAAATAAAACTGAGGGAGGGAATTTTTTCCTCCAACAACCAGAAATTAGAAGTTTCCAAGGTAGCTGATTGATTAGCTGCTAACAGAGTCCAGCAAATCAAGAAGCTATGGCTCTGAATTGTTGCAGTTTTCTTATTCACAGAGAAAATTATGAAAATGTAATGTAAATCATCAATGTGATATAAAAATGTTTTTAAAAGCAATCAATTTTTTTTTATTACAGCAAATTTTGTAGAAGTCCCAGGAAAGATTATGGTTTATTACTGTAGAAATTAACTTTTTAAAGAAATAATATTGTGTTCCCCTGAGAATCATGAGCTAATGTCTTTAATTGGAAAAATATTAACTACTCATAAAGAAACTATAATTGAGGTCAAACATGCTAGAAAACCTTCAATACAATCTATATCGAAATCAACTTTATTTTGACAGTGATAACTTTCTGCACCAAAGTGAAAATTAGTCTCAAAAGGTTTAAGTTTTTCAGAGGGATTTTTTTTTCATGTTTGATTAAACTCAATTTTAACCATTTACTCCAATTTTATATGTGTGTGCATGTATGCCTGTATCTACCCATCCTAATATGTTCATTGTGACAGGTATAGAGCGTTCTCATCTTAATCAGTGTTTTATTAATTAACTTGCCCTCAATAGGTTAAAAATGAACAATTAGTTTCAGTTCTGTGACACAATCCAAATTAGTCACAGAATACCTCCAGAGATAGAAATTTGCTTGTAAATATTTTCAGTCTATATCTCACTGCAATAATTAGGCATTCATTACAAAGTTTAGTAGAAAAATATGTCATTCCACTATGATCATCTTTGTTGCACTTCTTCTCAACTGGTTATATTTCTATAGATCATGAAAGTGTCCCTTTATAGGTATTTTTAATTGGCTATTTTTGTCTTAATATTTTTATTTTGCTATCAAATAAGGAAGGAGCCACCATTGAAATACTGAAGTTTTTTTAAACTAAGATAACATATCTCTTGATCCATGGTTTCAATATATGTATTTGGGGCATGATTTTTCCAGCTGCAGAAGCATGTTTTCAGGGTGAAGAGTCTAACCAAACAAGAAAGATTTTTTTAAGGTCACTTATGTATTATAGAATTTGGCATTTTGTAGCTCAATACTTGACCACAGTGAGTGATGCTGATACAACCTTATACAGGGTGTCTCTTGTGTATGGAAGCTTTTCCTGGACTAGTTTTATTTCTGCATATTTCCTAGCTATTTATCACTTCACTTAGGTATAGGAAACAAATGGAAAATGAGATTTTTCAAACACTCTCAGATCCACATATGCAAGGCTGATTTTATTTAGAGCAATCTGATGTCTTTTTATAATCTTTATTTATGACAAAAGCTGATTTTTTATTATTATTTTTGACAGTCAAATCTTGCTACAGAGAGGTGGTTCTTGGTACAGTTACTAAAATTAAGTAGAAACTATAATTTCATTGGAAAAGATGCAATTCATATACTTATCTTCATTAGCTGAGTGTATATCCTAAAGATGTGGTTATAATATGGAGTTAAGCAAACTGCTGAATATCCACCATGAGGACTGATTAAAATTCTGGTTTAATAGAGATTTGCATTTTGAATTCCTCAGATTTGCTATATTGGGTAGATGATAATACGTTAAAAAATATTTGAATATTTGAATAATGTGCTACTTGCTCTGGTGTAAACATCAAGTATTTCAGTAAAACCTGATGCCTTGAAAATAGGCAATTGCTGTCTGAATTGATCTGAAAAACTCATGTATCTTCAGCTGCAGTTTATCTAGATGTTTTCATTAAACTGTAGACACCATAACTCTCTACTGAGAGGACATTCCTGACGTGCAAAATCAGGGGCAGAGCCCTTAATAATTTCAATGGGAACATGACAGTTCCTGTGGAGCCATGGTCACTCCCAAGGCCAGATCCCCTCTGGAGAAGGGTGACCTCAATGCTCCACACATGTCACTTTCTAGTAAGGTTTTCACATGGAAAAGGTTAAATTTAACTGGAGTGCTGTTTTCTTTCTCTCAGCAAATTCAAAATAAAGTTGGGATGTGTTTGCTGGTGGTTGTAGTACACAATGAGTAGTTCACCAGTTTTTGGTGTCCAAGTGGCACAGGTCTGAGTTCCCCTGAAGAAGGTTATGCAGTACTGACAGGAGGTTGTCATGTTCACCCACCAGTGAGGGGCATTTGGGGTGAGAGGCTCAGCTCTGCAGGGACCTGTGCCTGTTTTCACTAATTGGAGGCTTGCTCCTCAGGTCACCTCTCACGGGTGCTTGCAGTTTCACTGTCCCCCCACCCCTCCTCTTTCATTTTGGCTGAAGGATTGTTTTAAAGTACTCTGGAACGTGCTTTTGGGAAATTGAAAGCTCATTGTCTTGTAAGTAGGTTAAAGATGGCTGTTACCTTTACTGGGTTGTAAGTACTGAGAACATCTCTGAGAAAGATGTGCCTGTCTGGGAGCTGAAAGAATAAAGTTATTATGATGAAGATACTTCTAAATTTTGTTCACTGGGGCAAACAACCCTTCAGTTATGCATTCTTCTGTTTTTTGGGTTTTTTTTTTTTTTACCTGGATATCTAACTTCCTTACATATTACTTTCTTAAAATTGATGTGATTTCTTGTGCATCTTCTATGAATATCTCATGAGAATTTCAGGGATAATTTGAAGGAAATAATCACTAGGCCTTCAAGAATACTCCACAGCTTATTTTGAGCTCACAAGATTTTGCATATGATATGCTTTTCTTTAAGAAAAAAGAAAAAAAAAAAGAGTTTGAAGTGTGAGACTAATTTTCTGATTTGGACACATTTATGTTTTATAACACTATATTTAAAGTTTCATTTCTTAATGCAGCTCTTAGGGGAATATACTTTAGAAACCATGATCATATTCAAAATTTTTAAAAGAAGCTTTAAAAAAAAAAAAAATCACAACTGTATAGAACAATTATTCACTTTTGCAAATGATAGTGTATGAAAATATGAAGCTTCAAAATGACTAATGGTAACATTGAATTACTTACAACAGTGCACTTGACTAGGTAAAAAGGTCAACATTATCCATTCAAATTATGTATTAAAAATATTTTGAATTGCTTTTTTCCCTTACTTTTAATTCTCACTGTGTATGTTGCTTGGTAACCTTGAAAAAGTTAGTTAAATGAAAGCTATGTTTAGTTCCCCGTGTAAGATGCCACGGTGAGAAATTAGTGGCAGAGTGATACACAAAGGACTACCACCAGAGGCATGAGATGTTTTGCTCTGCCAAGGAACAGAAAATATTATTAAAAAACTATCAATGAACTTTTCACCACTGCAAGGGAAGACAACAGTCTCCAGAAAAGAGACTTTTGGCTTTTTTTCTTTGCCAATACTCTGTACACTTGGGCCATCATTTTCCAAATCTCTCAGTAGTTTTCCAGAAGAGATTCAGTGTACATATTACAAGGAAATATTTTATGGCACCTCACAAACTCATTTCTCACATACTTATAAAAATTTATTGTATTTACTTATCCTACATGACATGCATAGACTATTTTCAGGTTTCTTGAAATGCAAATTACTCCTTGAACCTGTATCACTTGGTTTGATCCTGAAGAAGTGATTCCCAACATAGTCATATTTTCACATTATAACCATAACTTATATGTAGGTGATGGTGTTGAATGGATCAAGTTTATCAGAATCACTCTGTACCTAATCTGACTATACAAAAATGACCATACCACTATGGGTCACTGTGTGGCAGAAATCTGTTTTACCCCTCTTCCCATTCTGGAATTTGAGAAATGGATGGACATTAAAATTACCTCTAACATCCCAGTAAGTTAATGCTTGTGCTCTGTCTACTCTCTTCCTTTTTGTTAAATTTCTTAGAAATCTTTCACATTGTTCAAATCTCTCACAAGATAAAATTTCTCTCATCAGGCTGCTCCATGAGGTTTAAAGTGGTCTGGGAATGATTGCAAGACAAGCTCTAAGTGATATATATTGGCCTGGAATGAGACAAACTACAGACCTAGCTACAGGCAGTATACTAGGTGATCTGAAATCCCATTTTTATATTTCCTGTGTCATTTCTTTTATCTCAGATGTTTTCACTGAATAGTTGAAGCTCTCATTTTTTTTTTTCTGCAATTATTTTTTTGTGTTTGCAAATGTGGCAAAGTAGTCTGAAAGAGTAGGACTGTGAGAATTGTGGTTGTTCAGCCTGAAAAAGAGAAGACTAAGGCATCACCTTAATGCAAGGAGACTGCTGAAAAAGACAAATTTTGGTTAGAACATTTCATTGGTCTTTACAAGTTTAATCTGTAATAAATTTGCATAACATGATTCATACAAGTCATTAAAATAAAACACGGTGCAAGGTAATGTTAATAGGGAGAGAGTTTAATTAAAAGTTGCAACCATAGGTTACACAAAGTTATTCTCAGTAATGACTCAAATTTTCTAATACTTGGCAATATTTATTCAGATACTTAACAGCTGCTATTAGGAATAAATTGCTTCTTCCAGATTATTAAAATAATTTACTGATAGAGCAGTCCTGAGGACAGAAACAAACAAATAGATGGATATATAAACCAAATTATCTTACCAAGCCTCTTGTCAAGTTGCTGTGGTTTTACCACCAAGGCATGGCTGACCACATCATTATCTAAATGATCACAAAATATATTAAGCATGTTTTAAGGCAAGATTTACTACAATTCAAATCCAGATCCAGAGTCTTACTGCAGACAGTCTAATGACTTTTTTCCTAAGAATGTAAGGAAATTGTGGTAATTCTTTTACATGTCAGTGACTGAACTATAACATAAAAGAACCATTTCAGCTCTGTGTCAAGACCCCTGAGCAAGATTTTCCCAAGAAAGAACTACTGGATTTAGCTTTTAATGGGAGATAAATTTATTAGTTTATTGATTCAACCTAAAATTCCTAAAAACTGAAGATATTTTCAGGTTTTTTAAAAAGTACTTGTGCATTTGACCTTTTTATATTCTGCTTGTAGAGACAAATATATCTAGCATCAACCAGGAGACTCAATCTGTTATATGCAAGAAATCTTTCTCCATGCTTTGCCATCTCAAGAGTCCAGAAAATAATCTCTAGGCCCATTTCTACTGCCTCCCTCTCACCCTCCTGCCCCTTATAGCCTGACTTTAAAGCTAAAAGGCCCAGTTCTGCTACCTTGCAATGACAGGTTATGAAGGGATTGTTTCTCATTTGTCATAATTATTTTAAATCACTTACTGAAAGTATAAGTCTTAATCTTTTTTTATGGGTACATAATTTTTTACTCGTGAATACCAACAGCAGAGTTTTAGGGTGTCACGGCAATGCATTTTCTTCTTTGATTGATTTACTTGTGTTTTCTGGACAAGCAACAACATTTTCATGTGATTTCTACTCCAGAGGATGAGAAAGTTTAATATTGCTTCCATTTGGCATATATATGATGGTGATTACTGGTTTCATTTTGTACATGACATGCCAGATCTCCCTGAATCGCTGCTCTGGCTGTTTTTACAGTTACTGAAGTGCTGATATACTTACTGTGCTCAGTACCAAGAGAATATTGTGTTCTTATATATATGTATATTGCCAATCTGTAATGCCTTTCTCAGCACATAGATGCAAGAAACCCATTATAGTGAAAAGTGTTTACACATATTTATAAGTTTTTAAAGTTATCATTTATATAGTTTATACTCATCACAAAGTTTAATTTGCAATGTTTATTTCTCATCACATTTTGGATCAGCTGTTCTTGGTTCCTTTTCTCAAAGTGTTCCTTACGAAGTTTGCTCACTGAATAGGTAAATTTTCATTTGTTTTGTTTCATTTTTGATACTTATTTTCTCTCATATAATTTTAGATTACTAATTCAGTAGTGTAACAAGTATAACTTCTAATGAATTCATCACATCAGTAGAGTTTTTATATCTCTGGAAAGGTTTCTTTCTTGCTGTGAATTCATTTAACATCTATGTCATTCTTATCTGACACTCACCCATTTATTCAGTGATGTCTCATCATTCTCTGGACTTGGAAGAGAAAGGCAGTAGACTTTAAGGTTTAACTAAACCTAAATAATTGGTCACAATGGATTTCTCTGAAAGTTCTCTTGCATTTTAATTGAAATATTGACTTTTGTGAAGTGGAAAGCTCATTTTGCATGCTCAAGATCTCAGCAAGTCTTTAAAAAATCACTAGATGTGTCTTAACTACAGTGTAGATACACTGGGGTTCCATATAGTAGATAAAGTGTTTTATCCTGGATTTTGCATTACTTTTTGCTCTCAATTTTATGTCTTTTGAGATATTCAGGTAGTGCATGCAGAAGACAAGACATTGGGATAAATAGCAACCAAAATGATACCAAATAGTTTCTTTCCACTCGCATATTTATTATTTTCTTTTCTTAAATTTGCATATATAGAATTGGAAGCCAAAGGCAACTTGTGGTTTACCTACTGTGCATGGAATAATATTCTGGAAAGCTCAATATCTTAAAAAATGAGGTCCTTCCTGGAAGTTATTGCAGTCACACTGAATGAGTCTACATTATACCACCTCATCAGCATTTTGTCCTGTGGTTCAGCATGAAGAGTGAGACCCATAATTGTTTGTGACAAGAAAATATCATCAAGGAGTGAAGCAGAACACTAAAAACTTTGATTATCTTTTGTATTTTTTAATGAAAGTCTCAAATACTATTAATTTGAGAAATAAAGTGAATTTTACAGTTAATCATACTCTCTTAGTAAGCAAATAACAAATAACTGTTATAACCAGAAGAAGCCCCTTATATTTTTGGACTTAAAAAGAGTTATTTGGAATCAGTCTGCATGTATAAATTTAGTCATAAATTAAGGTATTCTTATTTAGAATAAAAACACAACAAGCATTCATTTTTTCAGTTCCATCCATCTTATTGAAGTTCTGTGAAAATATTTTTCTTTATTGTTAAAAATATGGTATTAAGGAAATGTCTAATGTAAAAAGAAACAGTGAATTCAAATCTCAAATTATTGTTAGGCCATCTTAAATTTTGATAGGTGACCTGCAATGCAGCTTCTAAAGGAGTTAAGAAATTTTCATCATATATCTTTGACAAAAAAGGGGAAAAAAGAAAATAAGAGTTGAATAGCATTGAGTTGATTTGTCAAGCCAAAGATCATTCAGGCCTTCTGTCTTAAAGGCACTTGAAGACATTTAGGGAAAAATGCAATAGCAAAATATCTAAAATTGTAAACTTTCATCATTTTCTTAAATGTCTCAGCAATGGCAGGGCTTGGACCATTCTGTTAAATAGCAAGAGAGAAAGCTTTTTAATTAAAAATTTTGATTGATTTTGGACGCATTTACACTTTTGATCTCCAGAATGTTTTATGTCAAATGAATTCCATAATTAATTAGATGTTTAGTGGAAAATGTTTTTCTTTGTGCCAGTGTTCTTACTGATTGTACTGACTGATGATAATTCTTTAATTATGAAAGAATGGGTCATTACTGCCTATTTTTTCTTGAATGTACAGACCTATGTTATATCTTCTCCTTATGTTTGCCAAAGTAAAAAATCCTAGATTATCAATCTGTATTCACATGAAAAATATTGCATATTTTCCTGTCCTTCTCTGTGCATTCTTTAATTCTCAAGTCTGTAGGATAGTTTTGCATTTTTTAGGTCATGCTTAACATTGCTGCATATTAAACTATCATTTTTGAAAACTGTTATGTTTCCAAGATTTCTGCATGGTAATATTTTACACTGAGCCCTTTTCTGTAGGTATAGAAGTTTCATTTAGTGAAAAGTTTTGCATTGTTATTCTTTTTTGTTCTCCTAATCACTCACTACTGTGGTTGGGTTTTTATTTTTTCCAGCTTTCTACAGTGAGCACTAACTTTACAGATCCTGCACAGATAAATGTATCCTCATAAAATCAAAAACAAAAAATAAAAACAGAGAAAGAATGTTGAAAAGTTAGTTTTTCTGTTGGCTTTAGAGTACAGGTCTATAGTGGCTAAAACTGCCTCCCATCTTATCTTTTTTCAGTGATTTCTGGCATGAAAATTTCTTCTCAAAGCCCTAGAAAATTTGCAAAGAGAAGCTGAAATATATTCTTCAAAAATAATACACAATTCACTCCTTTGCAGCTTTTGTCACTGGTGGCAAATTTGTCTTCTGAAAGATATGACTTTCAACAGAGAAAGTGCTAAAAAACTGTGAAGATATGGAAATCACTACAGACCCAGAAGTTTTCTGGCTTTATCATATATTCTAGGATGTTCTTGGTTGCAAATTGAACAAGTGGTGCACAGGATTCCAATGCTTTAAGAGAAAAACCGCAGGAGAGAATGCATCACTAAACTGGAAAAGATTTAGAGATACAAATCTGTACATTTCAATTATCACCTGCCCTAAAAGCCATAGTGTTTCACTTTGAATTAGTTGAAAATATTTATACATCTTCACAGAAGCTTAGCATTGGTTGGGTTAGCACAAGTTTTGGTTTGAAAGGGACTTCAAAGATCATCCAGCTCCAACTGCCCTGTCATAGTCAGGGAACCTTCCACTTGAGACCAGGCTGCATCTTCACTTGGAAGGTAACCAAGATTCCTATTGCAGTCCAAACTTCAGGATAAACACTAGTCTGGAAGCAAGATATGCATTTCTCATACCTTGGCATAGAACAATTTACAAGATAATGATGTATAATATATTTATTTATTTTCCTTCAGTGTATGATGAACATTTAAGATTAATAAGTACTATCCTTTATTTATATTAAAAAAATCAATTAATATACTTTTTACTTCATTCTGTTAATGAAATTTTCCATTTTAAGTGAATTATGTGGTCACTAAAGCCAATATTTATCCTGAGAACCTATAATACCTTTACAGAAAGATAAAACTAATGCAATCTCAGTGCTACTAGAGCCACTTTCTTTTTCCAAGAAGAAATCAGTGCTCCTAATGTTAAGACATAACAGGAAAATTACCTGAACTGCAACTGCTTTCAGAATGTGAAATGAATATCCAGATAAATATGTATGTGCATACATTTATGAAAAACATTATAGAAAATGTAATGATAACATGGCTGAAAAAAGTCTATCAAGACAGGCATTTTGGTTAGTGGAATGTTATCCCTTTCCCATCTGCAAGGTTTTGTGTGCTCCAGAAGTCAGTAATAGAGAGCAGAAGCACAGGAAAAAGAAAGGTGGTGGAAAAAGAGCTTTGCCCTGCTCTTTCCTCAGATGTGAAACATATCTGTTACTCCAGAAATTCTACTTAACTGGCCTCTCATGAGCTACAGGAAAGGTTTACAGACATCACAGAGACTACTTAATGAAACAAGGTGCAGATAAGGTTAAACAGTGCTGAGCAAGATGAACAGCCTGTTTGGTATGGTAAGTATGTAGTAAAGTCATGCAATATTAAAACGTAAATTCAGCTTTTCCCTATTTTCTTGGAGCTTTTTAGCACTGTGTTTTAAAGGGAACAAAATGTAAGAGGTTACCTTCATGTGATCCTGCACTTATAAATATTTAGGAATTTCAAATATGATGTGTGTTTCTAAAAGTCTTCCTTTCTGATAGTGATAAAAAATTACAATTTCTTTGCTATTTCTTATTTTTTCTGCCTGTTGTGCACCTTTTAGCATGTATTTGCAAGCAGAAACCCTATAACCTTAGGTATGTTATCAATGCCAAATTCTTAAGTCTCATCCTTCAGCTTCAAACTGATTTTTTAAATCAGCAATTACTCCTAGATCTTTGGCATCACTGATGCTAAATTTATATTCCCAAGACTCCATGATGTTTCTATCTTTTAAGTTTTCAAATTTTTTCTGAAAATTTTCAGTACATCAGGTTGGAAATTATGTCTAGTAAACATTTGAAAGATCCCAACAACATCTTTTACTCTATTATAACTTGCTAGCAATTTATTGTTTTTCAGCAGGATGTATTAGATATGCTGATTTGTTAAATGTCTTTTGAATATTCATCTAGGCAACTATTTTTTTCCTAAATTATTTATAGCTCAAAGAATTCCATGTCACAATTTAAGATTAACTTCATTCTGGACATATAAGTTGCAGAATAATTTCACTTTTTTGTTAAAATAGGGATGGACTAAAAAAATATATAAAGTCACAGGTCCATGAATGAGAGCTGTACCAGATCACTAAGGTCTCTAAGGTCCTACTGCTTGCTCTAAAGTGTTTTGTCTTGTGTCATACACCTGTGCATACCTACTCAATCAGTTTCTGTCAACTGCTGTTTGAAGGTCCTTGCCAGAAAAAATACTAATGAAACTTAATTTTGTTCTCCTAGCAGTAATAATAAGGGTCAAGTTTGTAAAATGCAAAATAGTAGCTCTAGAATTTTTAGAGGCAAACTGTCATTTAAAGAGAAAATTGCTTTGTACAAGAAAAATGTTGTTGCAAAAGGGGTGAAACAGCAAACCCAAAAGTACAAACCTGTTTTCTTTAGTGTATTCAAATATATTATTCTAAAACAACCATAAAGTTACTATCAATTCCTGAACCCCGAAGGAAAAAAAACTGTAACTAGTTAAACACTGAATGATTCAGATTGAATATACGTCTGCAGTTTTTTTAGACAGAATGTTACCTATCTCTGAAGCAAAATTGTACATAAGAAATAAACAGACCACTCAACAGTCTTAAATTTATATGTCTGTTACTTTTTGGAGGAGATAGTATTCTGCTAAATCTTATATCTATTTAGTATACCTATATTTCAAATGAACTAATACTGTAATGAAATGCCTTTTTGCATCATGAACTAACTAGCAGACAGGGAGTAGGCAAAAAGGCAGAAGACTGAAGTTGTAAGTCTGTTTCTACTAGCCAATAGTTGAAACTGCTTGCCTTTTCCTTTCAGAATTAGATCTTAGTCAAGGTGCACCACCCACTAGGTATGATAGTCTACTTGTGGTTAGAAATATAGAAAGTCAGAATAAAGAAAAGAAGGAAAAGGTCTTGTTTGAGCCAAAAAATTCGAATGTTAAGAAATGTGTGACATTGTGTGATAAGAGAAAATTTCAATTCTCAAACCTCACAATTCTTTCAGCTAATAATTTGCTCCTCCCCTGTACTGAAGTGTAGGAACTCCATATGCAATTATCATATAGTAAATAGTTCTTATTGTTTTCTAAACTGGCTTATTACTGGCAAGATTAATTACTATATTACCAGAAATTAATGAGTGTAAAGGCATATTGGTCCATAGAGTGAAGAAAAAGTAAGTCTGATTTTTTTCTCTCCTTTGATAGAAGTTTGATTTATTTTTCCTGTGTACTGGATTTATGTATTTGGTACACACAAGGAGATTTTTGTAGCAGGAGCTCTGCAGAACTGACAGAACTTCTGTCAGAAGATGCCCCCCATGTCTGACAGACTCCAGCCTGTCATCTCCAAGAAGGACCTGCCACAGGTCAAAGCTGAGTTGATCATTGACAGCAGTAGTGCCTCCAGAAAGACATTTTTAAAAGAGAGAAAAATGCTGTACAGCTGCTAGGGGAAAGAAACTACGTGAGAGAAATTATTGTGCAGACACAGGGTTGGTGAAGTAGGAGGGGGACATGGTGATGCATGAGTCAGAGCTGATATTTCCCTGCAGTCCCTGAGGAGGATGTGGTGATGCAGGCTGCCACTCTGCAGCCCACAGAGGACCTCACACTGAAGCAGATGTGCCCTGGAGACAGCTGCAGTCCATGGAGACCCCATGGAGGAGAGAGTTTTCAGGTAGTATTGGTGTCCCAAAAGGGACCATGCTGGAGCAGCCTGCTCCTAAAAGACTGTGCCCTGTGGAAGGTACTCACTGCAGGAATTAATGAAGAACTGCAGCCCACAGGGCCAACCAACATCAGAGCAGGAGTGAAGGACTGTCTGCTGCATGTGAGACCCTATGCTGGAGGAGAAGAGCCCAAGCAACAGAAAATGCATCATGAATTGACCATAAACCCCATCTCCCATCCCCTTGCTGTGCTTAAAAGATGAAAATTAGGGGGAAGTTGAGCCTGGGAAGAAGGGAGGGCTGGCAGAAATGTGATTTTAGATTTATTCTTATCTCTTACTATACTTATCAATACAACTGGCAAGAAATTTTTTTGCTAAGCTGAGTCTGTTTTGCCTGTAAAAATAACTGCCAAGTGAATTCTCCCTGTCCTTATCTGAACCCATAATCTTTTTGTTGTATTTTTTGCACCTCTCCTGCTGAGGAGGGGAGTGATAAAGTGGTTTGGTGGGCACTTAGGAGCCAAGGTCAAACAACCACATTCTAATTGAATGTTGTCTTGGTAAATTACATTTTGTTTTATTGTTGGAGTAAAGAATAAGTATATGCTATTCTGTTATTAAAATTGCTTTATAGATTTTTAAAGGTACAAAATCTGGCCTCTTATACTTAGGGAAACTGGAAGATGCTTGTATAAAACATGAAATTAATAGGATCTTTGAAGTATTTTCTTCACAGATACATGCTTCTCTCATTAATATCCAAATAAAATTAATCAGTTTTTGGAGAAAAAGAAATGTGTAACCTTTCATTGTAAAATTTGATGTTGGCCACTTTGGTCTAACCAATGGAAGAGGTGCTATTTTAAAGGATTTAGAGGCTTTACTTATTATTAAGTTAGCTAGTGCTATTTGGGATATCTATATCTTGCCCTCTTTAACTAGTGTTGGTATTAAGAACCCTTTTTATCATATTTAAATTTGCTCAAACTAACTAAAGGAAGAAGCAATGAAATAACGAAACCAGAATTGTATCCCTTGGTATAATTCCCTTGCTCATCGCACAATGTTTGAGTACTTTGAGTAATTGGATTAAGCTTATATGAATTCTCTTGCCTTTAATAAAGATGTTGGCAAAAAAACTTCCTGCAGTCTTTTTAATCCATTTAGCAATTCCCTACAGAATAACACACTTACTATGATAGGAATGGTAGATTCCTTTGAAAAACAGCTAAGTAATTTATTCTCTTGTGCTGTAACTCTACACTCAAACATGAAGGATGATATAAAGTGCAAGAAAAACATTTTATATTTTTTTAAAGTAATTTCTGAACAAACATGATATTTGCTATATGTTTTAATTGGAGGAAAACACAGTTAATCTGGGAAGTGAAACAATTCCCAGGGCACAGGTCACCATTTTGCCCTCAGACATTGCCATGTGGTGAAGAATTAGGACCTACCATAGATAATTCAAGCTTGTTTTGTACCCATTACTGATACCCTCTAAGTGGCTATTTAATGACTAATTAATTGAGAATTCTGTATTGAAACAAAGACATACAGAATATTTAATAGAGAAACAGATAAACTAAGAAACATCAGGTCAGAAAAGGTCTTGTGAGGGTGAAAAAGGGTCCACAAGTACTACACACACAGTGATATCTATAAAGAAATGGCTTAAAAAAATGATCCAAGTTTTTATGGTACTTGTTTCCAAATGCTTTTAGGGATCACTTACCCTACCATATTTTTATATGCTACTGTGCTTGTCAGATATCCACACCATGACTCTTTATCTGCAGTAGGACGAGAAAATTAAAAAAAAAAAAAAGGGAGTAATTGGGATAAAGATATGGAGATCAATTCGTGCTTCTACCATTGAGGGAAAAACAGTCTAGACCTCATGAAAATTAATTTAATATAACAACAATTACATTTGGAAGGTGAAGGCACCTTCCTGCAGGCATTGTATTTTCCCCAATCTTATCTTCATCCTTCCATTTCTTACACTCACTCACCTCATCCTCCCCAAGGAGTTCAGGATGGATAGAGAATGAGCATTGCATTCCATTCATAACAATTAATCTCTCCTTCCTCATGCTGTTATCCTATTTCAGTACGGGGTTCCTTCTTCAGGATAAACCTGCTGTGCCTTGGGTTTCAGCAACATCTGCTCCAGCATGGATTCTTCATGGGAGTTATGCTTTTCAGGAAAGATGGACCTGCTCTGGTGTGTTGACCTCCCTGGGCTGCAGCATGGTGGGTCCTCACCATGGACTGCAGAGAGCTCACTGCACTTGTGCCTGAAGCACCTTCACCCCTCCTTCTGCAACCTTGGTGTGCTCAGGGTCATGGCTTGTGTTTGTTGTTTTCCTCCCCTAGTCCTCTCTGCTTTCTGGCCTTTTACCTTTGTAAAAATATCTTACCCCAGAATCACCACCAGCTTGGCTGAAGGGCTGAGCTGTGTTTGTCATGGATCCCCATATAGGCAGGAGGGGCAGCCACACCTGGCTGTGTGACAGCAACACCTGGCTGTGTGACAGCCCCTGCCCTCTGCTCACACAGGAGTACTGCCCCAAACCCTCTTCTTGTTATATGTAAAATAACCTTCCTTTTCCCCCCACCACAGTGATTGCATGTACCTTCATATCTAATAATGAATTTAAAGTAAATGATTAAATAATTTTTTTATTAGGAACCTGAATTTTGTCTCATGAATCTATATTAAGAACTGTTCATCCACAACTGAACTCCTGGCTGTCTGAGACAAAATAGTTCAGGTTTCTGTGGGGGTGTTGTTTTCCCAGTTACTCAAAATACCTACTCATCTCCATCTATTACCTACACCAAGCTCTCACTGAACCAATCTCACAGGAAAAGTTCTGTGTTTGCATGGTGCCCCTGACAGCAGCTGGCACAGTAAGCACAAAGAGCTACAAAATTAAAACAGACAAACAAACCACAAGATTAATAAAAAAGAACTTTAAAAATCCTGCCATGAACAAACTAAGCTATTCTTCTTCATTACTTCTGTGAAAGTTTGAACACTAATATTTTCTGGATTGTTGCAGTTATGTCAAAACAGACTGGACTGGCATCACCACCAGTCCTTTATTAGAAAATTTTCCTGCCTTCTTTCAACACATTTCTCTCTGACTCATTTTCTCATAGGCAGCTCCATGTAGCACTGACTCCTCTCCTCTCTACAAAGTTCCCTTCTTCTTGCTGCATGACTGGTTAAACCCCAACCTGTCCCTTACCTGGTCACTTTACCCTGACTGTCCCTCACACAGCATCTTCTTACCTTATCTGTCCCTTGCATGGCTACACATCCCTTCCTCCTCACAGCACAGACAGCAAACTCCATCCCAAACTGCAGCAGCCTCCGAGTCTCAAGCACCAAATGTAACTATTAGCCATCTAGCCCACTCTTTTATAACACCCAAACTCATTGGGCAGACACAGATGTTTCCACTTCTCAGCAATCTCCACTAATCAGTACAGCTGTAATTCATTAGCAGAGATTGCCTTCTGTACAGTCCTTTCAACCTGTCTTCCCACATTGGATAACAGTTATTCCATTATACTCTGACTAATACCTTTCTGACAAGTTAAGTCACTCTCAATTTATTTTTGTATTGTTAATGGTATGCAAGACAAGATTCTTCATTCTTAACTTATTTTGTCTGCATAAAATTTCACTAGATTAATTTAATGTCTGCCCATGATAATATTGTCACGACACTGTTTTTCCAGATTACTGCATTTAGATAATGGTGTAGTCTAGAAGATTGCTATCTCTTTTACTGAAGTCATTCCCAAAATTCTCACTCATGATTAATTTATACTTTTCTCTCCAAAAATTTGCCCTTATGAATAAGATCTATGATAGCTGATGATGGAGGTCAATACTTGTGGGAGAAAAGATTCACATATCCTTCCAGGGAAGCTGAATCAGACTTTTATTATAAGCATATATGGTCTTTACTGATATTGGAAATACAACATCTTTACAGGTTATCTGCCCACACCCCAGATTTGTTCTATAGTCATCTGGTGTCTACATACCTAGTACAGCATCAAAATCTACTAGAAGGGACAAAGTATAAGAAAGATTTTTAAAATTATGAACATTATGCTTCATGTCTTTCTGAATTATATGTTTGGAAGGGAAACTGCCAGGACAGATGACACCAAATGTTCCTAGGGATATCCCAACCATCTGCTGTCACAGTCAAAATATAAAACACAAAACTGGGGGCAGAAGAAGGAAGGGGGAGGACATTTGCAGCTATGACATTTCTCTTCCTGGAGAAGAGCTGTTATTGCTCTCCACACCTACCTGAAAGGAGGGTGTAGCCAGATGGAGGTCAGCCCCTTCTCCCAGGAAACAAGCAATAGGACAAGAGGACATATTCTTAAGTTACACCAGGGGAGGTTTAAGTAGGACATTAGGAAGAATTTTTCACAGAAAGAGAAATTACGTATTGAAATGAACTGCCCAGGGAGTGGTGAAGCCACTTTATCTGGAGGCGTTTAAGGAAAGACTGGTCTTGGCACCAAGTGACGTGGTCTAGTGGAGAGGGTGGTGTTGGGTCATAGGTTGAACATGATTCTGTGATTCCCAAGTAATTCTGCTTTCCTGGGGATGTCTGGACCAATGCTTGCCCATGGGAAAGGGGTGAATTTATTCTTTTGCTTATGCATAAAGCTTTTGCTATACTGGTTACTGTCTTCATCTCTACACACAAGTTCTTACACCATTACCCCCTGACTGTCTTTTGCATCCTACTCATGTTTCTAGGTTTTTTACAATAAATACCTTACATTTGCCAGTTCTGTCAGGCAACTAATTTACATAGTAGATCCATATTGAATTACATAGTTTTAAACATGAATTTTTTCTCCCATCTAGACAGATTTATTAATCTCATCAAGAACACCATTTGTGAGCAAAGAAAGTTAAGCTGTGTTTGGAACAAAAGATAAATGTTTATTCTAACTATTTATTTCCTTGATGTCCTGTTGCAAGGCTCAGCATATTTTGTGATATATGTTTTAATACATTTGTTCCTTTCTAAAGATATATTTCTCTATTAATTCTTCTGTCTATAAATAGGCAGTTTTAACATATAGATAGGAGGACTGAATTGCATTAGATTGTAAAATACAGTGGTTTTACTCCTAGAATAAAAAAATGCAATAGTTTTTCTTTAGTAAGAAGTGAATAGTGATATTATTTTCTATAAATAATGTTATGCATCATCTTTTCAACTGATTACTATTTTTTTCTTTTAAATTGCATTTCCCCCAATCACAAGATATTAATGCTTAACTATTAATTAACCTGCAGAATGTTATATACCCTAGATTTTGTTTATAACAACCTACAAAGCACATTTACAAACAGACTAGAAAGTGAAAGAACTTAAACATACCGATATAATTCAATTGTGAGTTTATTTTTAGAATCATAAGTTGTTCATTTAAAGTATAAATATATGGTTAAGGTCTGTACCAGAATTCCAAGAATTTCTCCTCTGTTTCTCATATTTTCAAAGTTTGTTTTTTCCTGTACCTTTATAACACATGAGCATATTTAATTTAAATTTCACAAATAAAGGTTTTTTGATGCTTGGCCAAATCCATTTTACTGGAAATCTATTACTTTCTTAACAATATGTATGGTTTAAATTATAAAAAAGTCAAAATAACTAATAGCTTTGATACACAGTAATTGAACAATCTCTGTACAGATCATATTTCATGCCTCAAAAGTACCTAACCTTGCAGCTAGCTACTGCTTTGTGCTGTGCTTCAGTTGAGGAGAATAATCCACTAACAGGTTAGTAACTTGGTTTAACTCCATCTGGCAACTGAGCACCATACTTGCTCAACCCACACTCAAAGGAATGGGGGAAGAGAATTGAGAGAGCAAAAGTGGAAAATCCTATGGGTTGCGACAAGGAATGTTTAATAACAACATTAACAACAATTGTAATAATATTGTCATGAAAAGAAAAATAGGAGAGAAAAATGTAACCCAAGAAAGGCTATCTGAAAAGGTCATTGCAATTTGGGGATTGGCCTCTTCTCCCAGGCAGCTAGTAAAAGGAGAAAATGACCTCAAGCTGCACCAGGTGAGGTTTTGATTGGACACCAGAAAGAATTTCTTCATGGAAAGGTTGTAAAATGTTAGAATGAACTGCCCAGAGGTTGAAGAGTCACCATCCCTGGAGGTGTTCAAGAAATGGCTGGCTTTGTCACATAGTGCTGTGGTTGGCAAGGTGGTGATCAGTCAAAGGTTGGACTCAATGATCTTGGAGGTGTTTTCCAACCTAAATGATTCTGTGATTCTAAGACAAGTGATGGAAATGAAAACAATTGCTCACCAGCTGATCAATGCCTCTAAATCTGTATGCTGACCATGATGCCATGTGTTGTGGAAAATACCTTTGATCAGTTGGGGTCAACTGTACTGACTGTGTCCTCTCCAAACAACTTGTACACCTCCAACTTCCCCTCTGTACGATGAAGTGAGAAGCAGAAAAGGTCTTGACTCTGTGCACTGCTCAACAATAACAAAAACATCTCTGAATTACCAATATTGTCTCCAGCACAATCCAGAATCCAGCCCAATACTCTAACATGAGGAAATTTAGCTCTATCCCAGGCAAGACCAGCTCAACTACTCATCAAAAATCTTTTCAGCTGGTATGTATGCATGCTGACAGTGATCAAACACATTTTTATCTTGTTCCTGGACAACCTGAGTTTTTTTAATCCATTACTATAAAGCTTTTCATACATTATTTTCTGATTTTTCATTTTTGCAAACTATTTTCCTGAAGATCTGATCAAAAGCATATACAGTGCTCCTGCAACAGCTTAATAGGGTTCAAGGGCAGAATCCCTGCTCTTCTTGCCTCATTAGATAGCCAAGAATTGCATTAAATAATTTCACTGTAGGACCACACAGAGCAATCACATTGGTTTGTCACAAAAACACAAGACCTAAGTACAGTCTTACTGGATAAAGTAAAATCTAGCAAAGCATTTGCATTTGATAATGGACAAAAGTACATATCTAAATAAGGATTTAAGAATAGAGCAAGCACATATGAAAATTCCCTTGAAAACTCCCCCAGCTTTTGATCTGTTTCACTTGAGGCTTTCTTGTCAGAGACTCAATTTCTATGTCTGAATGCATCTTTTGATTATCTTTCACTTTTCTTTTATCTACTGCTGATACTGGAAAAGAGAAACAATAATTATCACCCAACCAGTCTTCCCAGGACATATATTTTTGGTAGACCTCTCATATAATCCTTCTTATTATCCTTTTTTTTACAGAGTTATGTCTAATGCAGAAGTCAATACTCGCTGCCTTTGACTGACAACTTTTCCATTACAACATATCCCTCATGACACGTGACTACCAACAGGATTAACATAGAAAAATTGATGTTTTCTCTAATATTGGCAAAGGAATGCAAATTTTACTACTTTTTTAAAAACTACAGTTATATACTAAAATGGTTTTTGCAAAGCTTAACTCAAATAGTTCACTATAGTAATAATTGCAAGCTTGGGTTGAGGACTTGCTGTCCTAGTTTGGTTTTTGTAATCCATGTATATCAGATGGAACTTATCCCCACTAAGTTTGCATGCTATTTAACTGTTTGATTGGTGTGAGACACTTTTACATTTCTTTATGGTCAGTACAATCTTTATTGCCTTGATAGATTAAGCTTTATAACCTATTCCAATGGGAGTCTTTTCAAACCAGAATTCCCAGTCTGAAGGTCTGTCCTGTATTCTATGTCCTTGTGTGGACTTATTTTCATTTGGTTTTGTTGAAGAAGAGCTTATAAAATGCTTGCAGGTGATTTTAATGATGCCAAATACAATACCTGAAAGTCAAAGTAAAATAGTTACATATTTTAAAAATGCCACAGCACATTGAATACAATAATGTGCAAAAGCCTGTGGAATTAAACCCATTTATATACCCTGACTCACTAATTTACCTTGTAACAATATTGGCTTCTTCTTTAAATCTTTGTTAATTTATTTTTTTTTTTTTTTAAGTTTGGCTTGTTATTTATGTGGTTGTTTTTTTTTTTTTTATTTTAAAGTACTGAGGAACATTTTCCTTGGTATTGTTTGATTAAAGATCCTTGTAAAACATTCATAATGGTGACATAATTAATTTTTTTTAATCTTTGGTAATTCAGAGTAATTTTACTCATTGATCATAGAATCACAGAATTATAGAATCTATAAGTTTGGAAAAGACCTCTAAGACAATAAAGTCCAACATCAACCTAATGCCACTAAGCCATGTCCTCATGTGGCATATACACACAGTTTTTGAACACTTCCAGGGATACTGACTCCACTGCCTTCCTGGGCACTCTGTTACAATATTTTGCAAACCTGTTTATGAAGAAATGCTTCTATTTATTTATTTTCAGTTGGGTCAAGAAGGACCTGTGGTTCATAAATGCACTCTGGTTTGGCCTGTTCCCCTGGTTTCCTGCATGTGTCAATGTGGTGGCACTCAAGATGACCAGTTCCATGACCTTTCCCAACAGCAAGGTCAGGCTGACAGGCCTGTAGTTCCCTGGATTCTCCTTAGAACTCTTCTGTAGATGGATCGTATGTTGGGGATGAGATCGAATATAAAGAAAATTCTAAATACCAAAAATAAGTATATCGGCGATGGGAAAAAAAGACAGTGATGCAGTGGTATAGTTCTGAGCTATCCAGGTGTTGTTTTTTCTCTCCTTTTTTCCCATGTGAGCTCCCTTCTATTTTAATTTTTTTACAGACAAACCACTGCCTTCTGATTGGTCCCTAGGGACTCTGCTGATTTTGTAACACACAAAGTGTCTCAAGCATTCTGTGCATGTGATTGTTTTCAATAGCAGTAAGTCTCACACACATATGGTGGATTTTCCACCAAAATACTTTTCCCACAGCACCTCTAATCACACACATAGATTAGCAGAGCCTCTAGGGCAAATATTCTCTTGTTCTAATCTTGATTAAGATGCCAGGTGTTTAGCACTATTCCCACAACCTTATATTTACTAACTCCAGACAACTAGTGCCTTTCCAGGTAAACCAGGGCTGCTGGTAAACAAGTCAGGCAGAAAAATTCCTATTGGTGCTGGAAGTGAACAGCCTCAAACTTCCATCTTTGTGATTTTTGCCTACTTGGAAAGCAAGGATAGACACTGCCTGCTTTTACACCTACTTGTGCATACAGAGCTGTCCTTACATTCAGCAGAGTTAGAACAATTATGTAGAGACTTGTTGAGGAAAAGGAATCCTCACTCTATCTCAGTTTAATATCTGTATCATATAGGAATCAGCCTGTACTAAATTTCTATCTACATGTCTTTTCTATCTTCTTCAACATGCTTCTTATTTTGTTCTGTGATCAGTAGTAGTATCAGAAGGGGAGACCAGCAGACATTTTCATAAATTAAGGTCGTGTCAGAGGTTGAAAAAATACTAAAACTTACCATCAATTATTTATAGTTGATAAATAAATTATATAATACTACTCATTCTTCCAATAAAATACCTCCGCTTTTCTCTGTATAAATTATTATACTGTACTCTTTTCTCAAGGTTTTGCATCATTCTAGATTAGCAAGAGCACAAGGCAGTTTCATTTATTGCTTTATATATCTTGACAGAATTCACAAATTATTTTAAAAAATGAAACTTGACTTGGTGTCTAGCTTGAAAAACATTATTTTCCTTAATCTCTTTTCCTCGATTTTGGAAGATGGATATATGTAAGCGTGCAATTTTTAAAATTCAACAGCAATGTATATTATTTTTTACAGCATCTATTTATGTCACCTTGAATAACAAGCTGCTCTACAATGTGTTTCTTCACATCCTTCCTCATTTCTTGCTCCGTAAAATTCTAAATGATCACAAGCTTTCAAAATGCCTAACAGAGGGGAAGGAGCTCTCATATAAACATGATAGCTCAGGTCACTGCATCCTTATGTGTTATTACTAGAAAGTCAACATGTATGGCCACCTGTATCCCACAGAGCAGCCCACATATTGTGTGTGAAGGGGCCAAGAATGAACTTAGTTCATTAATCTGCAGCATTGTGGTTTTGATGCTGAAATCACTTACCAAACCATTGGTTGGAAAAAGAGAATGTATAACAAGTTAGGCTTAAATAATCCTTCTAGATAAGAAAGAGCACTCAACGCAGGCAGGAATAGAGAGGCAGCAGAGTGTTACAGAAGAGATCAGCAAACAGTTCAGACTTCTACATGATGAAGTTTCTGTCAAAAGAGTGCAAATTCATGCAGGCAGCACCAACATTTGCTGTTGTTGATTGTCTTCAGAGACACATCATTAAACTGTACCCAGAGAGTTCTATATTTAAAGAAAATTCAAGGCCAAATTTGTAACCAAACTGTTTGGTTTTTACTGTTCTTCTTTTTGTTAACAAGGTAGTTTTGGTAGCAACAAAAATCTCAGTTTTAACAATTCTACAACTTTACATGTGTTGCTTGCACCAAGCTTGGTTTCTTCCACAAAATTTTTAAGGTCTAACCTGTTTCTACCTTTCTCAAATAATTTCCTTGTTAGAATCCTCCAAGTTTGTATCTTGGGGAAGGGATATAGAAGATTCCACTGAGATTGTTTTTCAAGTTACAAGTTAGTTGTCTGAAGTTAGATTTTTAAAATCAAGTGTGTTCTCCTAAGGGAAAACAATTTTTTCCCCAAGATAGCAAGTATATAAGCCAGAGTGCTGGTGCATATGGAGTGGAAAGCAGAAGGGAATATGTTTTCAACACAAACCTGGTGATGTTTTTGATATAAAGTTGATGTCATAAAAAAGGAATAGTATTTATATTTTAATTTGGAGATTCAGAATCTGGGGGATGGTGAGCATATCAAAGGCCATTGAACTCCTTGATTTACAAGATGTGTAACTAAGTGTTATAGACTTGAGTCTCTTACCTTATTGGAAACATTTATCCTGCTTGGAGATGACTCAGGTATCCTGCTTAATCTCTAAAATATCTGAATCTCCCGTATTTGAGTCCCATGCAACAGCTTCAGATATTTGGGGGAACTCTAACAGCATGGAAATCTTCCTTTAGACAATTGAATGGATCCCTGACTGAATCATCAACCGTGACAAATCTTGCTGAAGTTTGATCTATTGCAGTTTTACAATTTACTCTTCACTTTTTACTTCAGATAGATGGACAAGACATAGAATCATACGATGTGGAAAAGACCTCCAAAATCAAGTACAGTCCTTGACTTGATGACCATTAGAAGTTTGGCTGTTTCATCTTTTTTATTTAACTCCTTTTCTACACAATTGGAGGACTTTTGGCTTTCACGATCATCTGAGAGCCAGAGGTTCTCTATTGCTAGTGGAATAAATCACAATATCCTCATTATTTCTCCTTTCCCCATAAGTGGCAATGTCCCCTCTAAGACAAAGTTAGCCACTGTACTCCCCATCTTCACTCATGGCATGAATAAAATAGATGTGATCTGCCAAAAAGGTAACACCAAAATAGAGAAGGAAAAAGGGAAGGGTGCACATCCTTATTCCTACTTCTATAATCCACGAGGAAAGCAAGTAGAAAGAAAGGGAAGCATTGCCTTTCCTTACCTAATATAATTATTTTTCTTCATCCCTTTAATTCTGCCTTTTCTGTTCTTTTCAAATATGTGGCTTGGAAAGAGGTTATCCCTGGTTTAGCTGAGATAATCTGTTTTCTGCAGTCATTGGTAATATTTGATGCAGCCTACATTGAGCATTAGCTTGTGTTTATACAGGAACCTAAGCACTACTCACATAAATAAGCATAGCAGAAGATACTATATTTGTGAATATATGGAAATTTCTAAATCAACGTATCTTAATTTCATAATATTTATAAGAAAAATGTGAACTGATTTTGCAGCAGGGGTTGCAGCACTAAAGTTTAGAGTTCCATTTTAATATTACTTTAAAAATTGGATAACAATAGGACTTTTTCAGAATAAGAGAGGTACAACAATCAAGATATATGGTTGTTCTGGGGTTTTATATCAGCATGTGTGTACATGCAGTGCAGTGATAAACAATTAAGGAAACCTCAACGTTTTTCATAACAATCCATTATGTTCATACTAACTCTTCCAGAATTACAAAACTGGTTGTTCTTAATGTATAAATGTTCTGAAACTACTTCATGAAATGAGACTTTTCTTTTTATTATTTTCAATTATTTTTCCTTTTTTGTTTTTATTTTTGGTGGGGTTTTTTTCGTTTGGTTGGTTGGTTTTTGCTTTTGTTTTTTTTTTTTTTTTTTTTAAGGACAATTGAGTTCTCCAGAAAACTAGTAGAACATTGATTAGTTGCTCTGGAGACTGAAATCCTGTAATTATCTTCAGAGAGGTGAAAGAGCTTCTGTGCATTCCCTGTGATAGCAGGAGGCAGCATTGCAACAGCAGGACATTGTGCAGAGCCTGGAAGATAAATCACTGGAAAAGCTGGATGCCTAGCTAAAGGCATGGTAACTAAAAGAGCAGGTTAAATATCATCAGTTCATTTGCAAGTGAAGTTTGGATATGTGGGATGCATACAAATACCTGATGTTTCACCCGCTTCACTTTCTGAGTAAGTTTTTATTTTGCTAAACAGGCAAGAAAAAGGAAATTAGTGAAGAAATGCAAGTAGTTCTATTAACACCTTAGTTTTAATGCACTATAATGTTCTATCTTAATATTTTAAGTCTATAGACAATATTAACATGATTAACATGGTTTTATCAATGCACAAACTTATTGCTCTGCACTATAAGTACTAATTTTCTAAAAAGATGGTTTCCTTTGGTCTTCCATTGTTTTGTAAGCAAAGAAAATGGAAAAACAAGAAAGTCAAGGAACATTTCAGGAGTTATGACAGCAGTATTAAATTTTAAGAGATTTTATATTTAGAAGTGAAATCTCATATAGAACTCTTTCTAAGGTAGTTTACCCTTTTTTATATAGAACTTCTTTCTATTTACTGGCTTTCACCTAAGTAACTTGTTCTCTGAAGTCAGCAATTATTTAAGATTAGCAGAATTTGCTTAAAACTAAGAACCTGTGTCATTTATGTTTAATTTTCAGAATAGTAACAAAATTACAATTTTAAATTTTTTTTGAATGTAAGAACTGGGATTTAAAAATATCTCATTAAAAATCTTCTTTGCATTTTAATAGTGTTTTTATATAATCTAGGTAATGTTATTTTAATTCCATTTCCCTCTCTCTTACCTTGAGCTGCAGACATTCTTCAAAACTTAGATTAGATGTAGGCAAAGAAACATTTTCCTTCCCCCAGATTATCTTTCCTCCCTCCAAATTATTTTCTATCTTCCAGAGTAAGTGAGAGGCAGGCAGAATTGAGGCCAGTTATTTAAAGAATATGTACAACACATTTAGTAATTCTCTCTAATAACATACTAAATTTTAAAACCAGCCAATCAAACCAAGAAATATTCTAATTTAAGCAGTACACAGCCTATACTTTTTCTACAAAAGACAGAACAGTAAACTTGTGATGTGATCTACAAAAACATAAATGTCACAGATAATTTTTATATTTATTTACACTGTAACAGCTACCACTACTTCCTAAAAAGCTTCCCATATTCTGTAATGAATTTTTTTATTTTTCATAAACTCTTTCTATTTTATCATTGAAACAATATGACAGTTTCATTCAGGGGCTTCATAAGACCTCTTAGAGCTCTATGACTTACCAACTATGCCTAATGTTCAAAAAGTCCGTAAAAGTGACATTTAAAGTGTGAAACCATTCTAGAGTTACACAATGATGCAGCCAATTTTCCTTATCATGCAGAATACTACATTGGATTATTTGTTTAGGCTTATTCAATTTAATTACAGTACTGGTTATGTTAGAACATTTTTCAGAGCGTAGGACAAAGTGGAATTTAACACACTTTTTCCTTGAAGGACTTGGAATGTTCATCACGTTGTCTGACTTTCCTGCTGACTAAATTTGCCTTTATATAATAAAAATTAAATACATTTTAAATCACAAGAATTCAAATTCTCAAGAAACTAATGCTTCTTGAACTGTTGCTTGAGTAAAACATTTGAAACACATACATCATCTTTGAGTTTTAAAAGAAAATTATTTGCTGAACACAGAGGTGTTGAACTCCTCCAAGCAAGAAAGCCAAGTAAGATTCATCAGAAGGATGAACAACACTTCCTGTAGATGTCAAAAATGTGATTTAAGAATTCCCCCTCTCACATTTCCTGAAGGGTTTTCAGGCAGTGCATCAAATTCCTAGTAGATTGTCAGGAGAGTGGATGGTAGTAGCAGGCACATCATTCAATATATATTCAGCAATGGAGTATTTATTGAAAGAAAATGTTGATTAATGTTTTGCCTGGCTCTAGAAATGGCCTGTAGAAGCTTTCAATGTGGGCTTTCAACATCCCTATTTTGGTTTTCACATCAATACCCACACATTTCCCAAAAGCATTGATAGGATCCTGCACTTATGAGTAGTCCTTTACAATACTGTTTTGATTCAGCAGTCATCAGATTTTGCACAGGCTTGAAGATAGTGGTCTGCATAAAAATCTATGCATAAACTGGGGAAAAAAAGATAGACAAGAATAAAATGATACAGTAGGCCCATTAATAGGTGAGATCAATGAGAATTGTTAAATTAATGACTTAGTTTGTGAAAAAGTCTCTAAGGTAAACAAATTAAATGAAGAATTAGGAGGAGGGACATGCCTAAGCAGAAGGGACATTAATGCAAAAATAAATACAAAGATGACTCTAGTACCTGCTAATCAGACCTGCATGATAGCCAAAGTCAGTAGCAGTATTCCACTAATAAAATTGAATTGGATTAAATACAATTAATAATAGTAGCCATAAGAGTAATAGTGCCTTGTATACACACAGTCATAAACAACTGACCTTTTGAAATAATGGGGCAGTGGACATAATCTTAAATCACTATGTGCATATTCATTAAAGCATTTTACAGAATAATTTGGAAAGTTTTCCCATACAAAAAACATTCCCATGTACAAATCAAAGCTACCCATAAGCACTGGGAATTGCTGTGAAGATAATTTGTTACTCAAATTTACTCTGAGAACATGAACCAGGAACAGACAATTTATTTTAACAAAGGCATTCAAATAAATGGTAGCAATTAAGGATCGTGTAGCACCAATTACTCCCATAGTCCATCTGAGCAAGAAAAGGAGAATCATCAGGTAAAGTCTGTGCATTGTAATTCTCATAAGATCTGTGTGAAGTTTTGGAATTAGTACATTTAGTTTTTGGGGTTTTTTGTATACAAACATCATCTTTTATGTATGTATCACAGAATCAAAGACTTTTCTTAACTTTAAATTTCAGCTTTCTTCTCAGCTTTTTTGCTTTCACTAATTTTTTTTTCCCTGAAATTTCTTCTTTTGGAAGTAACAGCCCCTGAGAGACTGGAATTTCTGTGAAACTCTGTATGTGTTTGGACAAAATCTTACTACTAAGACATATTTGTTTTATAATTATACCTAAATAATCCATATTTGTGCATATAATGATAATCATAATAAAACCTCTTAATGTTTAGCAAGGTATACAAGAGTACAAGAAAAAAAAAAGTTCTAAATACACTTAACAGAAATATTTTCAAATGTGTAGACAGAAGAAATGATGATGTCATGTTACAAATATTTAAAGAAAGAATGAAAACACGATCTCCAAGAGGAAGTTTGAGGCTGGAAATTCCAGAGCAGTAGCAGAGCTGTCCTGGTAGGACATGAGACCTTGCACTTGGAGACTGAAAAGAATTCCTTCCTTCTTTTTTTCCAAAGGGAGGCCAGAGGAGATGCAGAAGTCAGGAATCCCAGTGCTCATTGATATTTTTTGACCAAATAGTGTTTTTTATTCTTAATAGAAATTAAGTTTCCAGCTTTTCTGAAATAGATTACATGAGATAATACAAGTGGTGTTCACCCAAGTCATCTAAGTGGTGCTCTCTTTTACATTTCACTGCATCATGGAATCACAAAATATCCTGAGTTAGATGGGACCCATCAGGAGGGTTTAATCCAACTCTCAGCCCTGCAGAGAACCATTCCCAAGAGACAGACCATATGCCTGAGAGCTCTGTCAAACTTGGTGCTGTGACACTTCCCTGGGGAGCTGCCCCAGTGCCCAACTTCCCTCTGGCTGAAGAACCTTCTCCTGATGTCCAGCCTAGAGATCCCCTGACACCACTTCATGCCTTTGCCCCAAGTCCTGTCACTGGTCATAAGAGTGAAGATATTTGTGAAATTCTACTGAGTTTAGAAAGGCAAATTAAGAAGTGAAGGATTGCATTGCAAATGGAAGGTTTGGCTTTAGTGTTTTCTCATCTAGGCTGACATAATGGTGTTTTTCTTCAGGGAAATTCTCAGTGTTCAGTAATAAGTTCAACTTGAGTTTTTCAGGTATCTAACAAATTATTTTCTCTTTGGGGTCTATTTTTCTCATCCATTAGTCAACTATTTTCTCAAAATATGTGGGAAATTTATATATGCAGCATCCGTACTCTTCGAAGAAACGTAATTGAATTAGAAATTTCCAAAGATTAAAAAACCAGAAATGAAGACTGAATGCAAAGTTCCTCAGATAACACATACACACACACATTCCCCATACATGCATAACTGAGGTTTGTGTAAGAATCCTCAATTAAAGCTGATTTTTTGCTAATTAATTCATGCAGTAGGCATATATACTTTATTTAATTTAAATGTATCTATTAATAAATTTGGATAAGCAAAAGGGGAAAGCAATATGTTCATCATGATGTCCACATCAAATGTAAGAAAGAAAATAGATTTATCTCCACACAAAAGCTTTTCAAATCTTGTAATTGGTGCATCAACTCATCTTGTTTTTAAGTAACAGTCGCTTTCAAACACAAATCAAATATAACCAGTGCATCTGAATACATGTGAGTCTCCAAAAAGCCTAAAATTATCTTTGAGAGCTGAGTATGCCTCAATACCCTAGTAGGGGATATTATGAGGATTCCCTGCTTCTGTTCAGAAATTTGTCAGGAGCTCCCAGAAGACAGACTGTAAGGATGTGGCAAGGGTAGGAAATTTGCCAATTAACCAAGAAGCTATAGGAGGCTGCTGACCTCTCTGAGGTGGGAGGTTTCTGCACTGAGGGCACAGAGAATCACTGATCATTTGCAGTTTCTCATACCAGGATATACAAGGCTGCTGTTGCTGTATTTTCTGCTATTCTCCTAGAGTGAATAGCTGTTGTAAAATAAAATTATAGGGTTTTTTAGCATTAGGGGCCCCTAACCAGACCTTCAGTTCTCAGGCTCTGGGGCTAGATTTGTCTTTTTAGCCAAAGAAAACTGGAGGTTTCAAAGCACCACCTAAGATAGAGGGAACATATCTCAAAGAATCATCAAATTGTTTTGTTTTGTATTTTTGCCAATGACCACCATCAGGTATGATACACAAAGAAAGAGGACTTTTGGGAAAATATTATCACTGTTCATTTTAACCACTTTCTCTAGCATGTTCTGACCAGATATAATTTTACCCAGTGTCCAAAAAAGTTAAATGGAAGAGAAAGTTTTAATTTTCCTATTTCATTTTCCATTGAATCCAAATTCAAGGAAATGCTTGAAGGGGAAATGCTTGAAGTATTGGCTAAATCTAAAGCAGTAATCATTGGAAAAAAAAATGTGATCCAGTATAATTCAGAATTAGTGAAATAGATCTAAATTCATGTCAACTTAAAGAAAAGGGACACATTGCATGATTTTTATTTCTCCATCCACATTAAGGTTGTTGTTAACATTAAATTATCAAATCTTTATTATTCTATGATTTGTCCAATTTTTTGTTATATCTCAATTTTTAAACTTTATTTTCACCTTTAGCTCTCACTTCTTAAAATAACTGTCAGAAGAATTTCATTTCAGACAGCAAGAAACATGTTAGGTTTTATGAACATGAATTTACTTTAAAAAGATAGAGGAGGTGAATAAAATAACCCAACAACCTTCACGACCTTTTATATCATATTGCTGAATTATAATGAATTGTTTGTAGAGCCTTAGAGAGTTAGAGACTGAATAGTTAAAAAGGTATAAAACTTGATTATATTCTTAATGAATTCAGGCATCACCTTGAAGGATATTGTTTTACAATAAAAAATACTTCTTACCTTAGATTATTCAAGACGTCCTTAATTTAATATAGACAAAAAATTAATAGTTCATGTAATATTTTCCCCTGCCATTTCCTTGAACTACAGCTCAACCTAAAATTCTGGTACGATTTTAAAAACAAATAAACAGTAGGGTGACAGTACACCTTTTTTTTTTTATTATTATTTTTTTTAAGGAAAACATTTCAGAGAGTGTTTATGTTTGTCTTATGGAAAAAAACCAAAATGGTTTTGATACTTCTTGTTACATAATATTAAAAGAGGACTGTATGTGAAATAGGTGTATTTTTTTACTAACATAAGAGATTGTATTCAGAATTATATAAAATTTTTTATCTTCTGTGCTCAAAATTCAAATCTTTAAATTGCATTTATACATTTAAATGTGAATTCCCTGAAATAAATTGTGCCCCCTTTGACATTGTAAAGACTTTATGGTTCTAAGCTCCTCTTCAAATAAGATCATCTGTAGATCAAAAGTCACCTGTTGCCAGTAGCACCAGTCATACAAGTGGTCTTGGTATTAGGAGGGAGAAAGAGCTTTGAAATGACAAGTAAACACACCACATGTCACAAAAGGGAGTAACTAATACTTAATGAATATTCACAGTTCTTTAAGGAGATCCAGAGAATCTCAAAACCCTCAATGTTCAAGATTTCCTAGAATTCATTAAAAAACCCCCAAAATCATACCTTTCCTTCTCTATCAACAATAAATGAAGACAGACAATTTAAAACAGGTTAAATAACATTTCAAAATGGTATACTTCTGTTTGTAGCTAATTATTTAATACATACAGACCCATATTTAACATGTCTGCATTAGTAGAGGCACTGCTTCATTTCTTTCTTTTTTTTAAGGGAGAAAAGCACTAAAAAATTTCTTTTGAAAAGCAAATCAAAATTATTCTCAAAGATAGTAGAATGTTATGCCAGTCTGAAAAAATTGATCTCAAATCATTATAGCTGTGCAACTGAAATAGTATAGAACTAGTTATGTAAGGTAACTGACTCCAAAGCAGATTGTCTGTGGAAAACACCAGTGTTATCTGAAGAAAATATTTAAAAGGAGAAATAAAAAAGTACATTATCTAAAGATATGCTGAATGACTGCAAAATGAGGTGCTGCTAATAATGAAAATATCAATGCATGTTTAGTGTACAGATAAACAAGGAAAGTTGTGCTCAGGATGCATAATAGAGTAGAACAAACAATGGAAGACTATGTGTTACACCTATAAATGACTTACTGGGCAGAGCAGTGGTGTCACAGCTGGTTTTGTCAGCAGCTGCTGAGAGCCCTGATGCCAAGCTGTGGCACTGCCCTGGCAGCCAAGCAAGCAGAACATCTCCAGGGCCAGGGCCAGCCTTGCCCAGGCAAGGGGGTGTCTGACCTGGGGATGCATGCAGGGAACAAACCCTGTGGGAGACTGGAATGACAAGGGTTAATGACTCACAATCTGCCATTTGCAAGCGGAAGGTGCTTGGCTGAGGCCAGGCTTGCACAGACACACACACAAACCAAGGGGAGGAGGAGAGCTTTGGAGTGTGGTGGGAAAACCCCTGCACTGTGTCAGAACCAGCCAGGGGAAGATGAAGACCCCAACCACTGAGGAAGGCCTGACCAAACATTTAATTAGCAAAAGGCTGGGTTGTGAGCCAGGTTAGGCTGATAAAAAACAGATCCTGGAGGTGGGATAATGCTTTTTATCGTGCTGATGTCCTTCTTTACACAGCTGGCTCAGCTGTAAACCTCTCCCCCCCACCCCATCACCTCTCTGGGAAAGGTGTCCAGGCATTCACATTCACATAAGCCCGAAGGTATTCTCCCTTCAGGTGTGACACAACTCACTCAACTGTGCTGGTGGTTGTGAGAGGCATCTGTCATGTTTTAGAAGCTGTCATAAACCTCCAAAGATCCCTGAAGTAGCCCCAGACTCATTTCTGGGGCCATCCACCAGAGGACCACCCATGATCCAGTGCTATATCAAATATTGTAAACCCCCTCTGCCCCAAGAGAGGAACCTGGCTGCTCCCACCTGAACACATTGAAGATTGTGTTGTACGAGCTTCCCCCACCCTGTTGGGTCAGGAATGAGACCAACATTTTGCACACTGGACATAAAAACTGTAACAACCAAGTCTCATTTCTGGAACCATGGGTGCTGGTAGCTTTCCCCTCTCCTCTGTCTTCTTAACCTTTCTTTATCTGTCTATCTTTTCTTCATATGTTTGTTTTTTAAAGTGATACCTTTATCCTTTTATATTTTTCAATTTCTATAGATTATAACAAAAATGGCTACATACCTTCTTTCCTTTGCAACCAAATTTTTCTAAAATAATGCTGCCAGATATATATACATAAATATATATATATACACACTGGTCATTCAGTGTCACCTGCTCCAAAGGATCTATTAATAAGAACCTCAGTCACCATGCCTTCAGGAGTGGATTATAGTAGTCAGCCATGGGCAGCTCATCACTGAGCAGCTGCACTTTTGGGTTTTGATGGGGCCTGGCAGTTTTGGAGTGAGGAACATAATGAAAAGCAAAAGAAGACAACAAAGAGTCATAAATGCAACTGATTTTGTTGGCAGTGAACAGAATTCTTTGTCCCTTGTTTTTATCTCAGTTGTAAATATAAGCTGATGGCTTCATTCTCACCTTTAACCCCACTTTCAAATGTTAAGAGATCCTATCAGGTGTGTTAAATAGGTTCTGCTTAATGCTTATGAAGATATTTGTACTTTTTCCTGCTTGGCAATTGTTTAGACGTGGTTCTGAAGCTGCAGATCACATCATATTTGGCATAAAATTTTGTGCTTTGCAGGTCCTTGCTAAACGTTGAAACTGAGTAAAGGTCACCTGCCCAGATGACCACCAGAGAGCCCTAAAAACACACACAGGTGCAATAACAAATACTGAGTAAGGTACACAAAGTAGATGATTGGGCAGGTGGTAACTCTGTATTATGTGGGTTTATGTAAATTTTAGCGTATAAATTCTTTTGCTCTTTACTCTCTGGTGTGCTTGATTTATGGAAAACTTCCACTTTGCACCATGTACAGAATAAACAATGTCTCCTTTTTAAACCTGACTTTTCCGTGTTTAAAGAGTTCCTAAAATTTGGCAACAATTTGATTAGGGATGTAAAAAGAAAGGAGAATTTACTTTGCAAGTCCTTAACTTTAAAATATTCTTACATATTTAAATCAGGAGATGCTGCAAAATTTATTGTTGATTTTCCCCAGCTCTTCTATAATAACAATAATAATTGATGATTATAGATCATTTCTACTTCAGAATTTTTTTACATTACTGGCATTAATGTTTTATCTTCTAACTAGGTTACTATTGTACAGTGTAACTCCATACAGGACAAGCTTATACCTGATCTGTATCTATAACTGTAAATCTAGACTCTCATTTATCAGTTAATATGGAACCAGAACACTGTCATACACCAGTAATATATTTATCATATTTATGGTAAGAAAAATGATGTTAGAATGTAAAAGCTTTATCACTCTATTACTGATTTAAATTAGCCTGAAACAGTGTTTTAGAGTCCATTATTCTTCCACTGCCTAGTCTCAGACTACTCTACATCATCAGTACATCAGCTTATAGTGTTCAATGGCAGTAAAAAAAACAATAATTAAGTTTTCATAGGCTGTGACCAAACTAACTTCTCATGTAGTCCCTTGCTAACAGAGGTCTATTAAAAGAACAACTTGCAAAATTCTATGCTGCATCTATACAACCAGTTTTCTGACTTGTGAAATTAAACTACAATTTTAAATTCACCTATCTGTAACTCCCCTGAGCCACAACTTTGCATTAAAGTTAGAATTTATGGAAGTTTGTTTTCTTTCAACTTGAAATACAAAAAGCACTCATATTGCCATGGAAAGTACATGATCAACTCTCCCTCAATTTTCTCAAGTGAAGTAACTTTCCAATTGAGGTCCTCAGATGGCTAAAAAATATATTATTACATTTGATGAGTTAATCCAATTTCTTTCAGCCTAATCTAAAATAACATTTTCAGTTTTTCCATAAAGTATAACACCACTTCAATGCATCTCAGGTGAAGCAAGTGAATTTGCCAGTTCTATTTTAAACACACCATCTGCAACATTTCTGTTGTAAATGTTGGCAGTGTACTGGCATCCCATTACTAAAATGAATGAGAGACCTGATATGTATGAAAAAAATCCAGGTTTCTGTTCCAGCTGATATATAGATGTATGAATAAATATATGTGTAAGTTGGCTCCTATTCAGAATTTTTTTAAAATGTCAATGCTACTACTAATTGCAATAGTATAAATGCACTAACTAGTATTGTAATACCTGTTTAAGCTCTTCTGATCTTGTCAGAAATTAAAGAAAGACATCTTGCTGAGTAATTATTGGCATGGTAGAGTAAATCATCTATGTTTTTTTTCCTTGCTTGTGCCATCAGTACCAAAAATTTAACATGGTTGGGATTTTGTGACAATAAACTGATGGTGCTTGGACTCCTGAAAAGTTGGAAGAAAACCAAATATTTGGAGATAAAGGAGTCTGCCTTAAAATGTGTATAAAAATGTGTATATGTTAATTAGTCCAGTTTATAGTACTTTTAGTGATGAGTTCAGGGCTAGAGTGATCTCAAATCTCTGCTGTTCCTGTCTGAAATAAAAATCTTTTAACTCTTTATCTAAAACCCTCTTAGGAAGCAGTCCATTGAAATAATCAGAGTAAGGGGGTGCTGGTATACCATTAAAATAATGCCTAAAAGGAGAGTGGCAGAACTGTCATTTCTTTATCAACAGCTACCTCTCTTCAGTCCATGTTTGGTGCAGATGCTAATTTCCAGGATGTCTTACATGACAAGACACTACTCCAAAGCAGCAAGCACCTTGAATACCTAGACAATAGCATCACAGCTAAAGGTGAACAGGTGCAAGCCAAAGAGACAGTTGTAACACACTTCCTGGAAAAAAAAACCCATCCCTGATGCAACCACTCTACACATGGCTTTAGGGGCAAATTGTATTTATGGGAAATTTTAAGCCTTTATAAATTTTTATAATGAGAATTACATGCACAGCATTTTTGAATAAATAAAATCCACTCTGTAAGGAAAGTAGTATTTCTGTAAATTTATGCTGTTTCCTTGTTAAATCCTATGGATCTTTCCATAAAGTTATCTGGTGTACAAGCAGAAGTTCTATACTATAGTAACAAATGGAAAAAGAATCTTATCTTCAGCTACTAGCTATATATATACTCTGTGTGCTTATCTGATGTTACAACAGCAGTAGCAGATCTGGTAGTCCCAGTAGTTTGTGTCTCTTACAGAAATAGCAAACTTTCAGATCTGCAGAGAGAATCAGTACCTGCATAGAATATCAGCTGCAATGTGATGGCTCACTGCACAGTTTGAAAAAGCTTCAGTTTTCCCACTTTGTCAAGCTCCTTCCAACAATTGATCAGCATCATTTTCACCTTCTCTGAACTGTTTTGTGTTTATTTTTTTTTCAATCTATATTCTGTCAAGGGCTGCAGTGATGGGAAAAATTGCTGAATGCATCTTGTTTGTGTTTGTTCTAGAAGATGGATCACTATGAACTATTGTAAAATGGAAAGGGTAAACAAGAAGACTACACTGTCTACGGGAAAAACACAACTTTTTATCTATATCAGTCACAGAGGAAATTATTAAGGAACTAAAAAAAATAAAAAGTAGCTTTTGTTTTGAAAGACTTCAAATGTAATTTAGAGGGGATGGAATGCTGTACAGCAATGCAGAATCTAGCTTGTCTATTGCCACCCTCTAGCAGAGATGCCAAACAAAAGTTTAAAAAATATTTTTTGAGTTATATTGTGTCCTTTCAAACTAAATTCTTATGAAGCTTGTGAAAGAAATTTGAATTTTGTCCCTATTAATGGCGATTTACATCATGTGTATCTTACATTTTTTGTTCCAATTCAGCTTTTCTGCCTTCATATTCTCTTATTTAAGATGACAAATAGAGATGAGTTTAAAAACTGCTTTCCTCTGAAGACTTTATTTCTGGAAATTTTTTCTTCCTTTGACAAAGTATGATATTGTTTTCTCTGATTAAGTGTTTTATTATTTTTCTGTCTGTTAAAAGTTGTTTTGTACTGTGCCTTCATGGTACAAATGCAAGCATTCACAAGTAATCACCACTTCTGCTGTGGTCTACAAGTCCCAGTAAGTGGAGGGATTCAGTGACCTCAAAGGGCAAATTCAGTCCTATGGTTTTTAATTTTTTCCTTCCAGTCCTGAAAAACAAAACCATAAAAAAGTTGAGCTAGTGTAACTGACCATATGTTTTTGTTGAAAGTGGCAGCTGACACACTCAGGTCACAGAAGGAATTGGAAATGTCAGCTGGCTGGTCTGAGGAGCCAGCAGAGGAGGGATGGGATTGGGAATGTCCCCACATGGTGACAATGACAGAGCTGCAACTGAGCAACAGAGACACTGCAGGGCATTGGGATTGCAGGAACAGGGTCAGAATCAGTGACAAGTTGAAGGGGTGTCACGTTATCAGTCTCTGTCTGTGTTGCAGTATTGATCCATGCCTGCAATCCCTGACACATCCAGGGTACTTACAAACAGCTGAGTTAGGTGCTCTTATCATGGATGCAGAAATTTCCTGTATAAATACAGGATAGCTGTGCTATGCTAAGAAATACAGCTGAAAAACAACCTTCTGAGTAGGAATAAGTTATTGTTTCATCAGCATTCTGTACCACAGCAGCAGCTCAGGATAGATGAAAACCAAGCAGAGGAATAAAGAGGTTTAGAAAAGTAGATAAAAGAAGAGCAATGAAAGGAAAAACATTGCACTTAATATGCTGAGGGAAAGGCAGAGAACAGGGGCAGAGCCAGAAGCTCTGTACTCATGGGATCTTCCTTCCAGCATCATATGTATTACAAATAAGCAGATAGTGTGGAGATCAATTTTTACTGATAGTGGATGAACACAGGGATCTTATTTCTTTCTCTGATATCTGGACTGATATAACCATGCTATAACCTGTGTAACAGAGTTTTCTTGAATGCTTATATTTCTTCTTTGTTTAAGGTATTTTTGGAAATGTGAATTTATAACTTGAACTAATTTATTTTATTTGGACATAAGCATGTAACTGACAAAGAAATTACAGTACAGTAAAATTTGTGTTTAAGTGTGATGGTTGTCATTTAAATCTGACCTCCCTCATCTGAATTTTGGGAGAAGCACACAAAGGAAAGGAAAACTCTCTATAAAAATATGTTGATTTCTGGAAAAGGTTTGTGTGTCATATTTTATGGGAAGGAAACATCTCTTTTACAAGCCTTTTAAATTTGCAATTGAATTACATAATTAAAAAATTTGGGTTTCTATACAGAAGGAAGATGAGAAAAAACCACTTGCCCTTCACAGAGAAAAACTTTCTGTATTAGACTTTATAATGTGTCTGACTGCTGTCTTTCTACGTGTCTGAACTGACTTATGTGCACACAGCAGTTTGATATAAATAATCTACAATGTAAGTCTTCCCCTATTGCATTTAATAGGCAGTTAGAGTGCCTGTGGGTATGATGATAAAACCTGGAGATACCAAATCTGTCAAGGGATCTCAAGCATCAGTGTATGTCTAGCACAAGTACCTCCCTGAAAGAGTTTAAATACTGATCTTTTCCATGGTTTAGCTTTAAGAACAACAAAAAACAAGTGTGTTCCAGTCTAAAAGGAGATAAAATATGCCTGGAAACAAAAAAAGACAGCAGGAAAGAAAGTTTATTGCACACCAAATGTGCCCTGGACTACATTTTGATGGCAATATCTTAACACAGCTTGGTCTCAGTAGCATAAGTAACATAACAGCCACACATTTGTCAGAAGCAGCCTGTAAGGATCTGAGCTCAGAATCTCGCTGCTTCCAATGAAAATCTAGTTATCTCCAAAGCAAATGCAGTTATCTAAAATGGTTTATCTATCTATTTATCTATTAGGTTTGAAACACCAGGTATAGGTGTTTCAAACTGTACATAATAATAATACTCATATAAATGGCACAAATTCGTGTAAAAATATTCATCTTTATAAAACATACAAAGCTAAACAGTGGCCCATATACTCTCAAAAGATAATGCTAGGAGTTCTGAAGAAGACAATTATGGACTATCTTGTGGACAAGAGGAAAAAAAAGTTTTCATCCATATATGAAGACAGGTGGATGACAAGGGAAAAAACCCCTTCTCTCATCTATATATGAAGACAGGTGCATTTTATCCCTCTAAGAAAAGCAACCCCTGTTCATGTCAGGAAAATTGGACTGGATGACCTTTAAAGGTCCATTCCAAATTAAACCACTATGTGATTCTGTGATTTTATAAATGATTCTTTACTCTGTGTTGTCCATAGCACAAAAGAAGTGCCATTCTGCCTATGGATAAAGCAACACACAGATCACCACAAACACATCATAAATGTTAACTACTTCTGTTTTTCTAGTTTAATCTTGATTGCTGTGAATTTACAGACTAGTAAATTTAACATCTTGAACCCCAAAACCTCCTAAATAGCTAATCTAGATGGGTGAAAATATTTCAAGTGGAAAATAAATTGCCTTTAATGATGTATCTAAGTTCTTACAAGCTTAATTGTTAAGTGAAAGGGTAATATGTCATCCATTATACAACATAGCATCTACCTAAAATAAATAGAGTGGTAGACCTTAATGATGCAAAAATGTCCTCCAAAACAATGAACAACTATCACTTTAATTCTACCTAGAGGCCATAATACAATAGCAGGAAAGAAAGAGGAGAGCTTGAAAGGCAAAGCAACCAGAAGCTCTCAGATTTTGGTTTCCTATTAGGTTTATCTCTTCAAGAAGACAGAAGAGAGTTCTAAATTACTTTTTCTGTCCCTCTAAAATCTCAGGCATTGATTTTTATCTCTTAAATCTTGAAGGTCTTAATGATTTCTGATATTTTTGACATCAAAACTTCTAAAAAATTTAGATGTCTATGTTCCTTAGGAGAAAATGTGGGATGTTTGAAAATGTTGGGTAGGTTTTAAAGAAAAAATATTGAAACTTTATGAAATGTAAAATATGTTTCTCTGTTGTAACTTGAGTTTACACATACTAATTAGTGTTTTAGTCCTCTGATTGTATCGTAATGTAAATTCACAAATAACTGTGGCATAACCTGAATTCAACTTCACTCACCTGTGTTTATGTGTCTGTGAAGAGTTCTATGCATAAGCATCCAATACAGTTAAATCTGGCCTTAATCACACATACTGGGCAAGTTCAGGCTGCAGTCACTGAGCCTGAGGGAATATGGCACAATATAGTTTATGCCCAGGTGGGTAAATTCTCTTCCCCTCCAACTGAGAGTGCCTTGCAAATATTTTCTTCTTAGCTGGTGCCTTGGATCAGTGTTGCATGAAGAGATTTCCACAACATTTGGAATCTGATTTGTCTGTCAGTGTCCCAGGAAAGCTGAGAGCCTTGTGCCCACCCAGTCTGCCAGTGTCCCATTACAGGGGCCCTTCAGTGAACAGTCCTGGATCAGAGGGTGGTTTGGCTGACTTATTTGGCTGACTTAGGCAGGGACACTCCCAGCAGCACAAAGACCCTCAGTGCATCTTCCCACTTTGTGTGTTACCTGCTGCCAGTGACTGCTTGTGCCCATGGAGGATTCACACTAACAGATCACAGAATAACACTCTTTATTAATATAAAACTGTGACAGGTTAAGGGTCAAGAATTGCCAGTGACTGCAAAAATATATTAAAAGCAAAATCTGTATTCCCCAGTAAAAGTATTCAGTCTGCATAGAGTATGGTTCTCACCCAAAAGATGTGCCTTTGGGGGAGAAAAGGAGACCAGCCCCTTGACTGGTCCCAGAAGTTACAATGGAGCAGTTACCATCAATATATGACAAAATCAAAATAAGATAACATTTTTATGGTAGCTTTTTGAACATAATAACATAATGGGAGTTATGTTAAATTATGTTAAATTCATGCTTACATGATAACATCTCCAAATACCACAAGTTTTGCTTCTTAACTCCAAAGAATAGGATGGCTGAAGAATTTGACAGTCTTTCTCTCCATTTGTTTGACATTTTGCATCACACTGTTGACACCACATTCTGTGTCCATATGCAAATACTTGTTAACATCAGGGAAGAACAGCTCCATTCCATAATCTGCAGTCAGTATATTTTTGTGAGCACACCCATCTGCCCATTTCCTGAAGTGTTGTGTTGCATCTTTATCCTATGGTGGTCATCCAGGTTCTTGGAGTTATTGCCAATCCAGCCCATTCTCTGTTTAAGGGCTCCTCCTTTCAGTCTGTGTCATTCTCCTACCTCAACATGCTGCCTGCACCTCTCCCTTTTTCTCTACTGCTTATATCACATTTGCTGGTCCCAGTCTTGGTGTCCAACTTAGTTCAAATTTTATTTTGCTTTGCTGTAATTTCTGTTTCATGCAGTTACATCTGTCTTTCCCCCTGAGTTCTTAGATCTATACTGTACTTTCAGCTGATTTCTTGTCCCAAATTTTTTCTTTTAACTCCCACACTTTGAATGATCACCTTCTGTTATTCTCCATCAAACTGTAAGCGGTCACAAAGAGCACAGGAAGGACAGGGTCCCAGAGCCATACTTCACCTCCAAAGAATATGATGAAGATCTTTCAGCAAAGTTCTTCAGTATTTTTTTGTTTTAGTGGCCTCCTGTCAGGTTGTTTGTTTTAGATGAGGCATGCCTTGGGCTTCTGTTCAATACTAGAAATGAAAAGAAACTCAGATATGGTGTTATGAAAGAGATGCTACTAGATGCTCTACTGAAATTTTTCTTATCAAGAGTACATTGTGTCTATTCAGATATTTTTGAAGGGAGCAAATTAAAGAGTGCTTTTTTCAGGTTCATGAGTATTCACCAGAACAGCCAAACCATCAAAACAAACGGTGGCACAAACATTATCATCTAATTTACCCCATTTATATTTTTCTTCCTTATTTTGCCTCATTATATTAAATAATAATAAGAAAAAAAAAAACAACAAAAAAACCCAATTGACTGAATTAAAAAATTGGAAAAATCAATTAAAAATATTAACAGAGATGTTGTAACTATGTCTACTGTTTATTTTGTCCAGAGCAAACTGATGCAACTCCCATCAGCCTCTTCAAAATCTTTCCTTGTACAGTAATTAATTCTTTATCTGATTTCCTTGGAAGTTGTTATGAACTCAGCTGTAAATTACATATGTTTTGTTCTTATTATTTCTTCTTTCTTTTTTCTCTCCTAAAAGAATTACATTTTATCTGTATTTTCTTATTGAATACAGATACTAAAAAGGAAAAAAGAAGCAAGATGGAGTAGTTTTGATTTGTCATCATAAAGAATGCTTGTTTTAATTATTTAATTACCCTAATAATTTTTTCAGTACATTTTTTCATTAAACATCAAGATGATTTCAGATTGCATAAAAGGTAACTTAATATGGAAAAATATATTTTAAAAAATGATAACCAGAGACAAAGCAGCAAAATTAGCCAGCCCAAAATGCTGAGAATTGTCATCAATTTAGAGGTTATGGTTTGAATACTTTCTTTCATAAAGAAATGAAGTTTTGATGCAATCTGTAGAAGACAGTTGTCCCTATTGATTTCAGATGTAGCCTTCACATTTTCTTAGGTGCACTAACATTCAGGTAATGATAAGATGAAATACTTAGCTATATATCTATATATATATAAATGCATCATAAGGACATTTTACTCATTACAAGAATTGCTCTTATTTTGAGTGTGTGACCCAGGGCAGTGTGACCCTAAATTGACACACTGTAATTTTTCAGTCTTTGACTATAAATAGAAGATTATTGGTTTCCTGGCTTGAGAAGCTGTTGTATTTATATGAAGCACAAATCCATAAACTGCACATATTACCATGAAAGCTTCTCTAAAATGTCATTCTTTTTTCATCTTGAATGCCTCTTTATTTTTCCCCTTTGCATATCAATAACTTACAAAATTGATAAAAAATTGAGAAAATAAATTTAAGAAAAGAAATTATTTATCATAGTGCTAAAATATCCCAAACCTCCAGTGTTATCTGGGATTTATAAATATGATAATATCTTAATACTTGAATTTGAAATGTTATGTAGTTTCTGTTCTTGTGTGCCTATCTCTCTAAGTTAAATAATTTTCAAAATGCTAATTTTGAGCTGAAGGACAAGCAAGCAACAAAATTCACTCTGTTATTCTTACCAGACTTCACATCTATCAAATAAAAGGTGATTTGATATTCCAAGAAGCAGATCTTCAAAATGGTGTACAGGGAGTTGCACAAACAAATCTCTTTAATGTAAACGTGACTTGAGCACACAACCTCCCAAGAGGGATTTATAAATTGTACCCCTCATCATCTTTAAATGTATTTGAGTCAAAAGGCAGGCCTGGAAGAATAGAAATAGCTTTTGTTATGCTAATTAAAAATAGTAGCTCTAGCAAGTTTTTTGAGCCACTAATATATCAAAACAAGAGAAAAACATAGAAAGAATGAGGTAAGGAAGAAGGTATTTTGTGTGGATAAGGAAAGGTGGTTTATAACCCTCCAATAAAGTAATGACCTGCATATAATCAGGCTTGAAAATATCTTTTATTATGATAATACAAGCTTGTGTTGCACATTTTTCTGTGTATGAAAAAATTAGAATTTTTAAATGCTGTATTGTCAAGTTTATAAAAATGTTAAAATACGGATGTGACATATTTAGAGCAAGTTATTCTGATTATATTCTGCACATTTCAGGATGGAGAAGATAATTTTTGATTACTCATAGACAGTCCAATAATTTTGAAAGTCAGTATCTGCTATTGAAGATAGACCGCAGCATACTATTGCTGTGGCTTCTGTTCCAGGATGTTGTTTATAAATAAGGAAATTAAATAGTAAGGCTTACTGATGACTGGGGTAAAGAAAGCATTCCATAATGCAAAAAAAAATATATATTTTAGAAAATATTTCAGAGAAGTTACATTCAGGAATGCTAAATATTCAAATCAGTCTGTAGAACAGAAAAATAAAGGTGTAGATAGCAAAAAAAAAAAAAGAAAGAAAACACAAAATCCACCACAGAAGTGATTTGTTCAGGCTAGTGAAGTGAAACACAATTAGGAACTCAAAGAACATGACCCCTTGAGTGGAGAGAAATGGACATTATTTATTTTTATTTTATTGAAGTTTCCAACAGTCTCCTAAAACATCCTTTTTGACAGCCTGATGAGGTATAGATTAGCTAAGCAGACTGAAGACTGTCTCAAATGCTGGTTTAAGCAACAGTGATGAGCACCATGAAGTCCAGTTTGAGGCCAGTTGGAAACAGTCTGTTCCAGGGTTCAATACTGGTACCAGTAATGCTCACTATATTCACCAATAACCTGCTTGATGGGACAGGCATAAACAGCAAGTTCTCAGAGGATACAAATCTAGGAAGAGTGACTGATATATCAGAGGTTTGTGCTCAGTTCAGAGGGACATCAATAAGGCTGAGAGGAAATTTATGAATTCAACAAAAGAAAATGCAAAAGTCTTGAGCTTGGGAGGAACAACCCCGTGCTCTAGTACGTGTCAAGAGCAGAACAGATAGAAAACAGCTCTACAGAAAATGGCCTGGGGGTGCTGGAGGACACCACGCTGGCCTTGAAGCACTGAGAGTAACAATATGGTGTTCTGGGTTAGTGGCTATTGCCTGCAGGTCAAGGTGATGATCTGTCCCCTCTGCTAAGTTCTATTGAAACTGCTTGGGTTTGGCAAGTGAGAGTCGCCAGTTCTGAATTCAGTTTCATTGTGTGGGAGAAGGGCAGTGGGAGAATCCTGACAATGTATATAAATGCATTATTGGGAAAGCAAAGAAAAGGGAGGTGCTTCTTGGTGGTGTCTGGTGAAAGAACAAGGGAAAATAGGCTGCCACATGTTGAAATACTATCAGTTTAAGACTATCACTGGTGTGTGACCCATATGAACTTCTGCTTTATGCATTTAAGATTTCTAACAGAAAAAGATTGCAGGCCAGGGAATGTTGGTTTAATGTGTCTGACATTTCAGCAGAGTAGGTAACTTAAATAGGAAGTGGCTTAACTTACGGTTAGAAATTTGGTAAGGGCAGAAAGGAAGTAATGGGAGAAGGAAGAGAAAGAATACTTTTGTTTCTTATGAATGTAAGTGAAAACTAATGAGGAATATCAAGCCTCAAGCTTACAAAGCCACTACACACTGATATTATCATGAAGAAATGAGATGAAGTTACTTGCAAAAAAGCAAGTAAAAAATTCAACTCATGTATTCAATCTGAGCAGATGCTACAAGTAATGCATGTATTTTTAGCAAAGATCTAACACTATATATGAACCAGTGGAGGAAGGAACTTTATGAACTGCTTTTCCTTAAGTTACTGTCATAGGGTAAGTACTTGATTAAAAAGGAAGCTAGGAGGAAACATTTTTGCATATCCTGAATAGGAATTGAAGAATGGCATGTTTGCTTCTGGATCATTTCCATGTTGCTAAGTCTTACTCTTTCCAAGTACATACTGTGTATATTTATGTGTATATTTATGTGCATCTTTATGAGTTTATTTTCAATACTGTAAAATTGTTTTTATTTAGGCTACAACTTTTTCTTCACTAGCACACATTCATGCTATGGATATCCCTGAACAGGAGTGATGGCTTTCCCTGACTAAAATCCTAGGTGTTAAATACATTACAACATCTTACCAGCCTAAGATTGAGACAGTAACGTCAGCCCATAGAGAAAAAATGTAGTTGCAGCTTGCACTGGAAGAAATAGATGAATACTAAACCCTGATATTTTGTCCGAAAAAATTGAGATAATGTCACAGATAATATGGACAAAATTTTCATCAACTCCAGTATTACTTTTTATCAATTAATTTGTGGCAGTTATAATACATTATAGCATGTCAGCTGAATTTTACATAATATTATTGGAAAACTATTTTAAATGTGACTCATCTCCCAATTCAGAGGTTGCACTCACTACCAAAGCATAAATGTCAGCTGACCTGGAATTTCATATAATCACATTAAAATAAAGTTTCTCAATGGATGAGATAAAATAAACTGAATGATGACATCTTTATCTATAATAAATATATGTTCTTATTTAAGTTATCTGCAGTCTGATAGAGTAGTTTGAAATATCAATGAAATAAGACTCTGAAGATGAAGAATAAAATAAATACGTATCTAAAATTGCTGTGCTTCATTATTCTTGTGATTGGAATTTCTCATCTGAAATGTCAGGAGATAAAACCATTTTCCTTATTTTGGATGTGTAAGATTTAATTAAATTTGTACTGTACTGTAGATCAAAACTCATCACTATTCATTTCTAGAAATTGTATTCAGATTATAATCAAGAAAGAAAAGAAAATATTACAACTTCCTTTCTGTTTTAATGAACTGTCTTCCTGAAAGCCTCAGTCCTACTTTCAATTGAAAAGTAGCCAACATAGTACAGTAATTGTTAGTGAAGAATATGCATAGACTGATATACCTACATTTGAATCCCTGAATATACTAAAATTAGTTTAAAAGCATTAAAAATTGTATTTCTGAACATCAGCAAGTTAATTCTAAATACATTTTAAAAGAATAGCTTCAATTTTATTCATCTGACACTGAAAGCAGTATTGACATTCATTTGTTAAGTATCATGTGTGAGACACCGTCCCATGAAAAGCCAAGATTTACTCAAGCCAGTACTCCAAAAAAGCTGAGACCCTTTTGCCCAACCAGTGTTTCATCATCCCATTAAAAGGACCCTTCACTGAGCAGTTCACTAGATCAGAGGATAGTTCAAATGACTTTTTCAGGGTCACATGGCAGAGAAATTCCCTCCTGGGTTTCCATGCCTTTACACTTTCCAGGGAATTCCAGCTCTCTTGATGTACTCATGCCAGCATTTCACAAAAAGAATAACATTCTTTATTAAAAGTTGTAACAGATTAAGGTTTGGAAATGTGTTTGTGCGAAGCATGAATGACTTTAGTCATGCATCACACTCACTGAGGGGTGGCTGTACCTAGGGGTGGGTGTCAGCACAGTCCCTGTGACAACCTTGGGATGGGCTCATATGTGAGTACAAGGACAATAATTTCACTAGACTTGCTGATTCAAGAGCAGAGCATCTTTGTTTATCTCCCTTGGTTTTCAGCTGCTGTGTGGCTTATGAGCTCAAAAGTACCACCAAGCTCCCTCTGCAAGGGTTTCAGGAGAGGCTGGCCATGGTGTCTCCACTCTGTTCCACCCTCCATTTGGTCCCATTTAGATCTTACTGTTTAAGGGAGGTTGGGCGTGCTGACCCAGCTGCATCCAGGGAGTAGCAACCATATGTTTCCCTACATCTTCTATACCATTATCTTTTCACCCTCAGTCATCTTCCCACACAATCATAAATGTATCATTTTATCATATTGATTGTTGCCATGCATTTATCTAATTGACTGATGAGAGAATACCATGTAGTAATGACTTCAGAGACTGATGTGATTCATTATACAGCATAAGAATATTCTAGACAAGATTGAGAAGTTTATTTTTTTTAATTTAGAGGGTGGTTAGAGGTATTGCCTGGAAAGATATTTTTAGTACTGTGTTGTTCATGTTTTAGATCAGCTATAGCAAAATTGTTTTCAGTAGAGTTACTGCAAGGTGGAAAACTTTATTTTTTCTCCTTGAAAAAAGAATATTACACAATGGATAATATCCAGCAGCTGAACTAAGCCACCAAATCAAGCATTCTTCCATTTCCTGAAATTTGTATTGAATCACTGGAAAACAAAATCATCTAAATCCTGAAATGACCTTTGTCTGTTGCTTAATGAAAAGCCACTTTTCATCAAAAAATAGTACATCCAATTGCAGTGGTCCTGCAAGAAAAGAGGATTTTTAATTCTATTATTTTCTCTGACACGTGCAAATCAGAAACTATTTCTTTAGACTACTTTGACTACTGAGTCCAAGGAGAGAACCAAAAGATTCAAACTTCAACAAGCAGGCCAGTACTGGGGACAAGTGGTCATTTATTCACCAAAGATGTCCAAAGAAACAGAAACTTTCCAGATTTTACATACATTACAACACTAAGGTTTCCCATTGCCCCCTTCCTTTTGTCAAGTTCAAATTTTTCATCTTGTTGCTTCAATTGCTACCAAACATTTAATCTGTCTCTAGTTAAAGGATAACTTAAAGCCTGGCTTGTTTAACAATAATATATTAATTTAAGATTCTTTAAATTAATTATTAATTAATTTCTGCAGGAGGATTACACATTAAAACTTTTGGAGTGTATTACTTTTTCTGTAATATCTATCTTATTATATTGGAGCAAAGGTATCTATTAACTAGAACTAAGAGCAGTTAAAGCACAAGATTATAAAAGCTAAAATAACAGAATCACAAAACCACAGAAATTTAAATTTTTAAAATACCAAGATCATCAAGTTTCTTTCCTAAATACTAAATGCTGATCTTTCACTACTTGTTTTTGGGTTTTGGTAATCTTAATAAAGAATTTTCCTCAAATATAATTATTAAAGGATCTTGCTTCTACCAATAAAAAATATACTTTTTGCCTTTTCAGGTGCTTTCCCTTTCATTTTCTTGTGTCAAATGACTGGAATAAAACTAGTAATTCAAATAGTGTTCATTTAAATTAAGATTTGTTAATTTTTCTAGCTAAACAGTATTTTGATTTAGATCACAAATTTAAAGACAAAATAATGAGAAAATTCTAAATGTAAACTGTTACTTAGAATTTAATTATTCAAAGATTTGTATTTGATAAGTTTATACAATGCTGTGTATGAATGTTTTAATCTTTAGTTTCATATTTAAAATACATGCATATTCCAAATGCACTAATGAATATGTAGAATTATTACCTTAAGCTGTGAGTATTCCATAAATTCTTTTTGCTGTGTCTCTCATGTTGTTTTATATAGATTTATGCCTTCAATATAGAAAAGAAGTACCAGGAAAAAAATTAAGGCATTTCATATTGTTTCTAAATTAATTATTTTGAAGTTATTTTAGCTATTATTTGAAGCTTTTAAAAGGTCAAATTTGCAGCACATATTTATTACTACTTAAAAATCCAAAATTCAAAAAAAGTCTGAAAAATCTAACTTATGACTCTCTAAGAGGATGGCATTTCCTGTTTCTCACCTAGCAAATATATTTTTCTTTGCAACCAGTATATTTAGTTTTTGGGTATTTTTTTTGTATTTATGGCAAATTCAGAAATAAATATGGTGTATATATATTTTGCCATTATTCATATTTTTTAGCAGTCTCTTTAAAGATTTGATTCCAATTTGATAAACAAAATTGCTTTATACCATGAATTCATTCCAGATTCTTTTTCCAAGGTGAGGTACTGTTCTGTCTCATGTCCTTTTGTTCTTTCTCAGATTCCATTCCATCCATTAAATATTTTCTTCCTCTCTTAGGTTGCTTTAGTTGGCTACCAGACCCCTAAGAAGTTGCTCTCTCACTCACCTCTTCCAGGACAAGATGAGAAAATAGGATGAAATAAACTCCCAGACTGGGAAAAAGATAGGGAGCTTGTTTGCCACAGGCAAAACAAACTTGACTTAGAGAAATTAATTTGATTTATTCCCAGTTAGAAATAGAGTAGAATGGTGAGAAAGAGAGAAAAATTGAAAAATATCTTCCCCCCACCCCACCCATGAATTTCCTTTGTACCCAGTTATTAGAGTTTATTAAACTGTATTTTACTGAATTTATGTTTTGGAGTAGATACTTAAGTAATTGGATTTTTATTATAAATATAAAAAGTCATAGGGCACTTCCTTTGGGATCTAGATATTCATCAGACTGGGGAATTCCATGATCACCAGGCTGTACTGCTGTTCTTTCTTAATCTTTGTATATTTAATAATTAATTTAAAGGTTACGTGGCTTCTGCAATAGAGGGCGATGTGCAATAATAACAGCCTGAATAAAGTTTCTCTGGATGAAAACTGTATTTTAGGTCTTCCCAAAAAGAATATTCTTTGATCTTATCTTTTATGACTTTCTTTCTGTAGTTTTCCTAACTGAACTCTGAAAAAAAAATGGAAGTCTAAATTCCCCATGGAGCCTAAAAAGGGTGAGTGCCTTGCTGTGTTTTTAATTGCTGAAACAGTTGATTGCAAGTCTCACAAGTGCTTTCTGCTGCACAGACAGCTCCTGTACACTAATTCTGCTCCTCTGTCCCAGCCCACTAGGCAATATCTCTATTTAATCAAAGAGTGCCATATGATGTTTTCCTAAATCCTTTGTTCACCACTTAGAGAAATGTAATACTAAATGTGGTAAGATGGCAATAATGCACAAAGAGCACATAGAAATACAATTTATAACTATGAAAGCAATATGCAATGTTAAGTAATGCACAATTAAAATGATGATACATTGCGCTATGCATATTTTATGAGTTGTGTGTAAATTATGCATTATCCACAGGTGTGTACACTTCAATTTTCTCCTTTTTCCAAACAAGGAGATGAAATGCTTGCACGCTTTCACTCTTCTGTCTGTGGAGAGCCAAAGAAATTTTGCCCTCTGCCCCCATTCTCTGACACTGTCTCTCACAATTATATAATGCTGCTAAACCATATCACATTTCTGCACACAGAAGTTTCCTTTTGGGTGAAGGACAAATAGGAGAAAAAACCATACCTGGCATTAACTTCTCACACTGCCTGCTCTTCTGCAAGCAAGTTTGGTACTACAGTGATGAGAATGGTATAAGCAGCTGCACATAATATCTGTGAGTGTATTGTGACAGTGCTGAGGAGCTCACTAAGATGCACATATTTAACTAAGAGTGTTCAGATCAGTGCGACTGAATGATCCTTTCACACTCCAATGAGCCAGGGGTTAAATCTGCCTAAATAGACAAGCCACTACAAATGTTTCTAGTGCTTCAATATTTTTTGTGCCTTTAATTCTTGTACCAACAGGCACCTACATATATATATGTTTTTTTGTTTAAATGTGTGTGTAAGGATTTAGGTTGCATTTGGAGTGAACTACACAATGCATTATTTATGCTTATCTCAGGTTTGTGTCTAATTTATAGAATTGCTTAAACATGTCAGTATTCCTAAATGACAGAGTTACATAAAGCATTATTTGCTTTATTCAAGAAAACAAATTCTCCTGGAGATGATAATAGCAGCACAAATAAGGAAGGGGAGGGTGAGAATTGTGATTATAGGCTTCTAGACTCTAATTTATCCTGACCCTATTTCAGGACCCTATTTCCTATTTTGTGTACAAGCCTGATATTTCTTTGAAAATTCTGGTCCTGCTATTTTATATTTTTTTATGTTCAAGCCTGAGGTTGTACTGGTGGAAAACCTGTGGCAGGCTTTAAAATGTTTGTGACATTTTGAACATTGCTGTCACAGCTGTCTAATCTAATTAGATGTTAAGCTCTTCAAGGCAAGGACTGCACTTAACCATGTACCCAGTACAATGGGATTTTCAATCTTATCCTGAGTTTATAGACAATGGTATAATAAAAATGATTAAGAAGAGTAGAAGATTTAAGTAATGCTGATGACATGGCTTTGATGACTTCCCTGGAGAGATTATTCATCACAGTGTAATGAGATCATTAGGAGGATAAGTTTCTTGTTCCAGAATACAGCCAACAAAATTTTGATTTGACCAATGCAAAGTCCAAGTGGCTGCAAACTGTAATGGTGCTGCTGTGGCTCTCCCTGTGAGACCCAGGTTCAGGGAGAGAAAGACACAAAGTTGGGCAAAAGAAAATAATTTTCACACAGAGAAAATTATAAAATTATTATCCTATTCATCACATATGCTCATTGGAAATGTTAACATTTCTTTATTACTATATTCTGTCCAAAGTGAAGTTGCTTGGCTTTTCTTTGTTTGTTTATTTATACTATTGCTTACATTAAATTTGTAGAAAGCCCTTGTTAACTTTTGCTCATTCATGGCTATATTTCATTACGGAAGTACAATTGAGTTGTGGTAGGTAACAAAATAACTGTATATACAACACCTTTCTGCTTTAAAATTTATTAATAATTTTCATATATTTTTAAGTGAAAACATTGTTTCAGAAAGTTTTAAAAAATCCCAGATCTCAGGGGTTGGGGGAGGAGTTATCAATTATAATTTTAATGTAAATCCCAATAACTGAATAAAGTCTTGAAATCTTTGACCTAAATGCATTATTTTTAAAGCAGAATTTTCTTTGAGTAATATCTGAATAACGGTGGTAGAATTGGGCCTGATGCTTATCAAAAGAATATACTGTAGCAATTAAAAGAAACAAAAAAATAAAGAGAAATATTAAATAATCTATTTAATGTATTAATCAGACTGTGAAAATTAAGTTTAATCACTACAATTTTCTTTCTGATATTTAGTTTCTAGAGATAAATATATTAAAAATAGATTGATTCAAAACTACTGTGCCATTTTTCAATTTGATGTCTTCAAACATAATTATACAAATCAACTTTAGGTCTTATAAAGAAAGAAATCACAGAGACATTCTTACTTTATAGAAAAATGCTACATATATTAAAAGTATGTAGTAGTCAGATTTATTTTCCTTTTTTTCCAGTGGTATAACATGACTGTTGAAAGAAAAAATCCAAAGTTCACAGGACTGATTTGGTAGCACACGGAACGTTACATTTTCACACACAGAACAATAGCTACTTGCAATAGTAATCACCTTACTTTTAGAAACTAAAATTTAGTCAATACTATGATAATTTCTCTTGTCTTCTCTGCAGCAAGTTGAACACAAAATTATACATTCTGGTTCAGCAAGAAAAGAGTGTTTGAAAGGCAGGTAAATAGAAATTTAACCTTAGTAGAAAAAATATCCGTAATGGAATTAAAGTTTTATGATTACACGGCCAACAGCCACCGAAAGAAGTAATCAGGAGCTTTCATAGATGAAAAAAGCTCAGTTTAGATATGTTTCTAAACAATTAAACATGCACGAATGTCTACACCTTGGTGTTTTTATGGAAGAGACCTGATGGTGGCCCTTGTGTTTATGCAAGAGACACTCTTGCTTGATAGAGAAAGGAAAATGTTTTCTACAGGAATTATTATTTAAGTGTATTTGAACAGTATATAAAGCAGAAAATCAGAAATGTATCCAGACAATTTTGGTTCCACAACTGTGTTAATAACCTTGCATGAATGTTGGGATTGTGCAAAACCCTTCTGAAAAAAGTTCTTCTAAGAAGTGAAAATGTGACAATCACACACCAATGGTGGATGACCAAAAAATCTAAAAAAAAATAACAAAAGCAAGGTTTTCTGGGTTAAGTCTTCCATAACAGATATAACATAGTCTTGCTCATTTTTATATTGGTGTTCAATATTTTAATTTCTCTTATTGAGGAAATAACTAGAAAGACGTAGTAATTCCTTTTGTATATTTGAATTGGATTTCATTAATAGATTTTGAATATATTATATTTTGATGTATGGTTTATATGAAAGCTTTCATCATAATGGATACAAATGGCTACAGAAGCATAAACCATTTGTATTTTTAATTACTTACCTAAGTCTTATTAGTTTCTTATGACCTTGGACAGGAATATATGGTGGCTACACAAGAAAACATTTATTCTTTTGACAGATTAAGTTAGCGTGCTCATTTAAAATGTGTGGTGAGAAGATGCTAAGTGTTAATATTAAAGTTCATTATAAGGTGGTTGTGTAGTGAGGCTGTGTTCATATGAAAAACAATTAAAATAATTATTCATTATGCAATACTATTTTAAGTACAGTGATATTGCAAAGTATAGTGCTATCAAAATAAGGTTATCAACAGAATTCGATTTAAAAATACACTTTGTTGTAAGAAATAAAAATTTTATTATATGTGAGGTCTTCATAATCTCAGAAGATTAAAAACATGGAGAAACATTTAAAGAAAGTCAAAGTGATATCATTAGTGTCTCTAATATGTCTTATCCCTGACAAGCTGGAGAAGCTTAAAATGTAATTACATTAGAATTGTTTCTGATAATGTTAATATAATGTTTTACATTAGTAATAAAATATGAAATTGATATAATTCGGTGACTGGAACAAATGAAAGTAAAATATAACAAATCAAATTGATGTATTTTAATTTAACAGTCAACAAGCTGTGAGTGTTTCTCTTACATAATAGGCCTTGAAATTTTCAAACTATCTCAGTGGAAAATTTTTTTGTCATTGTGTCTTATTTAATTTAAATGTATAAAACATTTCAGCATTAAATGTTTTAAGAACAATATTTCCAAAACTTTTATTCTGTTTTAGTCAATATTGAGAAATTTTATCTTATTTACTCTGGTTAAAAGATATACTGCATAATGTAAGTTATTTTCTCTAACTGCTTTTTTTTGCCAAAAAAAAAAACAAACAAAAAATTGTTGAGATTACTGTATGAAAGAGAAAATGGGAACCAGAACTAGACTATGGTATAATAGTACAATAGAACCTGTATAATAGTACATTGTCTAGTACAGGATCAAGACCATTTCTGAGGTATTTCTGTTGTTTGTAGTTTTAAATATGTTCCTATTTTTCTTGCTGATGCTACACATTTCCAACACTTGCAAAAAAAAAGTAGGTTCACTACTGGAAACCACAAGGAGATGTAATATTACTCAATGTGGCCAAGAAATCCTTAGAGTTTCAACAAAAGACAAACATTGTGGGGGGAATTATAAAGCTAAAGAAAAAGAAAGGAAAACTGCATTATATATCTCTGAAGGCAGAAAGGAAGGCATACTCACACATTTCAGCAATCTTAAAATAATAAACAAAGAGATTTGCAATACAAGAACCACCGAAAAGGAGTTACTGTCATATGCAACCATATCAGAGGATAAGAGAACAAAATAAAGATATACCTATGCCATGCATGCTTTTTACTTACAATTTTTCATTAGTTCTTAGATTGAGATGGTCATTGGAGAGGCATGAGAAGCATCCTCTTGATGTTAAGAGGACTTAACTAGTAAAAGATGTGAGGTCATACTTTGTTGTAAAATGTAGATGTTTTCTAATTTTTACCTTTACATTTTCTAATACAAGTTGGTTTATATCAAGTGAACCAAAACATTATTATTGTGTATTGTGGTATTTCATAGGCTGATTATTGTGGTATTTCATAGGCTGATTAGTTATTTAGCAGAATCACAGAATAAGCTGAGTTGGAAGGGACCCACAAGGGTCATCAAAGTCCAACTCCAGGCTCAAAAATCTCACCACATGCTGAGAATATGGTCCACACACAACATTAAACATATCAATTCAAAATATTATGAAGAAAAGAAGAATGCTTATTGTCCATAAGGATAATTCTCCACTAGTTCATATGACAGAAGTGAATTCTCTGAACACTGCTGATGTTGTGCAGCCAATAAACTATATCCACTAGATAATAGTGTATATTGTGAGATTATTAGATTTCTTTTCATCCTAATGGTCATTTGCTCTTCATTGTAGTGAAATATGAATACAGTAAGTGAAACATGAGTATTTTAAATTTATTTTTAATGCATTGTGTGTACTTCTATCAGGGAATGAGATTGCCTTATATGCACCTGCAGATTTTTCTTACAGTGAGCTTAGACTAAAAAAAAAAAAAAAAAAAATTTAAACAGCTGGGACTCCTACATTGTATAGATCTCACAAGAAATAGCATAGTTTTTAAAAAATGTCAAATTCCCTTGACATGAAATTTTATTTTGCTGCAGTTAATTTCTTGAACTTGTTCATGAAAGTTCACTTGTTACGATTGTCTTCAGAGACAGGGAACTTTGTGAGCAAATGATCTCTTAAAATATTAAATTCCTGTGGAAAATGAGAATTTAAAACTTCTGGAGGAGATTTAAACACATGCCATCCTAATAATAAATCAAATGAGTTTTTGACCTTTGCCATAATTTTGGCTGAATCATCTTTCTGTAAAATTATATTGCAAATTATATATTTAAGACTTGACAGACAATATGATGTAAAAAGTGCAAAGATTTTAGTGATAATTGAAAGTAGATATGGCCAAAAAGCATGAATTCAGGGAACTACCAGTGTGTGCCATCAGGTAGCCAGAGTGTTTAAAAAAAACTTTTATATACCTTGATTCTAAAAGTGAACTTTCTAAGTCAACCACTGAAATATGGAAATCCCAGAAAATTAAATCTGCTGTGAATAATCCTGAAAAATTAATGCACATTTATGTTTATGAGAACAGTTCCATTAATCTCAGCACAATGGAAATTCTAGTGACTAAAATACTGGTGTAACATCCAGATGTGGTGTTAGGCACTAATCAAAAATTCACATTCATGCAGAACTTTGTAGACACAAAATTATAAGGATTTCCTCTCTCTCTGGCACACAGAAACTGACTTGCATGTATGAATCAAATCATTATATTTTAAGATGTTCATAATATCAAATATTATCAGAGTAAAAATAATGTATTTTTTTCTTTATATTAAAACTCATACTTAATATTCTACTTTTTTTTTTTTTTTGCATGTAATACTTGGTTTGTTCATTCAAGATTAAGTGTCTGCTACAAGAATAGCAAATAGTATTTTGTTTTTTAATTTCCCTTTTTTGTTTACAACTTCATAGTACATTGCCAGATTCAATCACCTCCTTCTTGAGCTGGAGAATCCTGTTGTTCGATACATTTAAAGTATTCCATACTACTGAAAAATCCTAGCATGTTTTTTATCTTGTGTACATTTTGAGGAGGCACCATGGGTTTAGACAGCAGTAAATTTTCTTCTATACTCTACTTAAAAAATCGGATATTTTATCAAGCATATAAAGAATTAATATTTAGCAAGAACTTCCAATAATTGTTTCCAGAAATGGTAACATCATCTTCATTCTTTATTTAAATTCTCATTGAAATTCTCAAAGATCTAAAATAATTTTGAATTCTTAACAAAATACTTTTTTCTAAATATTTATAGATTCTAAAGATTCTATTCCATGTATCTGCCTTCTCTATTTATTATATATTTTTCCAATTTTCCTATTGAAAATCACACTTTTTTTTCCCTGTATTTTCCAGTTCCTCTTCTGAGAAATTTTAAAATTTGCATGTATGACCATCCATTTCTGTTGTCTCCAGTATTTATTAAGTAAGAGCAAATAGGTTGATTATATTTTTAACTAACACTTGGTCCACATAACTTCAGTTTATTCATCTTCAGCCTTAGGAAGATATTATTCCTTAAGATGGTGTGCTACAAAGAAAGTCTCTGGAAAAGAAATTGCCTTTGACTTGTTTGTATTAAACTCCAAGGTGAAGAAGTATTTTGAATCTTTTTTCACCCATTTCCTTGAATAGTTCATTTCACAAATTACCCACCAGCCCTCAATTTCACTTAAGTGTTTCTTACAGACTGTAGAAATTATTATATTGGTAGTTTTCACATTCCTCCTACATCTTCTGGCCTTAGAAATTGTCATAATTTTTTTTTATATTTTTTACATGCTTTGGGAGTGACTTCCACTTTTTGTAGAACATATTAAACTTCTAATCTTCTCATTTATTCTGCTATGTAAGCTTTTATTTTGTCCCTTTACTTTTCCTCTGAACTTCTATTATAGTGTGTCTAAAAAAGATTCTCTTACACTTCATTTTACCATTTCTGCTTCTTGCAGATTTGCCAGTCCAGCATTCATATTTTAACTAGGTTCTCTTTCTGAATTAACTATGAATGCAATTATTACCTGAGACAGTAATAAATTGTAGTGGTGTCAGCTTATGACATACATTAACTAGCCTAAATATGTCTCTAATATTAAAACAGATATAAAATTAACTAAAGTAAAACTTGCAAATTATTTTCTATAAAAATATCCCAGATTCTGTTTATTTTCTATTTATAAAAAAGATTATATATATTCTGGAGTTTTATTAGGGTGATGCAGGAGAAAGACAAAGGCAAGGGAGGGAAGGCCAAGCAAGGCAGGGTAAGCAAAGAATGAGAAGGCTGCTCCTGTTGAGATTCATTGTTTCTTCAAAGCAGAATATATTGGACTATTTTTGGTTTGTAATCTGAATCACTGTTATAATTCCCAAATATTGGTCACTTGTTTTTTGTAGTGAAAACAAATTCAGTTTCTCACTGACTTTTTCTTAGAAGCTCTTTATCCTAAAGAGAAAATCCAGGGTTAAAAAAAAAAAAAAAAAAAAAAAAAAATGTTGGAGGAAACAGAATAGATCTTTTTGCCTACACATTGCATACTTGCTTAAACAAATACAGGTCACCAATGTGCTTGCTTAGCACCTCTGCTCAGGACAGTGTGCTCAGGGACAGCTGTGAACCTACATCTGCCCTCTGTGCCTGTCATTCCCTCACACCACCTCAGCTTTTACTTTGCTGTTTGACAGATTAAGAAAGAGCAAACCTTGTTTTGCACAGCTTGATTCACACAGGGCTCTCACTACCCATTCCCACAGGTACAGTCCCCTTATTTATTCTCTCCTCTGAGGAAACATCAGAGAAATGACTCATGCACAGAAGGGAGCACCCATCCAGTTATTCTGGAGGGAACTGATAGACCCACTACCTGCTAAACCATCAGCTCAGCTGCAGTTGCCTCAATTCAAGAATATAGTCACAACATGTGGGAAGAATCATGAATCAGAAATTACTAAATTCAGTGCTATTACCATGAGTCATGCTGTCACCTCAATGCAGGAATTGTCATTCTAGTGCTACTCCCAGCATGTAGAAAGAGAGCGAACTGTATTAATTTAGAAAAAAAAATGCCCTTTGCAGAGTGTGATTTTCAGAGATATCTTAGACCAATAGGTGCCACCATTGCACTGTGACAGTCACACAAAGTCTGAAAGAAAAAAAAAATGTGAGGAACTCTTTTGTTTCATAGCTCAGAAAATGCATTTTCTGGGGGAAATAATAAGCAGGGGGTTTTTCCCCCTTGGAAAAAGCAATTTTGGAAATGTAATTTTGTTGCTGGGGTTCTTTTTTCCATTTCTTTTCCTTCCTGTCTTATTTTTTCTGTCTGATTTATTCTAGCCACAATGTCACAACCTTGACATTTCTTTGTAATGATTCAAAGTCTTTGATCACAAGTATCCAAATGAATTAAGCTTCAGTAAACTGTGTGGATGTGCCTTTGTGTCATTTTGCTGCTGAGCCAACACTACCACAAAATAACTTCATTTGATTAATTTCTCATCCCTTTGGTGATCTAAATAGGCCTGCTCTTACAATTCTTTATTGGATTTTTTTATGGAAGTCACACTGGATATACTGTTGCAAGTTACAAGGTACCATGGAAAATTCTGTGGAGAGCAGAATGTTTTGATATTGGTATTCCTTTGTTGCAAATGTAATGAATGGAAGTATGGGTTTTGGAGATATTACTGACTTCTGTGCCCATACTAGATTATGCTCCAAAGCCTCTGAGTACTGCTCTTTACTAAGTAAAGATTGAAGAGAACAGCACTCTAACACAGTTAGAAATTCTGGAACTTAATTATTGATCCACTTAGATGACTTTATAGTGGACTGTATTAAATGCAATTTCTTCTCCTATTTGTAGGCAACTGTAATATCATGGTACTGAGAAATGGCTTATACACATATATTTGCAAAACTAATTTAGATGGTAAGGGAAGTTTCCTATACTACCTAACTTACTTGTCTGAACTCAATTTAGTTTGAATCTCCAAGATGAGAAGAAAAATCTATAATCAATATCTTTTCAGTTCTGATCTTTCAGTTCTTAACTCTTCTAGATGAGTCAGCAATTATTGAAGGTCTGTGTGCAATTGAAATGGATGCAGAAAATATGATAAAGTAACTTCACTTTGTAATAATTCTAAAATAATTTGCTAGCAGTAAATCAATGCCAGTATGACCTGAATTGCACCAAACAACATAAAGATGAAAGACCTGTCCTACCTTCTTTAGTTATCTAGTCTTATCTGCATGGCTGTATTTTATTTGATTTTATTTTGTTTAATCCTGCAATGTGTCACTAATGTTCTAGTTGGAATTCCCCATTGAATCACTTTTACATTACACAGGTATCTAAAGTGCCTAAGTTTTTCCCAGTAGGCAAACCAGTTATTCCACCTTTTCCATGAAGTTATTGTCAGGGAAGAAAAACAGATCTATAATGTCCCACATCTTAGTGAGTCAATGCCAATGTGGTGAGGAGTGCTAGGGGAGATCTTAAAAACACTCTGTTTTATTGGCTGACAACAAAGAAGTGCTTGCACACATCAGTGCAGCACAATGTCTGGACCACTATGCATTATTTTAAAAGAGTTTAATTAATCAAAATTAATTTCTGCTATATCTCTGCCTTATCTAAAATAGGCATGCCATATGTTGTTGGTTGCTCTCTTTCCCAGTAAATTTATGCTAGCTGCATTGCTTTCCTTACAGAAGGCTGCTGAAAATATGTGCAACCGTAAACTAAATAGGGTAAGGGAATGTGCTGATACACCATTATTTTTATCATTTGCTCAACTACAGATCGGCAGTTTTAGTCTTTGTCAGCAGTACAGCAGCACCGCCCAGCAGTGTCTGGCTGCAGCCTGGGGGTGGCTCAGTGTCCTGGTTTGGCACTGGCCAAAACTAGGCACCCATGAAAGTCAGTCAGTCAGTCAGTCAGTCAGTCAGACTGTCAGTCAGTCAGTCAGTCACTCATTCACTCACTCACTCACTCACTCACTCACTCACTCACTCACTCACTCACTCACTCACTCACTCACTCACTCAATCACTCTCCCCTGCCAGAGCTCGCAGGAGAGGAAAATTTAATGGAGGGTTCATGAGTTGAGATAAGGACAGGGAGAAAACACCCTAAGGGCAAAACAGTCTCATCTTAGAGATACAAAGTGAATTTATTAAAAACAAAATCAGACTAGGAAAATGAGAAGTAAATTAAGCCCTTAAAGGATGCTTTTCCTCCAGCCCCTCCCTCCTCCCCCCGACGGTGCAGGCAGACAGGGCACGGGGGTTTGGTCACTCCATCACCGAGGTTCTCTTCGCTGCTCGGGAGAGCAATCCTTCCCTGGGGGGCTGTGGGGTCCCTCCCTCGGGACACAGCTCTCCGTGAACTTCTCCGGTGTGGATCCACTCCCAGGAGCAGCGGCCAAGCCGCAGCTGCGGCAGCGTGAGTCCCTCCGCGGGCACACAGCGCTCCCAGAGCTGCTGCGGTGCGGGGCACTCTCCATGGCTGCAGTCCAGCAAGGACAGGCTGCTCCAGCCTGGCACCAGGGCCCCTCTGTCCACTGGACCACAGCCTCCTCCAGGCATCCCCCGCTACGGCATGGGCACCATTCCCACGGGCTGGGGTGGATCTCTGCATCCCCATGGATGCATCCCATGGGCTGGGGTGGATCTCTGCATCCCCACGGATCCATGGGCTGTGGGTGGATCTCTGCATCCCTATGGATCCCCATGGGCTGTGGGTGGATCTCTCATCCCCACGGATCCATGGGCTGCAGGGCACGGCAGCCTCACCATGGCCTGCAGAGGAATCTCGGCTCTGGCACCTGCAGCACCTCCTGCCTCTCCTTCTCCACTGACATTGGTGTTTTCATGTTGTTTTACTGCATGTGTTCTCACCTCCTCCTCATCTCTGACTGGAATTAAAACTGCACCACCATGTTGTTTTGATTTCCTTCTTAAACATGTCATGACAGAGGCATTACCATCATCTCTCATTGCCCCAGCCTTGGCCAGCAGCCTGTCCATCCTCAGAGCCATCAGCCATGGGCTCTGCTGGACATGAGGAGAGTTTCCAGCAGCTTCCCACAGGAGCCACCTCTGTGGACCCCTGCTACCAAATAACAGCCTGTGCAAAACCAACACCCTTAGGAAGAGCACCGAACCTGGGAGAGAGAAATCCAATTCTAAATGAGAGGGAAACCTGAAATATTTCAACATTGGCAGTCAGACTGTTTACAAAACATCTTAGTGCCACTGACATGTTTTTATTTCATGTAAAATATTTCATTATGCACAAACCTTCCTTTGTTTCTGTCAGCTAATATTTTCACTAAAAATAGAGGTAGCTTTTGCTGAGGAACTTTCAGAATCTGCATCTGTCTGTCAATTCATACTCCAGGAAAGGCAGACAGGCATACCATCAGTAAGTGATAGAGAAGCTGAACTCAGACTCAAAAGGCAAGCTTAGTGGAAAAGATGAGTCAGTGAGGTGAGCAATCAAGACTATTTAATGTACTAGGCTGTCAGTTCTTTGTGAAGTGGACTAGACATTTAACTCCAGGTTAAGGGTAATAACGAAAGACCCTAAACATACCAAAATAGTTACCCTGCTCTGCTTTCTAGGCCGTGCTCTGGCCCTGAGAACCAATTCCAGGGCTTTCATGCTCACTCTTGCTCCCAGCCTTTTCTTCTTAATTTGCATACAGGAGGAAACTGTCTAATTTTTCTAAACCATCAAGACTTTTCTAAAGTGTTACAGGACTCTGCTTTGGTTAAGTATTTCAATGTTTTTTCCTACTAATTGCAACAATATGTCATAAAATAGTAAGACAGAAAAATCTATTTCCAAACTCTACTTGCAGTAAACCCCATAGCAAACCAAAATCTTTTGTTTGCTAGCATTTTACAGCACTGAATGTTGCTGCAGAACAATTATAGAAGACTCTCTGTCCTCTTTCAGTAACATAATTATAGCTCTTCTAGAACTGTGGTGTATACCGAGGATTATCAGCCCTGTTTCCTAGAGAGACAGTAAGGTTAAAGAAAAAAGACTTTCCTGAAGCAAATCTTCTGAAAACAAAAGGAGACATTTAAAAACAAAAGTGGTAAAAGATTTAAAAATAAATATTATAGATTCTTGTAGCTCATGGACAGTCATTTTACAGAACTTTGTGATACACTTTTGATTAAAATCACTGATATCACTGAAATAGCTGTCATATAAAAATAAGTAAATCAGTTTTCTGGACTTCTGAAGGATATGTTCTTCCTCTTGCAAGTCTTTGTGATTACCAGTATTTTGAAACAGTCCTTTGCTATTTTCATCAATATTTTGAAGAGAAATATTTAATGCACATTATCCTGCCATTTAGAAAAAAAAATCCCTCAGTCTACAGCATAAGTATAAAGATTTGCCGATTTTTTTTTTTTTTTTCTGGGAAAAGATCTTAGTTAATGGAATGTTCAGATCTCTTGTCTAATTTATTCTCCTATATCTCTGCATCTTTTTACTTGGACCAGTCTCAGGAAACATTTGAGCAATCATCCTTGTCATAAAGAAGATGTCACCTGATGTCTAATCATAATTCATATTCTTATACTTTAGCTGAGTAGAAATTAGTTGGGTGCTTAACATATACCAACTGATTAAAGACTTATATTGTGTTTATATGGTCCAAACCAGAATCTTGTCCAGTTAAGATATATTTATATATTGCACTGGTATTCAGTATCATATTTCTTGAAAACCTTGCTTATATTAAACTTCCATGTATGGATGGTCCCATTGACATCAAATCATTTGATCACATGGCAAAGTCTTATGAAATATTAAGCAATCTCAGATCCTTTCATATTAGTAGGACATCAGGGTACTGAACGTTGAATGATTGGTTTTAGTACACTTGTTTTTCAGGTTGTCTGAGAGAAATCCAAAATGTATCAGCAAGAATCAATGCAGGGGCTCAGAGTGTCAAGCCCTCTCTTTCACTGTAATTATATATTAGGTGTTTCTTCATGTGTAAAAAGCAGGAGGTTTTTATAAGGATGCATTTGCAGGCATTTTTGTTTGCTTACTTGCTTTTTTTATTTTTTTTTTCCTGCTTTCAGGTTCTTTTGATAAGTCTTATGCACCAAAAGATTTGGCATTAAGGTTACTTCCTAATCATTATCCTAATATCCATAATCATAATCCTAATTCATAATCCTTTGAGATTAACTACAGATACTTTTTCAAAGATATTGCTTTACATTTCAGCAAAGGTGAAAGATGTTTCTAACTAAAAAAAAAAATCATAAGTGGAATAATTGCAATGCCACGGCAAAAATACTGGTTGCTGATGTCTGATTAGAGTTACACAAAGCACGTACTTAATTACATTATTAATGAAATTTTGTTCAGCAGGGTTAACCCAGGAAATTTAGGACAGTGAGTATTCACAAAACTTTTCTGTTCATATGCTCTTCAGTCTTCAAACCAGGGCTGCATGATGAAACTTGAAGAAATTTTATGTTTAAGAGAATTCTCTGTAGTTTGGTAGTTTTTTCTGGAGTTCTTATCCAGATATTGGTCCAAACTTAAAGTTCACATCTCTTTTTAGCTCCACTACAAGTGTACAGCAGTACTGCAGCAGTGTTGAGCCTTATGACAGTCAGATCATTTTGGGAACAGGCTGCTGAGCCCAAGTATGGGGGACACCCAAAATGAGAAGGACCTGGACCTCTTGGAGTAAATCCAGAGGAGGGGCAGAAGAGGATCAGAGGGATGGAGCACCTCTCCTGTGAAGACAGTCTGGGGGAGTTTGGATTATTCAGCTTGGAGAAGGTTCTGGAAGGTGTTATAACATCTTCCAGTCCTCCAAGGGAGCCTACAAGAGAGTGGAAAAGGCATTTTTGGCAAGAACATGTAATGATACGACAAAGGGGAATGGCTTTAAACTGAAGAGGGTAGAATGTGATTAGATATTTGGAAAAAATCTTTGCTGTGAGGGTGGTGAGACACTAGAGCAGGTTGCCCAGAGAAGTTATGGATGCCCCATGGAAATTTTTCAAGGCCCAGTTGGATGGGGATTTGAGCAACCTGGTCTAGTGGTTTTGTTCCCTAGGCTGAATACCAGAAGCAATGTCATCTACTCCATGAAGACATTGGCATTTTATGTAGAGATTTTACTGACAGATTTTCCTTTCTAGTATAGCTACAAGAAAATATTTAAATAAATGATACCAATAGAAATAGAGGGCAGAGAATTACCATGTTTACTTCATACGACTTACAAGAGGAGGGAATTACCAAAGTTGTAAATGGCTACTAGTCTCAAAAAATAAGATTCAGAATTTTGGGCTCTTTTATATTCCAGATATTTTATAAATTGGTTCTAGAGAAACAGAGGAATACATTAAGGAGATATTTTATTTTCTAAGGACAAATATTAAATGAGCAGAGTGAGATTCATAAGCCTTCTCACAAAAAGTTTCTGTAAGATTAAATATCTTACATTTAAATATATATGCCTGTATCCCTCAACAAATCTTTGCCATGGAACCAGATAGAAAAGCCAAGCAAGGCAGCAGCTATTCTTTTGTAATTAAAATCTGCACTCTGTGAAAATTACAGACCAGGAACAATAATGAACAATTATGGAATGAGTTGCTGCTTTGCATAGCTGAGACACAGAAATCACAATTTTTTTACTAAATCAGTTAATGAATCAAAGAGAGTCCAGGTGACATTTTTCATAGCTAGGACTGTCAATTCACCAACAGTGGAAAATCTAGACTGGTATGAGCTCAGATGTCTCAGAACAATCTGCACTTCAAGTGAACAGAATCAAGTAAAAATGTTTTGATGGAGTGTTTGGATTCTATAAAAGAAAACATTTCAATGGTTCAAGAAATACTAATAATTAATTACTAAATATTAATTACATCTTCCTAGATTAATAATTGTTTTTGAGAGACTGAGACCCCCAGATTTTAAACTGCACAAACATAAAGGGAAAAAGTAATAGACTGTTATTTATGCCACCAGTTCCACTAAACCAGTAAATCACCTTAATAAATGAAGGCTCATTGAGAGCAGTTCAAGATCAGCCTGGCAGATTAGTTTACCAGAACTAACACTCACTGGTGGGCCAGTTAAAGGAATCATGATTTGACTAGGAAAAAACGAGGAAAGGGAAGGAGAAACACTAGTTGTAAAAAGATTTGCATCTATATCTAAGCAGGTATTCACATTTTGGGATGTGAAGGAGTGCATCATAGATGCATTAAGGCATAGAATGGCTTGGTTTAAAAGGAGTCATAACTATCATCTAGTTCAAGTCACCTGCCATGCCCAGGAACACCAACTAGATCAGGTTGCTTAAAGCCCCACCCAGCCTGGCCTTGAACACTTCAGGAATAGGGCATCACCTCATCATAGCAAAGAATTTCTTGGTAACATCTAATCCAAATGGCTCTTTTTCATTTAAAATTGTCCCCTGTTATCCTTTTGCTATCAGTCCACGTAACATAATTATGGTGTTCCATTGGGATGGTGCTGTCCTATAGGAAAATGCTGTGCATTTTGCTGTCCTATATGGCAATTCTCTCTGCCCAATTAGGTGTGAGAAGTAACTACTTCCCCATCTGAACCTGTCCCTGCATATTCAGGTTATTCAGAACTGATCTGCACAGTGTTTGACAAGCAGAGTGAGGCAGCTGTCCTCATGTACATGCCAAGTCCCCAGTTCCCAGACCTAGGAAAGGCAAAACCTGCTGTGCAAGCAGTCCTTCTGAGCAGATGTTGTGCATCCTGGAGTTCCTTGAGTTTTCTTAAACAAGGAGTAATAAAGCTTATCTCATCTTTATTCCCTTGAACTCTTCACCATGTCATTGGCTTCAGGAAGTTTCTTGCTGTAATTTCTTAGTTCCTAAGAAATACTGCATCAAAGAACACAATAAAGAACATTCATTTGGAGGGTTTTCTTTGGTATGTTTGGGGTTATTCTGGTAAGTTGCTTGTTGTTTGGTTGGCTGGATTTTTTTTTTTTATATATGCCTACATATGTATATATATAAATGGAGTGTTGATTTCCCTGGATTGCTTTGGAGTCTATCTCAAGAAGTTCTGCCTAGTGGGTTCTTGACTTTTTTTCTCTGTAGCAGGTTAAGTATAGACTGAGTGATCTGATAAGGAACAGAATGAAATTCTGTTGAAGTCTGTCAGTTTGAACTAAAACTGCATTATTTAATACTCCCTCTAAAAGTAATAAAGATTTGATTTTTTGTTTAATTGAACCTTCTAAATTGAAATATATACTGATGGCTTAAACCATCTCAGTAATAAAATCATCAGTCTCAATAAACATAATTGCTCTTAACTTTGTGAATTTTAGAGGAACATTAGTTTTATGTATTTGTATAAATTATTTTACATTATTTGCTGTGTATAAAATTTGAAAGCAATTTCTTTAGTGTTCTAAAAGAAACTGAAGTAATTTGATTTTTTTTATACCATGACTATTAAGTGCATATCCAAGCAACGATGTGTTACATACAAATACATCATGTTATATATGACTGTGTCAGAGGCAAAGCACTGTCAGGAATTCTAGACAAGCTGACTGATAGCAAAATTAAAAGAAGACTTTTGTGCCAGATCAGCATTTCATAGATTTAAGGCAACATTTTTTCCCATTTCTCTCTAAGTAAAACTGTATGAGACAAAATAACAATGTACCCAGATTGAGTGGGATTTCGTTGGACACAGAATAGATACGAAAAAGTCTGGTTTTGCAAAAGAAATTACTTTTCAGTTATCCAAATCATATTTTTTTCTCATCTGAAAGTCTATAACCTTTGGTAGAGAATTTGTAGTTTTTGGAAAAAAAATCTATTCAGTACTAGATCGATTCCTCAAATCTAAACACAAATTAGAGTAAAGATTAATAAAAAAACTCAAGCTGGGGAGAACCACTGCTCATGCCAATGACCTATTAGTTGATGCATAAGTAGCTGATTTATGGTTTTGTTCTTTTTATTACTTATTCAAGTCTTATAGACTGATATATAAACATTTAAAAACAATTTTAAATTATCTCAAAAGTGCTATCAGTGTCAGCGAAATTGTCCATATAACTCCTTTTACATCCCTGCTCATTGTTCTTTTCTTTTCTAGGGCTGCCTGGACCTGAATTCCAGAAACTGAGATGTGACTGCTTAGACTGTGGTTTCCCCACACTCTCTTTCTTTCCTTTTCTTGAAAAAAAGTCTAAAGACATCAGCCAGGTTCATCAACATCTGCAACTGCAAACCATCCAGTGCTGTGGGCTTGTGTTAGACCAAGTGGGTTAAGTGATCTCACTCTGCCTTGCCTTTGACTTCCACAAAACCTGAATGTAGGATCGGGGCCTCTAAGACCTCAGAATAAACCTTTCAAAAAACCTCACTGAGCACCTCAGGTTTTTCTATGTCTGTCATCACCAGGTCCTCTCCCCACTAAGCAGTGGAGAGCAGTTCACTCAACATTCCTTCTCCTACCAGTGAATTTCTATAAGCTTGTCCTCCTGCCCTTGACATCTGTTCTAAGTGCTCACTCTCACTCTACTTTGGCTTTTGGCTCTCCAACCCAGCACATGCAAGCAATGTGTCTTTGGTACCACTCAGGTGCATCCAGTGCTTGCCTCCACCCCTCCTTACACTGCATCTGACCTCAGTCAGCAGTTCCTTGTTAATCTGCAGCAACCTTCTGCCTCACCTGATCTAATTTCCTGCACATCAGAATGAATTCTGTGTTTTGAGGACATTGTCCTTGGAGGTCAACCAGTTCTCTGGTTCCCTTTGCTTTTCGGGACAGTTTCCCACAGGATCTCACCAAGCAGAGCACTAAACAAACTGGGATCCTCCCCAGAGGCTTGTGGTTACAGTTCTGCTGTTTTTATTGCTCATTTTTTTCAGGATCTCAAACAGCATTTTCTCATAGTAGCTGCACTCAAGGCTGCCCTCAATAGGCACTTCACCAATCTATTCTTCTTTATTCATGTGAAATAAACACAGCACAACTGCTTCTATAGATCCCTGACTCAAAATTGTTTTAGCTCTCAAAGTTAGCAAGCCAGATGAGAAAGGGGTGTGTGTGTGAGAGTGTGTGTGTGTGTGTGTGTGTGTGTGTGTGTGTGTGTGTGTGTGTTATTTGTTTAACTATTCTTGCAAATTACTCCCTACTTGTTTGTGAGTCACAAGACTTTGCTGTACCTGGTATTCTGGTATTAACTTATTTGTATGATTGTCCTTCTTCCAATAAACATTTGATTTCCATGAAAGTTAAAAAAAAGGGAGGAAAAATGTGAAGTAATAATGGAACACAATAAATTTCTAATTTTTACACTATTCTCAACATAAATATACAAAGAAAAAAATTCTCCACCTTTCCTCCTAGGCATAATTGTTTCATATTGAATATGAAGACAATAGTTTATATAGTCTTTCTCATATCTATTTTATGCTTATTTAAATATGCATATGAATTTTTGACCTTTAAGTATAGAGCTATTAGTCTAATTTAATTTTAAAAAGGCTTGAAATTTTAGAGATTAGCAGAGCTTTATGAAATAAGATATTTTTGTATACCTCAGCTATCAAAAGTAATGTATTTTTGACTTAGAGTTAATAGAAAAAAGGTGAAAAATATGCCTTCAAAATAATAAAAAGAACAAAACAAAAAAAAAAAAAAACCCAGAATTTTTCCTATTCTATTAATGTCATTGAAAACAAAATAAAAATATGTGTTTTCCAGGTGTTTTTAAATTTATACTGCTTATGAGCTAAGGGGGAATTTTTAAATGGTTCCAAAGTTACCATTTAAAAACTTTTTTCTACTGAAGGGCTTAAGAATCTTAGTTGCAGTAAACAGTAAAAATAATTTGATTCAAGGCCCTTTCTTTTTATTTGATTATAATGGTAGGAAGGTTCTTTTCCTTCCCCCTTTAGCAATAAAATTGCAACCTTCAGGCTTTATTCAAGTAGAAAACATTGAATAATATGTAAGAAATCCTGAGTAGTATCTGTGATTTAGTCAGTTTACTAATAAAACATGACAAGGTACATATAGATTGTGCACTCCCCACAAACTGGCTGGACATTAGATATTGCATGAGGATTGGACATAAATAATAAATCATTTTGTTTTGCTTCACTTCTCCATGTAGCCTTGCTTTTCTTCACTAAACTGACTTTATCTTAGTCCATGATTTTTTGATCATTTTCTCTGCTGTGGTGCAGAGAAGGGGGAGTGAGAGATTGGCTCAGTGGGCACTTAGCAGCCAGACAAAGTCAACCCATCACAGTAACAGGAAAAAAAAAGAAAAGAAGAAAAGCAGGTTTTTAATAACCCCATTCATATAAAAGAGATCATCATGAAATCCTTAAATTAATGTTGACAGGTCATGCAGATTAACACAAAATCTCTTAGACATATATTTCGGTAAACATTTCTTAAATCCCTTCTTCAAAAATTTCACTGAAAGAGCTTTAGCAGTTTTCTATAACCTTAGCAGTGGTGGTAGAGATCAATTAGGTGTTGGGTCAAGAAGACATTTATAATACATCATCACAAAAAAAAAAAAGATGCCTTAAAATGAAAGTAAAGAGGTTTTTGTCAAGATGGAGACAGGTGAAATTGCTTTGATTCTGATGGCATTTTTGAGAATGACAGAGGTAAATTTTTATCTTCTTTATATGAATATATTTTAATACATAATTTATAGAATATTAATATGCACAGTTTAGGTGCAGTTAATATTTTCTCAGAAAATATTGGAAATCAATATGAAACCTTTAGAAACAATAGGAAGTACTAAACAGTAGTTAATTAAATTACAACTATTTGAAACAAAATAGTATACATATTCAAAATCAGAGTTCCTGTCTACATGCACAATTTGGAAAGTATATATTCATTAAAGCTCTTACTAAAGCATAAGAAAACTGCACCTATGAAAAAAGAGCACCTATTTAAATGTTCAGTGGTGTGTCTAATCACATATTAGTCCATGAATTTCTTAGTACAAACTTTTTATTTTCTCTTTTTTTTTTTTTATTCTATATTTTTATTAGGTAAAAATGAGAAATATCTAATACTGTGGAATACTTGTCCCATGCACATAATAAATATTTACATAGATAAATAATTTCTTCTAAGTCTCATGAGATCTTACCTCTGCTTCAAATATGCAAGTGACTGTATAAGGAATAATCCGATCACTGTGCTTCCACCATTTCCTGAAAACATGTTTAATTTATCCTTTCTAATTCTTTTTCCTCAGTATGCACAAGATTTCAGTTATCATTTCAATGTTAAGTATCATGGCAACATGAAACAATCAGGATAAACCCTGTTTAGAATACCTTACACTTCATACATTGAAGTGCAGCTGAGCTTGAGCTCTTTTATAGAAAGGGAACCAAAATCTGAGGGCAATGACAAAACCCCTAAATACTTAAATGGCACAGGATTAGGCCACTAGTGGATTCTGCATGTTAGAGTTTATATGTTGTATTAAAACTTGCTAATGATTAAATTTTAAAAGCCAGAATAAAATGAGAAAAAAAATTCTAAGATATCAGTCAAGAAATTTTACTATTTGGTGCCAAAACATACATTAACAGTTATCTGTTCAATTGATCAACAACAAACTTCCCCACATTTTAAAAGCTGAAAATACAGGAAAACACATATAATTCCCATAAGTTTGTTAACTTCTTAGTGTGCTCAGATAGAAGCAATGCCCTGTCAGATACAACATAATATTAATACTATATGACAAATTGTAATTCACTGTAACATGATGTGATGCACTAATAAAATACAGCTTGTAAATGTGTACTACCTATGGCAAACCAAGTCCTGTCAAAACTCATGAAAATTAAAATATTTGCCTGTCACTGATGAATAGGTTTTATTTTTATCTTATTTCTCTCTGAGATGCAAATGCATAGAGGTAAGGTAAGTCTAAAAAAAAATTCTACCTAAAGAAGTGGAATTTAGACAAATATCAGAACAGTTTAGAGAAAGTTGGAATTTATGGAAGGGAGGCACAGGATGAAAATGATGCACTTGAGTGGCTGAGGTCACATATGACATGGCACAACCTACACACCTGCAGTGAGATGCTATTGAGTTTCTCATATCCTGCCTGAATACTATCCTCGGAAACAATGCTGTCAAAAGAGATTCAGCTGAAGTAAAATGTTGATTAACAGACATAGTGATATTTTCCCATGAGTAGAACCTGTGGCAGTTCTACATCTGGCTGGTATTTGGAAGATATTTCAGCTATTTTTCAAGTTAATCTCCAGTTGAAGATGACTAATGTGCTAACTATAAAGGATTGCTGGAAGCTAAGCCCCGGGGCTGCTTGAGAGCATAAACTTTAGCTCATAGTTAATCTGACCAGACTTCCAAGTAAGGAACAGGTAGAGGAAATGGTTTCTGAATATTGTGTGGTTGGGAAGATCAGCAGGCATACCAGCAAATCTGACTGCTAGAAGTCTTTGCCCACTTCCCAAAATTTAATTCTCTGTCACTCGCTTATAAATCCTCTAAAACTTTATGCCTAAGCTCACACACATATTGGTGCACACACTTAAGCTGCTCCTTTTTTTGCTTAAATTGCAGTGAGCATTACTTTTCCATGTGCTTCATATCATGCTTGCTGTTTCATTTTAGCTTTTGTTGCAGCTGAGATAAATTTTCCCTATTAAAATGTCTTTACTAATGCATTCCTTATACATTCCTTGTGTCTAAAGGAATTATTAAAAATTTAGAATCATAGTAATGATCACGGCATATTGTCTACACATATGTAAGCAAATTCACACATACACATTTAGAAATAAATATATATACTTTGGTATTCATTATAATCATAATCGCTTTACGAATCAAAGATCTCTTTTTTTCCAAAGAGGGAGCATTCCAGAGATGGCTTGATTACTCATCAGCAGAGCTTTTTTAAAGTAGGGAATCTGAGTTGCAGATCCATACCATACTTGGGATCTTTGCTGGGTATGGCTCATGAATAAAACTGGTCTTCCCAGGAAGGGGCCAAAACAACAGATAGTTATACACATAAGTGAGTGATCTAGGTTGGAGGTGCCATACCAACCATAATCAGGAGGGATAAAATTATTAAAGCTTCAGTTTAAACACCTGAATTTCCCACTTGGCATTTGAATCTGATCTTCCCTAGTGCAAAATTTGATTGGTTAAAACATGGAGATCCAAAATACTGCAATGGGAAAATCTTTAATATACCTCACACATTCCAGTCTTGGTTGTCTTTTTCCTCTGATGTTACAAATAGGATTGCAAAACTAATTTCACATAATCCCTTTCTAATCTTAATAATTGTGCATACATTTGAATTGTATTCTCAGTTCATTGTAGTTGTCTAGCGTACATTTTTGCGGAAGAGGTATTTGACAGAAATTTTAACCTCTACATCTATTAAAAAGATGATTTTGATAAAAGGGTATTATTTACATAGTACAAACATGCACAGGAAGTTAGTTTCTTTGCTTTTTAGTCTTAGTAGAGAGTGTTTCAGAGGGATTTGGAGAAAGACTGACTGTTTACAACAGTTGAAGTAAGAAGCAATCTTGTGGTAAATAATCAATCTCTTCTCTGGTGACCAATAACAGAACCCTAAAGAATTGCCTGAATTTGTGCCAGGGTAGGTTTAGGTTGATATTAGAAAAAGGTTCTTCACCCTGGAGAGTGGTTGGGCACTGGAACAGCTCCCCAGGGCAGTGGTCACAACACAAAACCTGGGACATCTGGAGAAGCATTTCAACCATGCTCCAGGCACATGGAGTGATTCTTGGGGATGGTCCTATGCAGGGCCAGGGGTTCGACTCAACAATCCTTGAGTGTCCCTTCCCACTCAGCTGGTTCCATGATTCTGTGATCTATTTGAGTTTAAAGATTGAATAAGTGTACAGAGAATCAGAAACTAAACATCAGTACTGTGTCATGGTAGTGAACAGAAATTTGAACTGAACTGAAAGTTAAGGGAGGATAGTCATCAGATTAATTAAAAACCTGATGAACAACTCCTGAGAAGCAAAAGATTGGAGAGCTTGTCTAGAATTTTAACTATTATGGCATTAAAAACATATCATGGAAACAGATTTATTTTCTAACAGATTGAAAACTTCAATTGTTCAGAAAATTTACAAGTTACAAATGAGCAGGGATTGGTTGGGGTTTGTTTTGTTGTTGGTTTTGTTTGTTTGTTTTCTTGTTTTTGTTGGATTTTTGCTGGTTTTTTTGTTTTTTTTTTTTTTTTTTTTTTTTTTTGGTTATCATTTTTTGTGGGTATTTAATATGATTTCCTAAGTAAAATAGAAATAATTATTCCATTCTTTACAAACAGGATCTAGTACTTCCAGCTTTCACTTGGGATTCCACAGATGAGCTTAATTTGCCACTTCTGCCACAGATTTCCCATGTAATGTAACACAAAAAGAGTGTAAAAGTGACCTGAAAGTGACACCTCTCTTTGTTTAATGGAAAATATGAAGTTACCTGTTCCACCTCTTTGTATGAGGGGTAGAAAATATTGTCCTCTCCTCATTTCACTGGGGTTTGGGAGCCAAGACACACTGCTTAGAGGAGGACTCTATGCTGCTGAAATTGAGATGAATCCCTGATTCTCTCATACAGTGTCATAGACAAGGTCAGACCAAGAAAATATATGTGAAATAGTATATCAGGAAACACCTCTGATCTTTGCAAGCAAAACTGAAAGATAATGATTTTTAATGATATTCTTTAATGCTAAAGGAAGACTTTTAAGAATGCAAGGAATCTTCAGACAAAAATAAAGGACAGAAGGACTCATTTTGTGGGCCAGGATCTAAAATTGAGAAAGGCTCAGATTTCTTCTTCCAGATAATTTTATTTTCTTTGATTTTTGTTTCTTTTTATTTTTTAATGTAGAGACAGTTCTAGGTCAGAGGGGCCATTTCAAGTCTTATAAGACAGTTTGAATTAAATACCTTAAAATAACAAAAAACCAGTTTAAAACAGTAATTACCATCCTTTCAAGGAGTTTATATTCAAGTGAAAAAAAACCCTGTGAAATGAAAAATGAAGATTGTCTTAAACCTGAAGAAGTGTTTAAATTCTGTTATAGTTTGTTCTAAAAATTATCAAAGAAAATTGAGTATACATGTCACTAACCAGTGTCAATAGCATTCAAAGTTTAATTACCTCATCCTGAAGTACATCTAATGTCAAATTCAATTAACAATGCCATCTGAAAAATGCTTTCATAATGAATTTCAAACAATTGACTGATCTTTTATTAATAGTTGATGGTTAGACATTGCAAAGGCCATTTGGAAAACACTGCCTTTTAATGTGGAAAATTACAACACTGAATTTAGTAGTGTTATTTTTTCTTTGAATGTTCTTCTACAAAAAAAAAAAAAAAAATTTGGGCAGAACCTTAGAACAATCAGACACGAGTCAAGGCATATTTGTCTAAGATAAAAGATAAAGGTAGTCTGCTGAAAGTGTCATATTAAGACAAAATAGATTTCTAAGTTTTGACTGATTTTAGAAGACAAATATTTAATATTGCTGAATCCATTAGAAATGTCTTGGACTGTTTTCAAAGTAGAAACTCTTCAGAAAAACCTAGAGAACAAAAATGAACAAATTCTAGTGAATATAATTCTAAGAAAAAAGAAAATCATGAATGGATATGATTGAAAAGAAGGTAAGGGAAAGGGGTGGATATTTACGGTTGTTTTGGAAGAAACACCTATATAACAATGTGCCTCATCATAGTTTTTATTGCTGAGCAGATGTCACAGGTATGAAATATCCCTTTGGTCAGTTTGGGGAAGCTGTCCCAGCAGTGTCCCTTCCCATCCTCTACTCCACCCCAGCCTCTCTTTGTTGGGAAGGGGCTGTTGGAGCCTTGATGCTCTGTGAGTGCAGCTCAGCACTAGCCAAGCCCCTGTTGTGCTAACAACACTCTTCTACCTACAAAAGCAAAAGATCAGCACTACAAGGACTGCAGTTCTTGTTTTTGGTTAGCTTGGAACCTAAATAGCAGCCTACAAAAAGTTAGCCTGTTTTTACATCCCTACAACATTATATTATCTCACATCAATTGTATACTGTGTATAGTTCTAAAATGTTTTACAGTTCTATCATGAAAATTGCTATATGCCCATTATCATTACAAAAGAGGAAATAACATGCTATAACAATTTAAATTCAAAGAAGGGAACATGGCACTTGGTTTTTCTAAAAAATCTTTGGATAATATTCTCTTTTCATAGCTGTTATTTGATGTATCATATGCCATAGCTTGGAAATGTCATGTGATACCATTATAAATTGCAAATCCATTAAAATTCTACCTTTTACTAAGTAGTTACTGCCCCCTCAAATCTGAACTACGACTAGATAATATAAAGGTAATGTTGATGTCCTTTAACTACAGGCTGGGAACAAAATCACTGAGGATTTAAGGAAAATAATCCTAAGTAACACGATCCATATGCTTTTTTTAATCCTCAGGAATATGTTTGTATACCAGGGCTAATAATTTGATTTATGTTGCGTTTAAAAGCAAAGAAGATGACCTTGAGGAATTTGGACCCAAGTGAGAGGTAAAGCTAAGATGAACATTCTGTAGCAGTGTTGCAACAAATCCTGAACAGTGCTTTATTCTCTAATGCATTGTTGCTCTCCTTGGATTCACCTCTACCTTAGTTAAAAACTAAACAAAGACCCAGCCACAAAGAAGCAAAAAAACCTCCAAACACGAGACTATGAGATCAATCCTATAAATTTCTTGTTAAGAATAACTGGAAAATCTCAGAACTGTGAAAAACCCTTTCATTAGAATTCTTAATTGATGAGCTTAACACATAGCCCATTCCTTTTTTGTATGCACTGCACATAGTTCAGCAGTGTTGCAATTGAGAAGGAGAGATATTATTTACCATTATAAAATGTCATGTCTTTTCCTGCCAAAACTCTTTGCCCATCTTTAAAGTAATTAGTTTTGTCATGACTATTCAGAAGTCATTAATAGAAAATTCTGGCTGATTAAGCACGTCCAGGGCCAAGACTCACAAATAGTGATTCCTCTGATTTACATGGATTCCCAGAGTAAATGTTTATTTGATACTGAGCCAAATTGCCTACATCCTTTGTATTATGTTATTAAAGATTACTTTTGCTCTTGATCACACAATTTCACTGCCCTTGTAAAAAATGAGACAGAAGGCTCAAATACTTGTTACTTACCTGTGGGGACTAAAGTCTAAATGCATTTAGCCATTGTTCAAGAGATAGCATTTCCAATAGCTTTTGTATTTCCCTGTTGGTAGGAGAGGGAAACTTGAAAAATTAGCTCAAAACCTGCTTTTTTTTAAAAAAAGAGCTCCCACTCTACACAATAAACCAAAAGCATGAAGTCTTTGTTGACTATTTTTCCTCTTCCCCATATACTGATTTCATATAGTCTATTGACAAACCTACAGAGAAGAGCTCACATTTTGAACATATCTGCAGATTAACCACTAACAGAGTTAAGAACATGTAAGTGTAGTCTGCATTCCAAGAAAGAGGTAAAACAAACAAGGAAACAAACTTCTGCAATGGGGACACAAGGGTTAATTCTTAGAAATAAATTTTCTTCTGAAATTCATATCACTACTTAAATTGCTTCTTTCAACATTTTTTTCCCAGATTTTTCTACAAAGGCACATGAGTTCACAAAGAGATAAACTTGAAAACTGTGTATAACATTGTGTGTGTGTGTGTCTGTTGTTGTTTTTGTTGAATTTTTTGCTGATTAAGCAGAAATTAGGACATCTCTATTCAAAAGTTGTTTCCAGTCAGACAAAGAACATCATGAATCATTCCCAAATTTAGAAGGTGATGTTTCTAAATATTCTTAATTATGTATAAGATGCCTTATCTATAGGAAGAAAGACCAATCAAATTCTATATGTCCCCTTATGAATCACCTAATAATTTCAGTGTAAATATTTGTTAACACTGGTCTTTTATCTTGTGAGTTTATAATACTCCAGCTTAGTATTAAAGATCATTAATTAATAATGCTTGTTTTCTATTAAACAAAGGAGCCACATAAATTGCCTTTATTACTGTGAATAACATAAAAGAGTGAGGGAAGCTATATGGTGAAAATCATGCTGAACAGAAAGTTTTTAAAATGTCACTGGCATTGCAGCTATGAAAGCACACTGGGATTCAGATTACTATTCTAAAAGTTAGAGAACACAGGTGGAAAATAACACTTTGACAGATTCTTAGTCTCATGTAAGGTTAAAGAAAATTTGAGAAGTTTTTGTATGTTTAAATAAACAAAATGTTTAAGAATGATTTCCCATTACAGTTTTGCTCCCAACTACAAGAACATGAAAAAGAAGTCATGTACATGGTAGCAGTAATGCAACCTAGAGATAAAACAAAATTCTCTTTCTGTCTTTCAGCTTCTTGCCAGACTGAAACAGAGTTTATATACTACCTTTTATTAATTGTTTTCATAAACATCCCAAGACTTATCAATTTGCATTAAAATAATAGCTGTTTTGTGAGAGTAACATGAAAGTGCAAATAAAAATAACTTGAAGATGATGTAAATTGGGGCATTTTGTAAAGAATATTCCACATGTAGAGTGAAACCTAGTCCTCTTGAAAGAAAATTATTAAGGATCTTACATTTGATAACATGAATATGCACATTTATATTGCTGTCAGCAAAAATAAAAGTAAGTTATTTACCACTGCAAAAATGGTCTTTCATATTAGTTTTTTGAAAATTTGAGGAATGTTTCATTTCCTGAATACTGTCTCTGTCAGCATTCTGGAAGGGAAAGAGTCAGAGATGCATTGCTTCAGCATCCAACCAGATGTGTCTTTCTCTACTGAACTTAGTTTTGTGAAGTGCATAAAAGCAAATAATAGAATCGATTACTCAGCTCCATAATGAATATTCATTGTGCATTGTTTGATTGCAGCCCCTGGCAGGAAGAAATAAAAATAGTACAGAGGCCTTCAGAGGATATATTTTCACTCATTTCCATACTTCTCCTTTGACATCCTGTACTAGTTTCACCACTGTTTCAAAGAGTGAGAAAATTATTGGGATTTAGATACAGAATGTTGCTCAAAATTTGTTGTGAGCTACTAGTGTGGTTTCACTTTAACAACTTCAAAAAGTGGTCTTCTATGCTTTAGTTCATTTTAAGGAAAAATAAAATGCATGACAAACATTCAAAGTGACATTCTATTATACTTACTATACACTATAATTATTATTACAGTAAATTAAGAAATGTTATTATAGTTTTATTGAACAAATTAATTACTATTATATAACAAATAAATATTTAAGTAATATAAATTAGTATAATATTTAAATATATAAATACATTCCTGAATTTTACACTTAAACATCACGTGATGCCTGGTTAAAAAACTGTGCATGTGTTTTCTTTTTTTGCCATTCCAGAAGTCCATTCTAGGACTCAACATTAAGACAATAAAATCCACGTTTTTACATGTGAAGGTAAGCTACCTTTTTAAGCTCCCACTATAGTCAACAGATATTTAGTTGGGTAGTCAAGGTGACTTGGACTTAGTTTGTCTCTAGCACAGGTGAAAGTTAACCTCCATAATAAATTGAATTAACTTAATCATCTGTCATTTAGTGGTGCTTAACATATATATCTCCCATTATATCTCATGCTTTCTTATATTTAGGCAGTACTCTAAACAGAACCAGAATATCTTAGTGCTCTTGTCTTGAACTAAGATATTCTCGTTTCTGTCAGTAGTGCTCAGAAAAATATAGAAATTATGGAGATTGACACCTAGAATATATTTGTGACATCAGAGGTGATTTATCTGTTTTGTGAAAAAAAGGAATCAGTCTTAAGATTGCCTGTAGACAGCCTCTAGGCCAGCAGATTGCTGGTGTGAGTCCTGGTAGCAATAGAGAATTGTCCTTTGGAAATGGCAAGGCACAAGACATAGATATAATACAGGAAATTCCATCATTTCCTTGAAAATTCTTTAAGAAGACAATTTTATGTCATTGTGGATTTTTTTGCCCATTTTTCTGCCCATTTCTCTGCCCATTTTTCTGCCCTTTCTCATAAAGAAAACTGGGGAATCAGTTTCCTCTGTAATTACATTTCTACTCGTAGGTCAAAAACACATTGTTATTTGTGACCTGACATGATTATAACATTTCTGATGAAAGATCAGTAATTTTATAAAATGGTTGTATTTTTCATTCCAGAGGATTCTTTACATTTTTCAACTAGTTAATTGTAAACATGGAAAAATTGGTAAAGAGTAGATTTCCATGTATAATGTGTAGCATTAGATCTTATTAGTCCTACAATTCATTGTATCCCAGAGGGCTCTGATTCCATTTTATTTTACTCTTATCCTGTTAATTCTTCAGGATAAATGAAAACTATTCGTAATCAGATCTGGAAATTTGTCATGCTCATTTTGAAAAAAACAATTTACATCTGCACAGGGAAAAATAAAACTAGGTGAGAAGGAATTTAAGATGAAAAAAAAAAAAAAGACATTGAAATCAGTTTGCTCCTCAACCACAACACTGCAGATATTGAACAATATTATAATCTCAAAGAAACAAAACATATTTTACTTTTAAAAAATACATATACCCAAATATCTTTACCCATTGTCTCAAGACTTTCCAGTAAACTGCTAACAGTATAAATCTATTTGTTATCTTTCTCCCTACATCCTTACCTATATTTTTTTAACTAAGGCAAGAAAAATGGAGCCTGTACTTTCATATTTTATCTTGAGTGACTAATACCTTTCTTGGTGATCTAAAAGTGTTCTAGTGCTGGTAGGTACCCCATATTCTTTCTGCTTCAGCAGCTCAATTTGTGACACAGGGTCATAGAATTGTTACTGAGTCTGTCTGTCAGTTTCTTGGTTGTCTTTTGGTTGACAGAAAATGACATGAGCTGGCAATGTGCTCTTGTAGCTCAGAAAGCCAACTGTATCCTGGGCTGCATCAACAGGAACATGGCCAATGGGTCAAGGGAGGGATCCTGCCCCTCTACTCTGCTTTTGTGACACCCCACGTGGAGTGTTGCATCCAGCTCTGGTGTCCCCAACATACAAAGTACATGGAATTGCTGGAGCAAGTCCAAAAATAAAATTTATGATCTTTGCTACAGTACTCTGGTCTGAATATTGTGGGGTTTTTTACCACCTAAAATTTTGCACAAAAGCTAGACACATTCTGCTAGAACTTAACTTTTTACTGGACAAAAGTATGCACCAATATATTCACACCTCAGACAGAAGGGGATTGTTGGACCTTCTGTGATCATTGTTACCTGTCAGTGAAGCAGTGAATAAATTAAATAAGTGAGCATGGAACAATGAAAACTAACTGTATCCTGGGAAACTAACTAGGGATATGAATACTATTCAAAGTTAAAACATTAATAGCCTTATTGTGTTCCAATAATCATTGAAATGGTTTAGCTAGACTCTAAAGAGTCTAAGGAAGTTATTGTCTCTTTAAATTGAGTATGATTTGTTGAAGAAGTAGGAAAAAATAAGGACTAGCAAGAGAACACAAAGACCAGAAACAATACAGGGATGAAGTGGAAAGACAGTTTAATGATTAGACTTCAATTTACAAGCAGTAAGGTGAATCTTGCACTTGTATCTTCTATGAGCTCTGGGTCAAATTATTCTGCTGAGTACTCAGCTCAGCAAATGCTATCTGGAGTCATAATCAATACAGAGCAAGAGGTGATGAGCTTATCAGAACACTTAAACAGATGTTTATGGTCCCTAGATGTATCCCTTTGGCTGTAGTAAAACACCTCATGATTAGTGGTGGCTAAATAAAACAGCTTGGTGTCCCTTCCAGAAAGCAGTTGCAGTACTAAGTGAAGCAGATAAAAAGACAGGTTAGGACAGTAGGCAGAGTTCAGGGAGCCAATTCATACAGTGATAAAGGCACTTAGACTTAGGACCTGGAGTGCACCAGACTTCAGGATGCACAGTCTGACTAATATAGCTAATGCTTCTAAGACCTCAGGCATAAAATTGGAATATCCAGCAGTATGGTATTCCATGGGGGAGAGGAAAAGAATCCGTAACCACACAGTGGCAACCAATATTAGTAACAGTAAATCCTACTTAATGTCAATGGAGTAAGACTCATAGACAAATATTTTTTCTAAAAGAGGGTGGAAGAAAATATAAATGCAAGGATTAGGATGTTTATCTTAATCCACACCAGAACATCTGGTAAAAAAGGAGCATAATTATCATTAAGAGAACCTACTGAAAAACAAGTAACTCTCATCAGCACAAGCAGTTAATTACATAACTTATACTAAACCCCTCACCCCCACCCAAAAAAACAAACAAAAAAACCCCCAACAAAACAAAACAAAAAAAAACCAAAAATGGGCTGTAACTGAATTCTCTTGAACTTTTTCTTTTTTTCTTTCCCAAGGATAGCTCTGCAAAGCCATTAATAAGTTTTTGCTTTCCAAAGAAACATATAAGCATGTAATCTGCAAAACATGTATAACATTTACAAATGGCTTCAGCCTAACTCAAACTGTAAAAAGTTAAAAAGTATTGGGTTTTGTTTAGTGGAACTGAAACCCCACAGGATTACCTTGAGTTTCCAAATTTCTCCAGCTGTTCTTTAATGAATTGCTTCCTTACAAGGTTTCTGCAAACCAGCACATTAGCTAAGTGAGCTCTATGACTCAGCAAGGGAAGCACTGGACAGTAGTTTCCAGACCTGCTAATAGAATTTAGCTGGTTCCAGGGAACTACTTCTACCTTTTTAGGATGTCAGTAGTCCAAATAGCCTGGCTGTGAGGTGGACAGATGCATTGGAAGGGAGTTGGTCTGACCATCTGGAAAGCTTGGGAGATGCTTCGTCACATCTGCAGACCAGGAGAAAGAAGAGACAGTGGCAAAAGAAACCTTGACACTTCCACCTGTGTTTAACTAAATATTGGCCTGCAAACCTAGTCAATCTTGTGCCCTGACACCTGACTGTGCTGCTGTCTGCCTCCCTGGGACCTCTGCTGCTTTGTTCACCAATGGTGTGGTCTTTTTGGCTGGTACACAGGAAGAACAGCTGTGGTGTGCACAGGACTGGAGAGACAAACAACTCAGCAGATGGGGAGCAGCAGAAATTTGTAAAACTACTTGTAGGAGCCTGGGAAAAATCACTCTCAATTTATTTGGAAGACTGAAGAAACTGAATGGTCTTGTTCCTTGATTTCCATAAGAAATATTGTTATGATTTAGTATTCCCCTGAAATACTGCATTTCTGTCAATATTTTTTAAGCAGTTCTAATCTCATGACCTATTCAAAGAAGTTAAGTACTTTTGCTTGTTCCACATAAGTGGACAACAGAATAGCTCATACTTAATATTATTATGCATTTTTAATTTATAGTTTTAATTTAGAGAGTGAATTTAGTCTTGCAAGAAAAACAAACTAAAAAAAATGCCACCAAATGTCATATAATTTGGGGCTGTAATATCCAATTGAGAAGTCCAACCCAGCTGTTAAGACTGTCAACATCCATTCTCTTGACCTTTTAGTCCTGAATCCATATATTTTTCCTTGACTCTGAAAATTTCAAGGCCTGGGATGAAGTTTTTTTCTTTCTATTACAAGTTATCACTCTCTAGCTTTGGGGCTAAATTGAAAATCTGTTTGTCTGATTTAACACTTAAATATGTTATTAGTTTTTGTATTATTACTCACTGAAGTATTTGTTGCTCAGCTGGGAGTGAAAAATAGCTTCTCAACAATGAAGTCTGGATTAATTTTCATTCATTAACTTTGAAAGGACATAAACATCCTGGACAATGTATTCATTCAAAATTTATCATTTCTCCTTATGTTTTAATCATGTTATAACAACTGATCTTATTCTTCAAGAAAGCCAGTAATAAGATAATGAATTAGAACTCCACTAAAACAAAATGCATTGAAACTGCTTTTCTGCAGATTACTTATCCCTACTGCAATAAAAACCTTTTAAGGATTTACACTTAGACACAACACAAACTTCCATGCTCATATATATATGCACACATATATGTGTATATATATGGAAAAATGAATTTCAGCTACATAAATTCTATTTGTTGTGATTAGCTTGGACTGTAATTGACAATAATTTTGTGGACACACACATAAATATATATTTTATAACAAGTTTGAATTTATCTTCTAAAATATTTTTGGGGAGTTCACACAATTGTTTTTCTGATAAAATGAGAAGCTGAAAAAAATGTCTAGGAAATAACATCCATTATCATACATATACACACAGACTACAAAACATTTCAATTTTTATCAACAGATATTGGAATATCACCACAATTTTCGGAATGCTTAAAATTATTGGTTTTGCATCTGTCATAAGACTTGCATCAGTAGAAATGTTGCCAAATACAGCAAACAACAAGTAGTGAAGAATTTCAGGTACTTACCAAAGGATGGGGAGTTCACCAGAGGGAAAACTACCAAAAAACTTGATCTTCCAACATCTTATGGCTGCCTTAACTATTAGAATCTTTGGTACCATATTAGATTTTTCTCTTGACCATTAACTAACTTCTGGTTAGATATTTGGTCTTCAGGGAACTAATATTTTTTCAAAAGAGGAAAAAAATAAAAAAAACCAGCAATACTTTTTTTTTTTTTTTTTTTTTTTTTTTTTTGTTGCAAGTTTTTTGATCAGAATTATTATTTGGTTAGGTAGCTGAGCAAACATGGTTGAAGGAATCAGATACATCCTCATTTGTACTGTAGAGTTTTATGAAAGTCTCTAGAGAAGGAAACATTGTTTTCTTCCTTTGCAGTTATGTAGAATTGCTTTTAGAAAGGAGAAAACTAAAGAATATAGGGAATACCTACATATATTGAGCAAAAACACTTAAAGGAAGCACATGGTGTTTCTTCATACCTTTTACACATCTAAGTGTAGACTACAGCTCACCAAAAAAATCTGTATGCTGAATCATACAACATGATGTCCAATGAGGTTAAATTTAAATCATTCTAGATTTCACCTATCGTTTGATGCCTTATGACACAGAAAGAACAAATTTTCTAAAGTAGTTAATTGATTCAGAACCCAAGAATTTTTTTTTTTTTAGGATGCTAGGATGGTCACAGATACAAATCACTTTTAGAGGGTGATTAGATAAAATCTTGGGTGAAAGCTGAACTCAAACATTCTTATGTAATACAGGCATGAAAGTTCCTGAAAGTTAAGCTGCCAAAGTCTGGGGGAGAGGGAAATTATAGCAACAGAGCAGTGAAGATTTGTTCTACCCTTTTGGCTTCTTGTTTGGAAGTACAGCTTAACTGTGTCAGAAAAAGAGCTTAGGGATTATTTTAAGTGGAAGCTTTGCCTTTACACTGTAGTACTAGCAGTGTGCTGAGAAATGATCAGCCTGGAGGAGCTCCCTTTATGTTGATGGTAGTGAGGCACTTCAGAAATACCAATCACCCATCTGAATTTTTTATGGTTTAGTTTTTCAACACTTCTTATCTGTGCCAGAGTATATGGCTTATTTGACAAAGATGAGAGGCAGAGATTACATGACCTGAGCTGTGCTCAGGCGTTAGCATTGTTTTGACAACCCTGCAGAAGATATTACAGCACATAAAAGCTCTAAAATATATTGGCAACTGAAGAGAAAAGGTGCTATGACCTGTCAGCAGATGATGGCTCCTAACCCATTCCACTAAATCCTGTAGCTCAACAACTGACAGTTGAAGCCTTCTGTTGATTTTTATGAAAAATGTTGCAATTGTACTTTCAGAATTCCTCCGTTACTCATCCCTGAAGAAGCAAAACCCTGCAGCATACTTCTGTGCTCTCTTTCTTCTATAAATATCTCTACAGGAAGACTGTGTATGTCTAAAGAAATAAATGATAAATAAATAAGAATAATGAAAGTGAAATGAAGTATTTTAAAATTCTTCAAGTAATATTCTTCAAAGAAATCTTTAGGATTTTAAGGAATTAATAGTAATGAGGTGTCTTCATGACTTTTCAACATCTGAATCTTCCTTTTAAAGAAATTCAGACTATTGAATACAAGTCAATTTACAACTTCATGAAACTATGAGTCATTGACTTTCCAGGCTATGAATGCTTGCTCAAGTAGCAAAGACTTGCCTTATTTCTACACTTCTGCAGAAAGATGTTGCTTCATTTCTTGAAGAGATCTCAATGTTCTGTCTTATTTTATGGAGTAATAAGGCATGAAATAATTTATGTCTGGGAAAGAATTTTCTGTCTGGATCTACTGTCTCAGGATAGAACAGTTGCAGCCCAACCTCCCTCCTAAAAATGGGATGGAATTTCTCAGTGCCTAAAAAAGAAATGCAAATGGAACAAAAAAGGCTACTCTGATAGCTATTTTTAAAATGCCCTTTGTGATTATGTGTTGTGTACATCTTCATTCTTCATAGGTGCATTTGCATACCCTATTTAACTTCTGTATCAAAATTTGCAAGCATTATATGGATTTCCACATACAAGACTACTTTTAGTGTTCATTAAGATGGAAATAAAAAAATGGAATTCCAAATCAGTGAAAAGAAAGACACAAATAACATACAGTCCTGAATTCTGCCTTATTTTCTTCAAAGCTGTGATTCATGAGGCTGACAAAGACTCCTATCTTCTTTTTAGGTCATTTTTATTATTCTGGCCTTTCTAGACTTTTGAGTAAGCTTTCTTTCAAGTACAAAAATAAAAGATAAAAATACTTGAATTCCAACAGTTCTTGAATTGTTGTGTTTACTTTTTTTCTGGAACAATTAAAAAAAAAAATCTCCTGTGTAAGTTTTAAGTAGGTAGTTGGAAACGTTCCAAATAAAACGTTATTTTTTTAGAATATGCCGAATTATCAAAATGTTAAATTCCATGGGAGCCTCTCAATCATAGTGACTTTGCATGTAGGATACAATTTCTCCTTATAATTATTAATAAGGTAAGTAACCCAGTATTCAAGGATCATCTGTAATATTTTTCATACAGAGTCAAGGGTCTATTTTAAAACTCCAGCTACAGTTTCATATCCTGCCTCACCCCCTTCAGCTAAAATGTACTGAAGGCATAGACTCACTCATTTCCTCCTATTTTTTTTACAGTGTCTGTCAATAATGAAATATGCTTCAGAGTAGACACTTCAGTTTGATCTCTCCAAGGCAGTATACATGAGACTTTGATTTGTCTGTTTTCTTTCCAACATGAATGGTAAATTTTTGAATTTTTTTCAACCTCTAATTTAATCAGATGTAATTATCTAAAAAGTCATGAGTCCTCACTCAGTCTTTCTCTTTAGTGCTACATAACTGTCTACAAAATTCGAAAAATAAATGCTGATATTTTTGAAACAAGTTTGGACATTAGGGAAGTTAAATATCCTCCTTTAATGTCAGCAGCTTCCATTTTGAAGTATGAATCTGAAAATTTTTCAAAATTTTTGCAAGAATTAGTAAACCTAAAAAAATCCTTGCTACTTGTATACTTAAGGTTTCAGAATGGTTTTCTGCAGCATTTTTATTCTCCTCTTTTTTTTATATATAAAAAATGCACTAACATTCCTTTTCTTTTTTGAAATTAAAATATATTAACCTTTAGACACAGAGCCATTATGCAAAATCACAGAATCACAGAGCCACAAAATAGTGATGCTAGAAGGGGCATCTGAAAGTCATCCTGTCCAACTCCTCTTTTAAAGAAGACCATATAGAGGTTATTGTCCAGGATCATGTCCAGGTGGCTTTTGCACACCACAACACCCCTGGTTAATCTGTGTCAGAGATCAGTCACTGTCACTGTATTTTGTGATGTTTGGAGGTAACATCCTGTGTTTCAGTTTATGCTCTTTACTGTCACTGAACACCACTGAAAAGAGCCTTTTAGGCACACTATCCCTAAATATTTATAAGGTACTCCCTCCAAGCTTTCCCCAGGCTAAACAGTCCCAAGTTTCTCAAGCTTTTATCATATGAGAGATGCTGCAGTGCCTTAGTCATCCTTGTGGTTGGACTCTCTCCTGTGGGGCTGTCTTGTACAGAGGAGACAAGAACTAGACACAGTACCCCAGGTGTGGCTTCACCTGTGCTGAGGAGAGAGAAAGGATCACCCCAACAAACCCAGTGGCAACACTTTTCCTACCAGAGCCCAGGATCTCATGAGTCTTCTTGGGTACTTTGCTTTCTCAGGTTCACTGACACCTCTTGGTCTTTTTCTGACAATCTGCTTTCCATACAACTGCCATCCAGCATTATATTGATGTATAGGAGTGTTCCTGCCTAGGTGCAGGACTTCTTTCCTTTCCCAGCTTAAAATTCACAAACTCTGGGTTTAGAAAAAACTATATAAGTAATGACAAATCAAGTATCTTTCTCTGAGTCCTCCAAATAATGAAGATAGACGAATCAGAAACATCACTTGGGAAACTGATCATACATTATGTCTGTGAACATAAAAACTGCCTGCATAGATTGGGAAAAACAGGACAAACTTTCACCAAAAATAAATGGCCCTGGAAAGAGGGGACATTGAAAGAAAGTGGTGAAGCTACTGGCTGGAGAAAAGATCCTGGGGGAGGAAGAAAGTGTGTGAAATTGGGGAAGATACATATAGATGAATAGAGAGGGAAGCAGGGGGGAATCTGGGGAGTAACACCTGAGACTGGTGACTCCAAGGAGTAACAATCCCAGCAAAATCCAACACAGCTTTGGGGCTTTAGAATTGTCACATATATTTGAACTAATTTTTTAATGCAAAACTGAATAAAGTAAAAAAATATTATAACAGAGTTTCAATTATCCTTAATAGTTGGTATGCCACTGAAATTCAGAAAATAAACATTTGATCAATGATAATGTAAAAATAAGTGTTTATTTCCCTATCTTTACTGTATTGATCCATCCAGGAAATGACTATTCCATAAAGCAGGAGATTCGTTAAAAAAAATAATGTCCAATGTAATTCAAATGTATTGTTGTGATAATTGATGAGAGAAACCTCATGTGATCTAATAAATGGTTCTGTTGTTTTCTTTCAATGATAGTTACTGAGTAATCTAATGGTATAGGTCTCATTGTCTGAAGACATTTAAAAAGTAAATTGGGTTTTTTTGGCTTCCTGGGTTTCAGGGACTGTGGCTACCTTGGTCTTTTATTGCAGCACCATGTTAAAGGTGACAACATTTGTCTCTGGCAGATCTATAGCATAGCAGGTGCTGTCAATCTTCCTAAGAGAGCTCTTGAAAAATAAAATTCTCAGTGTTTTTATGCAAATACATCCAGATGAGATCATTGAATCATGAATGATTTAGGTTGGAAAAGACCTTTAACATCATCAAGTCCAGCCATTAAGCCAGCATTGCCAAGTCCACCACTGAACAGCTTTACATACCTCCAGGGATGGTGACTCAACTGTTTCCCTCAGCAGCCTGTTCCAGGGCTTGGAAACCCTTCCAGTGGAGAATTTTTCCTAATGCCCAATCTAAACCTCCACTGGTGCAACTTGAGGCCATTTTCCCTTGTCCTAGAAGTTACCAAGAGTTTAGTACCAGTTTAGGTAAAAGGGACAGAAAATATGTTCCTTGGAATGATGCAGTGTTACCTTGAGGATCGCTTATCAAAATGTCTAAATACTCTCTAAACACACATCTAACCAGTCAACATGACATAATAGCTAGTGTCACTCTGCATGTCTTCTTTTTCAGAAAATAAATGTAATCTGGCAGGCTAACAGGCTATTCAACTTTTCCTGTGTTCTGTGTCTGGAAGAACTACAGCTGAGAACTCCAAAATCTTCTGAGTAGATCTGTCACATAGAAAAGAACAAAAAAAATCCAGCTTTTTATGTTCAGTAAATGGTATCTCTATTTTCCAATTATCGCACATCTGTCAATCATATTTTTTAGTTCTGACTTATAGCACAACAGTTACTGATTTTAAAACCTGCATTAATATCATATCAAATCTTAACATTTAAATCCCTCTTATTTCTAGTTTGTTTTGATAGATCTTCCTGTAGAGCAATCTAAAATGAATTTATATACTTTATCTCTAATCTTCCCTCGTTTATTTACTTCTTACTATAAGAAACACCAGAAGTCTTTCCTGCACTCATATAAATGTATCATTTCATCACTAGTTACACTATATGATTGACAATGACTGACAGAATTTTTTGGTTTAAGTTTTATGATTTAATTTTTATAGATAATTATCTGAAAATCTTTTGAAGAACATGATTAGAAGTAAATGATTGTTGTAAAATACATGTTATATAAAGATTTCTGTGCAATACCTTATACTACTTCTGAGATTATAATTTTCTGTTTAATAGAGCTATCTTTATAATGAAGTTAGATGGATTTAAGTGACATTTTGGCGTGAAGTGACTAGTTTTAAAGCATGCTGGTTTGGTAGTCCCAGAGCACAAAATCTCCCACATCAACAACAGAAAGCTCAACATTTTGCACAATGTTCTGTCAAGACTATAATCACTTCATTTTTCAAAGCCTGCCAGTAAAGATGCCAATTTTACTCCCATATTGCACCAGACAGTCAAGCAAGAAAAATCTCAAGCTGTAAATTGATACTGATAAGCAGAGGACATGTTTTGAAGTTGAAGGATAAAATACTTCTGTCTGAATTGGTCCGCCTGAATACAGCAAAAACCCCATGTAAGCCTCATATATCCAGAGATTTCCATCTAGCAAAGCAAACTCACTTGTGGAATGTGACATTTCAATATTAATTACAATTCATTTCAACAAGGCATGTGCCACCTGGACAATTGTATATGCTGTAGTAGGATATGCAGGCCACACTACTGTTGCAGAATACATTCCTGGATTAGTGCTCAAATAAATTTAGTCATGCTTCTCCATGCTCTGACCTCCATAATGCCATCACAGGGACATTTTTCACAACATGTATTAATTGCAGGAATACTACTATGCATATGCTTGCTTTTCCATTTGTATTAGATAAGCTTCTGAAATTGCATGCTACACCTGGCTTTCCAGGACATTTTGAGTGAATTTTACTCTCAGTAAGGGAGATAGTATAATGAAAAATTTGAGGAAAAGGATGGCAAGATCTAAAAGGTTGTGTCTGTGCAGATGCTTATGCCAGTTTCAGATCCCCAGAAACATCTTGGTTATCTCAAGAAATGGTCTGTGATGTCCCCACACAGTTTTAGCTTCTTTTGGTAGAAAACCCAGGCATGCAGAAAAACAAACAAAGGAACAAACAAACGGACAAAGGAACAAACAAAAAAATTAAAGGAGATTTAGTGCTCCATTTCTCCAGAAAGAAAGAAAAAGCATCTTAGAGTCTATTATACAGAACTTCTATTCCATAATGTAGTTGTAGTTTTGTTCCACTTGTCTCCTTGCTTGTTGCTCATTCTCTGTATAGATATGGAGACACTTAGGATGTTAGCAACACTCCCAAAATAACGACCTGGTTTGATTAATTCAGTCAAAAGTTCTTCAGCTTTGCAAGAAATATACTAAGTTACAGTTATCCAGAGTAAAAGTTAAAGTTTGTTTTGTGTAGGCAAGCATTCACCCCTATAAAAGAGGTCAGCCCAAGTAAATCTAATTGATATCCAAAATATTAGAAAACTTAGATGAATCATTCTAAACAATGAAAAAAACATGATTCTAACTTTGCCAAGAACAGGTTGTTCTTATAACCAGCACTGAGCTGACATTGCTTCTGGATTGTTTGGGGTTTTCTTCCTTCCTGTTTACCTAAAAACTCATTCAGCCAAAGAATTTCTTTGATTTATTGAAGCACTGCAAGAAAAGAAAAAAACACAAACCAAAAAGCATTGTGCAAACGGCAAACATAAAGGAAAGTTTCAGAATGTAGTTATAAAACTACTTTTGAGTTTCCATTATTTTCATGGTCTGATACTTGAAGTAATTTGTTGTGTATTAATGAAACCCAGTTCTGTGGGTTGACACTGACCAAATGCCAGGCACCCATGAAAGCCGCCCACTCACTCCCCTCTGCAGCTGGGCAGAGGAGACAGAATTTAATGAATTTAATGCTAATGGGTTGAGATAAGGACCAGGAGAGATCACTCATCAAGTACTGTCAAGGGCAAAATAGGCTCAACTTAGAGATATGAAGTGAATTTATTACACTAACAAAATCAGAGCAGGATAATGAGAAGTAAAATTAAACCTTGAAAACACCTTCCCCCCATCCCTCCCTTCTTCCAGCTCTACCTCTTACCCCAGAGGCTCAAAGGGGCAGGGAATGAGGGTTATGATCAGTTCATCACCCAAGGCTTCCCCTGCTGCTCAGGGAGAGGAGTCCTTCCCCTGCTGCACTGTGAGTTCCTTCCCCCAGGAGACAGCTCTCCATTAACTTCTCCAATATGAGTCCATCTCACACACAACAGTTCTCCTCAAACTGCTCAGTGTGGGTCACTTTTCCACAGGAGGACTGCAAGGACAGGCTGCTCCAACAGGGCAGCAGGGCCCCTCTTCCATGGTCACAGCCTCCTCCAAGCATCCCCTGCTCCGATGGGACTCCTCCATGGGCTGTGGGTGGATCTCTGCATCCCCATGGACCTCCATGGGCTCTGGGTGGATCTCTGCATCCCCACGGATCCCCACGGGCTGTGGATGGATCTCTGCATCCCCATGGATCCCCATGGGCTGTGGGTGGATCTCTGCATCCCCATGGATCCCCATGGGCTCTGGATGGATCTCTGCATCCCCATGGATCCCCATGGGCTGTGGGTGGATCTCTGCATCCCCATGGATCCCCATGGGCTCTGGGTGGATCTCTGCATCCCCACGGATCCCCACGGGCTGTGGATAGATCTCTGCATCCCCATGGACCTCCATGGGCTGCAGGGGCACAGCTGCTTCACCATGGTCTCACCACAGACCATGCACCATGTGCCTGCAGAGGAATCTCAGCTCAGGCACCTGGAGCATCTCCTCCTTCCCCTCCCCCACTGATATTAGTGTTTGCAGAGCTGTCCTTCTGACATATTCTCACTCCATTTTTCTCTAGTCGTGATTAAAACTGGGCAACAATGTTTTGCTTTTCTTTGTTCTTAAATCTGTTGTCACAGAGGTTTTACTACCATTTTTAATTGGCCTAGCCTCGGCTAATGTCACATCCATTTTTGTGGCCACCAAGGATTGGCTCTGCTGGACATGATGGAAGCTTCTAGTAGATTCTCACAGAATTCTCACAGAAGCCACCCCTGTAGCCCTCCCACTACCAAAACCAAGCCATGCAAAACAAATACACTGAATAAATTGCACTTGACACTTAAAATAATAAATTAAATTTGTTTCTGTTAATGCTAGTGAACTCCATTTAAGGCTGTCTTTAATACTGAGCCTTTATTATGCCTGATATTACAGCTGCAAGCAAACAAAAAAGAACTCTTTCTTTTCCCCTCTCTCTTTTTTATTTACTTTGTTCTTATGACTGACCACTCAAAGAATATACAGAATACAGGGCATATTCTGCCATAGCTTGAATTTTTCCCTTTGGCTATTCATGCACTTTTAAGACATGGGTATTTACTTCTACAGAGTTTAGCATTTCTTGTATTTCAATTCATGTTGCTTCTAACCTTTCTTTCCTTTTCGCACTCTGTGTAAATTGCAATTCCTCAGATATTCCTCATACTATGATTCATCACCAATGAGAGAGCAAGAAATTTTTAGTATCTATGAAAATCACCTTTTACCCATCCACACATTCTCATCAGAATTTTATTAAATTAAAAAAGAGGAATTCTATTCCAGGGAACTCTAGGAGATTTTTAACTAGATTGAATGAGTAGTATTTCCTAAAAATAATTCTTATGCAGTTGTAATGAAGCAGTTTAAAAGTATTTTATAGACAAAAGTGAAGAAATGGATAACTGTTTGAAATTGTATTGGGTTTCCATGGAAAGGTTTTGGAAGTGGATGAGATGGAAGTTGGTTTTTGTGAGAAGCTGCTGGAGGCTTCCCTTATGCACATCAGAGCCAATGCCAGTTGACTCCAAGACAGGTCTGCTGCTCATCAAGGCTGAGCCCATCAGTGGTGGTGGTGGAGCCTCTGGGGTGGCAGTTCTGGAGACAGAGGATGTATGAGAGAAACCAGTCTGCAGAGATGAAGATCAGTGAGAAAGGAGGGGCATAAGGCTCCCCAGCCCCAGAGCAGAGTTCCCCTCCAGACCAATGCTCGTACCATGGAGTGGCTGCTGTGCCCCTGCAGCCCATGGACACACACAGCACAGCAGGGAACAGCCCCTGGGGACCCACAGCACAGCAGGGAACAGCCCCTGGGGACCCACAGCACAGCAGGGAACAACAGCCCCTGGGGACCCCACAGCAGAGCAGGGAATAGCCCCTGGGGACCCACAGCAGAGCAGGCAACAGCCCCTGGGAACCCCACAGCACAGCAGGGAACAGCCCCTGGGGACCCACAGCAGAGCAGGGAACAGCCCCTGGGGACCCCACAGCACAGCAGGGAACAGCCCCTGGGGACCCACAGCACAGCAGGGAACAGCCCCTGGGGACCCACAGCACAGCAGGGAACAGCCCCTGGGGACCCACAGCACAGCAGGGAACAGTCCCTGGGGACCCCACAGCACAGCTGGGGGATGTTCCCAAAGGAGGCTGTGAACCTGTGGGAAACCCACTTTGGAGCAGGCTCCTGGCAGGACCTGTGGAGAGAGGAGCCCACCATGGAGCAGGTTTGCTGGCAGGACGTGGGGACCTGTGGGGGACTCATGCTGAAGCAGTTCATAAACAAATGCAGCTCACAGGAATTACTTACATTGGAGAAGCTCACGGAGGACAGTCTCTCCTGGGTGAGACTCTGTAGAACAACTTAACAGAGCAAAAGTATTAATACAATTTGCTTGAAGCCAGTTAAAGAATCTTTCACAAGATGAAAATAATCCATCTGATTGCTACAGCCAGTTTGCTTCAGGAGTAAAAGCTTCTGAGTGGAAAAAACTAAATATCACAGGGTTTGTTGCTGTTTCTCTGATACTGTAGATTAAGCACTAGATAGAAATATCTCCTTGTTTTTACATTTTAGTGAGCGTAAGGGGAGTGCTGAGAATTTTTTATTTCCTTAAGAGTGCCTTTTACCTCTATTTCACTGATGTTCTAGTCTTTCAGCCACACTGGGTCAAATTAAATCTAGAATATAATAGAAACTTTTATATTTATATTTTGTGGATAGAAAAAGCTATTTAAAAAATAAATTACTTTTATTAAATTCAGTGTATTTTACTAAATGCAGCATAATGAGAAAGAGAACTTTTAAAAAAAAAAAGAAAAACAGAAAGCACAAAAAACCGAGAGTATATAGAGGTGGCCCAATAATTAAAATATCTTTATTTTGCTAATGTAAAGTAGAAGCAGATCTAAAAATATTGATGAAGAAAAGCAAATGTATTTAATAGAATCATAGAATCCTCAAGGCTGAAAGAGACCTGTAAGAATATCAAGTCCAACCAACAACCTAGCACTATCACTGTAAACCCATCAGTATCACCCTAAACCACTAACCCAATGACCCAGTGCCAGACCCAGAACCTCTTAAACACCCCCAGGGATGGTGGCTCCACCATCTCCCTGGGCAACCATGTCAGTGCCTGATCACCCTAACAGTGAAATTTCTTTTCTGATACCTAATCTGGATCTCCTCTGTCTCAGCTTGAGGTTATTTCCTCTGGTCTGTCACAGCAGACATAGCAGAAGATACTGGCTTCCACCTCACTACCACCTCCTTTCAGGTACTTGTAGAGCATAAAGATGTTCTTCCTGAGCATCCTCTACTCTAGACCAATGAACCCAGCTCCATCAGCTGGCTGCTCCTCATATGACAAGTTTCCTCAACCCATCACAAAACTTTTTGCCTTTTTCTGGACACACTCCATGTCCTTTTTAAAGTAAGGGGCCCAGAACTGAAGGCAACACTCCAGGTGTATCCTCACCAGTGGTGAATACAGTGAATCACTTCCCTGGTCCTGCAGGCTGCACTGTTCCTGATGGAGGATGCCATTGGCCAAGATGCCAGTGACCTTCTTGGCCACCTGGACACACCACTGGCTCATGTACAGGCTTCATATTCCATTTTATTGTGTTTTATATGTATTGGGCACTAACTAACTTTGAGGACATATGCAAAACAGTTGCCTATAACATATTTTTTCATATTTTTCTATTTTATTTGGTACTAAACGGGTTATGTAGATCATCTCAGTTTGCATGCAAAGTCTGAAAGTTGAAACATTGTAGTGAAACCTTTCATACCTGTTCAAAGTTTCAAATACATGGTATGAGAATAAATCATGAATGTGCATGAGGTAGGGGGACTATAGAAAGGAGTTATAAAGACTCACCATCTCCTATCATCAAGAAATACAATGGTCCACCATGCATTTCAATTCTTGTCACTTTTTTTCAGTGTTGGATGATCTAATTTCATTTGCTTCTCCAGTGTTGCTGTATTGGGTGTTTCAGCTCAGTTTATTTCTAATCTTAACGGTTTTTTTCACTCTTGAAAATTTTGTCAGGATTTGATATATTTTTATAAGAATTAAGTTTACTATTTTAAACACAGTACATTTCTAGTCCCTTCAGAAAAACTTGAAAATTAAACTTTACTGCACCTAGCAGTTTAGTACGTAGTATGTAAATAAAAGAAGCCTCTCACATACATGTTTTTTCATTTTTTCTACTTATAGTTTTTCAGTACTAGGGGTTCATAAAGATGTGGATGTTTCTCTTTCTCCATTGGTACAAATATAATGATAAAACTGAGTCTGGGAATTGGGGACTTTCATACAACTCCCACAAGGTCTCATTTTGTTCTTCCTTGGAAAAGGTTCCTTCAAAGCCAATAAAAAAAATACCCTATGGAATCTTCATTATAATGTTCTCATTCCTCTTTTGTATCAATCAAATATAGTTATGTTCTTTCATAGGGAACATAGAGGAACTTAAGTGACAGCATAACTGAATGTTCCTTATTTATGAATGTAAAAGACCAATCCTCAAAAATGTAAAAATGTTACCTTTTTCAATTATTCTATTTAATCAATTAAAATAAATAATAATAAAAAAACCCTTTTCAACTAGAAGTATTTCAAGCATGTAACAGCTGACTAGATTTTCGAAAAATGTTCAGCTCTATATCACTCTGAAATGGACAATTGCAGCCCTACAACAAAAATTTCTTGTTGACATCATCTCATCTAACATCAAAAGAAATGAGACCCCCCGCGTACAAAATCATAAAACAAAGTTGTGATTTTATGCAATGTTTGAGCTAAGGCAACTTTAAATGAGCTTTGTTGGGGTTTCTTGCCAGTTTGGTTAGGGGTTTTGGATTATTTGTTTGTTTGTCTGAAGAATTTATGGCAATAACCATTTATACACAATACCTATAATGTATTGCAGAGAATTCCTGTCAGATGTTCTTTTCAAGACAATAGAAGACCTTCTTTTTGACAACAGAAGATTAGGATATTCCATCTTTATCTATGTTTCATGCTTTTACCCTCAGATTCAAGATGTCTATTGGAAAAATGTTTTTTTTTTCCTTATTCTTCCTTTCATTGCCTGTTAAGCTAAAGGTTTATGAGACGTAAACACAGAAAACTTGGCAAGGAAGCTGTGAATCGCTGTTATTTTGACTGGGTGGCTAACTGATTCTGCTTTAGAAGTATTGCAATTTTTGGCAGCTATTAATTTTCCTTTCTACTGCAGAAATAAAATGATAAAGTTGCTACATAGGAGGAAGCACATAGGAAATCTTATCAAATATGTATACTAAATACTAGAGCCATGGTAACTAAGCCTCTTAGCCTAATCTTTCCCTAAGAAGTAATATTCTCCAAAGCTACTGTTGCCCAGCAGAAAAGGCAATGTTAAATATAGAAGTACATAGCTTTGTTTACATGTTGACAATGGTTCTTAAAGCCAAATCTACTCAGCCATGCACATTCCCCTCTTCTTGTTTATTTATTTGTTTATTCATTTATTTATTTATGGTGAGATACAGAGTATGGCCTTATTAGTTTCAATAGAAGTGATTGCCAGCACATTTAAGTACTTTATCTCAGATATCTAAAGTTTTTTCCCCTCATTTGATTTTTTGGAGAAAAAATGTTTACATTTCTGTTTGCACTGTTCTCAAAGCAGAAAAAACAAAATTTAGTTTCTGAAAATAATTATTCAAGAATTTACACAATTAAACCCAGTATAAATGAAAATAAGTCAATGCTATCCTTCTGTTGCAGTTTTGATATTGGCTAACTTTTTTTCTTGCTTTTATTTTTTTTATATTAGGGTTATCTATCATTATCTAATCTATTACCTAATCTATCTAAGCATTATTTAATCTAATCTAATGCTTCAGAGTTCCAAAATTATATATTAAACTTCTCGTCTTTCATAAAACATGGACCAGAATAAAAGGCAGATTAAACACAGAAATTAATTCTGTACCTACATCTTGATAACTACCAATTTTAGTATGCATTCAATCAAGTTATAAAGAATATTATTAATTTTTAATATTTTTAAAGTCTCATTTATTGGGGAAAAAAATGTTTTTTTCTCTTACTGACTTTGATTGCAAAAACCCATTTCCTTTAACTTAATGAATTTACTGTCTGTATGTAGTGATAATACCATGGGGTTGCTTCAAAAACGTGGTTAATAAAATCACCAGATAAAGTAATTCAACAGTAGGGTATTGTGTTCATGGTTAGTCAGTTATTTGTTTCCTACTGTCATATCAATAGTTTACAGATTTATTTTACATTATTTTTTTCACAAACTTTATTGGAGACAAATGTCTCTTCTGAAGCAAATACAGGAAAAGTTGGAAAATATGCTTATACTATTTATGAGTTCCCTATACATAAAGAGATTAGATTTTTTTTTTTCCCCCTAGATTTAAATACAAGTGCTCTTCTCATTAGTTAAAAAAATGTGATGTGAAAGATGATAGTCTGGTTGTGAGAAGTTCCTTGGGGATGTGAAACGAAGTCAGATATCTTAAACTGAATTTTCCTGAAGTCTTACATATATTTTGTCATTTGTGGCATGGAAAAAGACAGCAGGAACACTAGCTTTCTAATCTATATTTTAATCACTGAAAGCTAATTCAGAAAATCATATTGTGCTATTCTTAGAACTGGCTTGTCTAGAGCTCTCATCAATGTTTCCTTTTTCTTTCATTTCTCTTTTCCTTATTTATTTATTTATTTTAAATTTCCTTGAGGTTCTAGGATTCCCTGGAGTGCCTTTGCTATCATTTTGGAATGTGTTCATTAGTGTGCAGCTGTGATATTTTATTGTAAGAAGTAATTTTCACTTTTCATTCTTTCATTGGACATAAGGAATATTTATTTTTATATAACTTGGTTGAGTATATAGGCCAAGACTTTCTTTTTATTTATTCAAATTTGGTTTGTTTTTTGGCAATTTGATTTGACTTGTGGCTAAAGAATGTTTTCCTGCTAAGTTGTCAGCTGTACTTAGGTTATTCCTTCTTCTGCATTAGCCTGACCTTAGAGACTGTTCCATTTACTTTTACCCTCACACATGAAAACTATAATATCATTATTTCTCCTTTAAATTATTGCACACTGACAGAGTTGAGATTTAGCCATTTAGATAGGAAAAAGAAAAGAAAATTAATAATATTTCCCCAATTCCCCAAAAATTATAGAATTAATTTTGCAGAACTAAGGATGTATGATTATAGCACATATGTTTCAAGTAAAAGTAACATTTCAGCACAGTTTTTAAGCTTTTTGATATTACATTTTAAGTAGAGTTATCATGTGTATCTGTCCTTTAGCAACAATTCTATTCTCACTGCTGAGTCGCATGATGAAAACTGTACAATATTAAACACTTAATGAAAAACATATTACATAAAATCTCAGGAAAAGGTCATTCTGTTTATTTGAAGGAATGAAGATACATGATTCTATTTCAATATACTATTACCTTGCCCTTTAAATGACATCAGAGACAAAAAGTAAGATTCTTCTTCAGAAGAATATAGTTAAAGTCTATACATGGATCTTACCTTCCATTTGTAACGAGTTTTAAATTGAGAAGACTGCAATACCAGCAGATTTTCTGCTTTTTTTTTCCCAGTGAATAGTAATAATCCAGTGGACCTAATTCTGTCCCTATGTATATAGCTGCAACTTTTTGTATGTAAAAGCATATAAATCAAAAGGACAAGCTATATTCAACACCAATTTGGAACACCACCAAATACAGAGATGAAAAATAACTTGTTCAAAAATCCACATCTCCTGTACTTGGATGTCTAAAATAGACAGTCTAAAATAATTTTGTCTACTATTTCCCAAACTAAGAAATTAATGCAAGTAATAATCTGTCATGGAGAGAATGATCTACTAGGATGTCCAAGAAGTAAAGAATAAACCCAAAAGTGATGACTGAAATTAGACATTAATACTTACATATTCTAATTTTGAATATATTCCATAAGCCTTTCCTCTTATTATTAAGGATGAAGAGAGAAAATTTAATTTCAAATTGTATTCAAATAGTAAAAAGAATAAATATGCACAAAATAGGAAAGTAATCTTACATTTCTTATTTGGAATTCTTAAAATCATTCCAGAGATAGAGTATGGTAAAACAATATAAACCTTTAATGGTGGTTACTATTATCTTTCTTGGATTCCAGATGAAAGGTACTACAATGCCCAGACTTCAGAGGTTTTAAGGAATACTAAATAATGACTCAGAACAAAACAAAAACTAATTCCAACTAATCTCCCAGAAAAGTGTATAATAAGACCTCATGAAATCCCTCACTTGATAGGCTTATCTTTCCAATCCGTGCATCTCACTGACTTACCTGGGGTTGTTTCAGATTGCTCTTGGCTGCAATGCCAAGGTCTGAGCAAAACCTGGGAAAACATGGGGGCAGGGGGGTGCTGTCTTCTCTCTTGTAGCAATACCATGGTTCCCAGGATAAGGAGGAACCAGCAGGCTGCCATAATGAATCCTTTTCTCCAGATTCAGGAGTGGCTATATGTGCAAGATGCCACCCAGGACACATCTACTGCTTTGCTGACCCGAGAGCGAGAGAGGTTGAATCCAGCCAGGATGGCAAAGTGACACCCATCTTACCAACTTTGTTGGAGTTTGTTATAAAACACAATGTTTTATCTGTTTATTATGTACAGCAATAGTTCATTCTTAATCTTCAGACTCATTCCTTTTTTATTAGGAATATCTTTTATTGATGTAATTTATCAGCAAGGCTTTTAATAAACATTTTCTTACTTGTGTTATATGCTTGAATTGAAAAAATCTGAAATATGACCAGCCACTGAAATTAAATACAGTAATCTTGAAACATGATGCAAGATATAGTTCTGTTGCTGAGGGTGGGGGGAGGGTTGCTGTATTTTTCAGTAAAAAACTCGTTGACAATGTATAAAAATATGTCAATAGTTAAAGATTAGGAATGAGGTACATTGATGGATAAAATAATAGGAAAACCCTCCTGTGTTTCAGGAGGTTCCACCTGAATATGAGGAACAACCTATTTACTGTGCAAGTGACCATTCACTGGAAGGGATTGCCTGAGAGGTTATGGATCTGTCTCTTTCTAACTCTCTCACTGAAGGTATTCAAGAATTGTCTGGACAAAATCCTGTGTAATGTACTCTAGAATAGGCTGGACCTGATGACCCAGTCGGGTCTCTTCCAATTTTAACCATTTTGACTGTGTTCTACAGAAAGGGATGTTTAGATCCAAATTCTTAGAAAAAATTTCCATAAGATTTTTTCATTCTTAGTACAAGTTTTTTCAGGTTTATGTCAAAGCAAATTAATATTTGTAATTGCTTTTTGTAAAAAAAAACAACCCTCTATTTCATTTGTGTCCTCTCAGATCCAGTCTTTCAGGGAAAAGAAGAATCACTAAAAGATATACCAGTTTAACATCCAGACTAATTTATACAACCATCTCTACCTTTACTTCATATTTCGTGTTGATGCCCAAAGATACTCTGCATGGTTTTCCTGGCAGCCATCCATTCTAATCCTTAATTTTAAACTAATCAGTTTTTTTTATCCATTATTTTTATTATAATAATTTTTTTTTCTCAGATCTGTGTTTTGTCACTGTAATGGGAAGAAGAAAAAAAAATTCCTTCTCCAGATTTATCCTATCAGATTTTACATGGAATTCTTGGGATTCCATAAGTCATTATAAGCAGACTTAGCATTATTCATAGTTCATTATTCAAAGTTCATATTCAACTTCAGATCTAATTCTATGGCATTGATCAACATTAGCAAATTAGATATAGCAAAAGTAAATTAAAAAAAAAAATCAGTATCAGATAGAACACAGCTTTTTTGTCCTGTATTGTAAAGACACAGAGGTAAAAATACTCATTAATTTTTTGAATTGTTTGGCTGGTTATCCTTTTGTTGTTTTTTTGTTTTGGTTCAATTTGTTTTTTTTGCTAATGGAAATCTAACTTTGCATGAGCATCAATATTCTCCAACAAAATATTTTTTAATGTTGGAGATGCTTTTTAATGGAATGAAGAGAGAATATTGAAAACAGGAAATGACTACTTGTGACTGAATAAGATATATTTTGGATGAACATGAAATACAATCTGTTTAGAGACAGGTGAAAAATTGCCTCAGTGCAACTAGAGCTGATGTAAATTTTCACTTTTGATTGATGAAAAGCTCAAGTAATCTTTATTCAATTCTAAACTGGAAGTCATTTAAGTCCATCTGCTCTGCCAGTTTTTTATTTGGTCAGAAAAATAGCTATGAGGAAACAAGCAAAAGTAACAACTCTTACAGGTGCTCCTGGGCTGCCTGTTTTAAGGCTGATAGTCCATGACTGCTGAAATGTTGTCACCTGGACAGATTGCTGCTTTAATTTATTTATTTATTATAAAAGAAGTTGTCTGTTTTCTGAGCTGAGCATAATCTCTTTGTTTTGTTTTATAGGAATAAGACAACGTTTCTAAGGATGTTAAACTTATTTAGTGCCATTATAGTTGCTGATATAGATAGCATATCTTCTTATCTAATTTCCTCTAAGTTATTTAGAGAACATTGAAAATAATAACTCTTCTTGCTTACTTTGGCCCCTGTTCTTTGTATCAACTACATGGCAGAAAGAAAAGATAGCACTTTGTGATCTGGACAGGAAAAATGTGTCTTTTTTTTTTTTTTTTTTTTTTGAGGAAAACATATTTATTTAGCTGTTTTAAGATTACTTCATGTTACTGAAATATACTTGGCGCTCAATAAAGTGCAGCATTGCCATGAAACAGAATTCTAGGATTTTCACATAGAATGTGATTCAATGGCATTATGTTAGCATGATATATACACAGAAAATAAACCTCTTTATGTTTGCATGAATACTCCTACTATTTAGGGTAGTCTGTTACTTATTCTGTTTCTCTTAGGACTACACATGACCATATAACCAAATTTAATTTAAGATTAAATTCCGTAATTTTTAATAATTTTAAAACTCTCTATACCTTGTCGCAAAAACTTACTGGCATAAGTTTAGTTTATTGTTTCCATAAAGGTTTTATTAGAATTTTTCCCATAGTGCTTAAATTTAAATTATAGATTAGATTGATTACTTACACACACATAAAACCACAAATCAACCAGGGATGCTAGAAAAGTTTGCCACTTTTAAATTAATGATAAATTGCTTTAAAAGTAAAAGGGAAATTCTTTATATTTAAAAGAAAGAAAGCAATAGTTAGACTACAAACCACTACATCTGTTTCAACTGAAATTCCTATTATTATTTTTGCCTAAATCATTCAGAAGAGAAAGTGATTAGTGAGTACTGAAATTTATTGGTATAGTGTGTTTCAGGAGAGCCAAAACCCAAGATCTGGAAGAATTTCTTGATATTGAGAGGCAGGTGAATGAATTAAAACAAAAAATAAGACAAAAAATGCATTTGGGGGGAGGAGGAGGTTGGGAAAACTACACAAACTCGCTATTCACTATTTTTCAACTAAATAATTGTGCACATGCACAAAGAGAGTTCTTCAACTATTACTACTTAGTAAAACATTAGCACCACAGAATCATGGCTATCTGAATATATATAGTCAAACATTAATGAAGATCAAAAACAGAATTATATTACTATAAATTACTAAGAAATTAACTGTGAATAAAATAAACTATGTAAATCTATGTACATTTTCCACGTCTCTAATTTTACAATTTTTCTGGCCTTGTGTTCTTAAAAGGAGTTAGTAATGTTGATCTGTAAAAATATTCAAAGAAAGAAAAAATGAGTGATTTGAAATATTAAATGACTGAAATGCAAAAATAAACTAAGCAGTAAAGAATTTTAAAAAATGGACTAAAAGTTAAGCTGCACATCTAAAAAAATCATGATTTGTATGGAGAGAGTGATTAGACAAATGATTATCCTTTGACAAAAAAAGTGTTGGGCACCCTATAGAATAATCAAACAAAAAAAATCACATAGTATATAATTGAAGAAAGAGATTCAGGGCCAGAATCTCTTATTGAAGCTTGAAATTTTGATTAGGTTACTGATTAGACCAATTCATGGAAAATAGGTATATCAGAGACTATTCATCATGCTGGGATGAATGCAATCTCCTGTTGAAGAAGATTGTGGGACTATGGAGTGTGTGCCAGTGAGTGCCAACTATCACCCTATATTTAAATTGGCTTTTATGTTCTTTTCCAAGCCACCTGGTAACACATAAATTATTTTTATTTTCATTGGAGATATGATAGCCCTAGACATTTCAAATAATGTAGAATGTGTCCGAAGCTGCAGGTACACCTGGCTGTTTGGAAAATATTTGTAAAACATATTTCTACCCAGCTCAATGGAACTGTTTTTCAAAGATGGATGCTTCACTGGGAACACTGGAATTCACTCTTATTAAAAGTCTAAAAGATATATTCACAGAAAAACTTCTCAAAAGTATTTTTCTCTGGGCTAAGCATGGGTAATAGGAGTGCATGTGACAGTATTGACACCAAGGGTCTCCTCAAAACAGAGACATCCATCTGCAGCTGGTCTCATTATTCAGACTTGGTGGGGGAGTTACTTGCTCTGTAGCTGCTTACCTCCTTGGCTACTTTTTAGAGTGCATAATGTAAATTTAGCTCAGTCATGAATGAAACTTGATCCTTCTACTGGTTTGGATGGAATGTTAGTAAATGTATTATTATACTAATTAAGAATTATAGTCATTGATATTTAACCTTGTGTATCACAGCAAATTAGTTATTTTTCTGATCTATGAAAGTTTTTAAATTTATTGAAGAAAAAAATGTTAAAGCATCATAAGACTAAAAAACTCAATATAAAAATTAAAAAAAAAAGAAAAATTTTATATGGCAGTAAAAACTGATCACCTCATACACGCTTGCAATGTGCCTTCTTACAGGATTTAACCTGTATTTCATCTAGTAACCTCAAGTACTGTAGCACTGCCAGATTTTCTAGGTGACAAAATCTAAACTGATTGGCAGTTGTTTGGAGGGTTTTTTTCAGTAGAGATGACTTATTTCATTATTAATAAATCACTGTCCTACTAGGAGAGATGATTTTGGAAGAGTCAATAACCTAAGTTCATTTGTGCTGTTTTTGTGAAAACAAAGATTTTGTGGAAAAAAAAAATGCCCTTGAAAGGTGACAAGGAATAAAATTGCTACCTGCTGGTAATATCCAGCACAAATAGCCTGATTTCTTTGCAACAACCTGGTCCACTTACCATCTGTCAGTCTTACAAGCAAAGAGTCCAAAACACCAATTCTACAGCATACATGGTCACTTTTAGATGAAATACCTTTGTTCTTTATTTCTTTTAACACCTACAAAGATGCAGCATTATGTTCCTTCAAATTCCTCAACAAAATTTTCCTGTGTTGACTTTTAAAGGAGATCTTGACAAAGGTGAGGTGATCTATATGCTCAGAGTGCTTCCTGACATGCTGATAAATATTATCTCACTGTCCCACTGCAGCCCATTCTATTGTCTTTGTTTTCCTCTCATAAACTCATTGCTAGGGCTCGTTTACATTATTATGTAACTGTTTTTGACAATGCAGTTTCTGTTCAGATGGCCTTGTTTCCATAGGTATAAAGCAAAAACTAAATTTAGTCACCTTCAAAGTTTTAGGAAAAATAATCTGAACAGGTGGGAGTGCAGAGTGTTTCTAAACAGACACTGGCCAGCTAAAGATGGAAGTTGTGGAAAGAATTATCATTATTTATTTATTATTTTTATTTATCAGAAGAAGAGAACATCTTTGTTATAGAGCCTCAAGCACACACAAAAAAGGGAAATAACCTGTTATGAACACCATATATTTTACAGAAAATAATCAAAAGCAATTCTGACTAGTGTCTCAATCAACCTAAATATTCAAGCTTGAGATCTCCTAAAAAATGTAATCTGATGGGTTTATATTGACAAAATGATTATGTAGATAACTTTAGATATTTTGTTTTATTTTGTTTCTACTTTTCAAAGATTCTGCCAATAAAACAGCAGACCAAGGAGTTCAGTGACAAATTATTTTATATTGTTATGCTAACACTACCAAAGAAGTTAATTGCTTTCACTCATTTCATATACCTGGAATGTTTTACCTTGGTTGGTTGCCAGGTGTGCCCAAGCCAATCTCACACACCTCCACCTTCTGGGACTGCAGTGTTCATGGTAATGACTCAAAACTATTGTGGAGATGCCAGGGGGCTTTGCTGAGGCCAGATTTGCATCCCTGGGGAGTCAGAGGTAAGTTTTTGAGTGTGGTGCCAATTCCCAGACAGAAGGGACCATCTTTGACACTGAGCTGGGACAAATCTTGCCAGGTGGGATGGCACCTTTTATCCTGGTGATTGTCCTTCCCTGCACAAGCACTGAGATGCAAAATTCCTCCTCACTCCTACCAGGGGAAGGTTTGATGGGACACAACTGACTCAACTGCTGAGATGAAGCAGCTCTGATGTCTTAGAAGGAGTCAAAAAACATTAATGTTCCCTAAAATGCCCTCAAGCTCTTTCCTGAGGCCTTCCACCAAAGGACTGCATATAATCCAAGTGCTGCTACAGATCCAGAATCTATTGCACAAGACAGTGCAAAACTCCCCTACCCTTAGGGGAGTGCCTGGGTGTTCCTACCTATCCTGAATGTGAAACCAGAGACCTCTTTTTGCTAATAAAGCTTGTCATACAAAAAATATTGGGAATATATGCATGTTCCACAGGTTTTATTCTAGCTATCTTTTTTTCCCTCAGTGAGTCTTATATTGAAGTTTGAGACAATATCTCAAAAACTACATAAAATGTGTTTAATAGGTGATCAAATTTCAAAGTTAGTCTCCTGGTTTAATATACATTAAACTTGGCTTGAAACATTCTAACCTCCAGTTAGTGTATGCATAGCTTATAATTCAGTCAAGGATTTCAACTCTTTTAGTAAGAAGGGAAATTTCTATCCTTTTATTGCAAGTTCTGGATATCTTGCTGATATGTGCACAGGTATTTATATAATGATACATTCTTTGTGTCTCATAACATCTGAAAGCATCTGAGGCACTAATACATTTTACAGTAATAAATGTAATCCAAGTCATGCATTATTTCTCCTGTAGTGCTAGGTCATCCTGCTAGGTGAAACTTAACAATGCAAGTTCATTTTTATCAGCTTATTTATACTCATTTTTATTCCTGTAATGTAGCAAGCTATCGACTGTTTCTCAAATGGGAGAACTGTGTTCTCTTGAATTAGTTAGAAAATACACAAAAGGAAATACATTAAATTAACTCAAACAGTACAGTACAAGTTTAATAATGACTTACATCCAAAACAATAATGCTTGGTATAGCATCATTTACATGACATTGGTAACTAAAGGTCTTCCAGAGCTGTATAAACACTATGTAGAAAAACTGCAATGCAAGTTGTATTTTTCAATTAATCATATTTTTGAAAACCTGAAAGACATTTCATTAAATATTTTTATCCTCTAATACATGAAAGGACTGGTTGTCTGCAGTTTTAGGGGTTTTATGCAAATATTGTGGCTTTTCAGGTATACATGTGCATTTCTGTCTTGATATTAAAATAAATAAAACAGGTTATTTTTTCAAATTGTTTAAACATTCATAATTAACATTACACTGTGTTTACACAAACTGCTCCATCACAGCCAAAGCTCTGAGTTGCTTTATGGTGCCCTAGGGAACAATTTTATTTGTTTGAAGGAAGCAGGGAGAGAAGGAACATTTATTTACTCTCTTTACCATTTTTTCCCTATGTACTGGAAGCACACAAAGATATAACCAATCTGTGCTGTCATAAAGCTAACAAATGGGATTCCAGGTTTTTTCAGCTTCCCTTTTCTGTTCTGTAATTGACTATGGTCCTTCTTCATGCACCAATTTGAATGGCACCTCTGCAGTATGCAGGGAGGGATAATGAAGGATTGCACTCATCCAGAGCTAAGTTAGGGGTGAGGATGTCAGAGGTGAGAACAGAGTAAGTATGACAAAGCTGAGGAACATGTACTAAGACATGAGAGAAGTTGAGCAGCCCTTGACCACTTCTGCTTCATGTCTGCTACAGATACCAGACACAACTCTGGGCCAAAAGTATTAGTTAAATAAATCCTAAAACCACTATGGGGGACCATTAATTTGATTTTATACTAAAATCAATTGGAAATGCTATAAATTTACAATACAATATTTTCTCCAGGTGCTAAATTTCCAAAAATTGCCTGGGGAATTTTTTTAATTAATGTCTTATCTCTAAGAACCTTTGTATTTAAGTTGATTAATCCTTGGAATATTTCCAAAAAGGAGTTTTGGAAACTATTTTTCAGGCTTATGTTTTTGGAGTGCATTTTCAGTGTCTTTGACAAAGTTTTGTCCTTCCTACTTTCTCAGGGTAGCCTTGGGAGAGTGAGAATCTCTCAAAACAAAATTCTGTATGTGATCTTGTGGCAGAAATTTTGTCTCTTTCTTGAATGCACCTGTGTAATCCATCCATTCACTTATTTATAGAAGATCAACAGCCTCTCCACATTTAGATTTCTCAAAGTGTCTTCAAGCTGTGGTGCTCCAAATGTGGAACACATCGAAAACTCTCATGAAAGCATTAATAGATAGGCATGGTGGAATCAAATATCTGGGTTTTTTTTTTTTTAATACTGTCATTTTGATTCACTCAAAGGAAAACAAATACAAGGCCTGGAGAACTTTGCTTTAGTCATGGAGTGAACTGTGGTGGTGCATCCTGCCTCCTAGTCCATGCTATGATCTGAGAAGACACCCAATATTCACTCAACATCATTCATTCCATCTATTCTAGGTGTTTATATAATATCCAAACTCAAGAGATATTTCTTTTGTTTCAAGGATGAAAAAAATTTGCTACATGTAAATCCTGGGGTCTTTTCTCACAAGTGTCACTCTGGCACACCATGCATGTTCTAGTAGTTTGAAATTTGAAATGGGTCACTGTTTTTGGAAAAATAATAATTTTCCATGAAAAAAAAATCAAGATTTTAAAGCAAGATTTTAAAGTGTTTTCTTGTATATTTAAGATCTGCAATTAGGAATTGTTTGAACAGAATTGACTTAGGAAAATTGATTTAATTCGTTACAAATCAAATCAGAGTAGGATAATGAGAAACAAAGGCAAATCTCAGAACACCTTCCCTCAGTTCCTCTACTGATTTTCTCTACCTCTTCCTCTCTTTGTCCCAGGTGAGCAGGGAGTTTTTGACTCTCATTCCTCCTCACTCTCCTCCCCTGCTCCACTGTTGGGATTCCACCCACAAGAGACACTCTTCCATGGATTTCTGCAAATGGGTCCTTCTCCCAGACTTCACAAACTTGTGCTCTGGCACAGGGCCCCCAGAGGGTCACAAATCCTGGCAGCACATTTGTTCCAGTGGGGGCTTCCCCAGGGTCACATACTCCTTCAACCATATCTATCTGTATGAGTGTGGGCTTCCCCACGGGTCCAAACTCTTTCAAGCACTATTACCTGTTCCAGTGGGGGCTTCCCCAGGGGCTGCAGATGCATCTGTATTCACTGTGGACCTCCATGGGCTGCAGCAAGACAGGCTTCCTTACCATGGTCTTGCCCATGGGCTGCAGGGGATCTCTGCTCCAGCTCTGGGAGCCCCTCTCTCCTGTTGGAGGATCTGTTTCTCTCCATAGTCTCACTCCCCTGTTCATCTGTAGTTGCACCAGTTTTGTTTGTACAGGGTTTTTTTAATTCTCTCATATGTGACCCCAGCACTGATGGCTTTGGAGAGTGATGGATCAGTCTCAGAGCCAGCTGACATTGGCTCTACTGGATGTGGGGACAGCTTCCAGCAATTTCCACAGAACTCAACCCTGGTAGCCCCCTCCTGCTACCAAACCCTTACTACCCAAACAATCCATTGGGTATTTCATTTGCAATTACAAATAAATGCAGTGGAAAACAGTTTTCTGTTGTGGGATATAAATTTAAATTTTGAAGCAACATTGGAAAAAATGCAAAGCTAGAAATTTGAAACTGAGAATTATAAAATTAGTATGAGTAAGAGGCAAAATTTGCATTTAATTGCCTATTTGGCTCTGCAATTTAGATGTTTCTTTTTCTACACATATTTTTACTATGTTTAATTTAAAATTAAACAGGAAAAATATGAGCAACTGAAAACTCAGCAACTGAAGGAAAAACTACTTTGTGTTAAATCAGACTTCCCTTACTTTCAGGTTTTTGCTGCAAGAGAATGCTAAACTATCTCAGTGGTGCCCTGGTCCTTCTGATAAGTTTTTTGGTAAAGGATGACCACTACTTCAGGACACAAAGCAGGAAAAAAAAAAAAGTAGAAAATAAAGAATGACAAGAGAATTAGCCTTTAATTCAAAATAGAACAAATTTGTGGAATAAAGTATCAAGTATACCTGGAGAAAATGGAATTTAAATTGACATAGATAATACATGACATGGACTATGAAGACCTTGTAAGCAAGAATTTTCAAAGTTCAATTAACAGTGAGAACAGAGTTATAAGCAAACCTTGAAGACTATCCTAGATTTGTATTGTGATTGGGAGAGTTGGCTTACTTTACAATTCCTATTGTTGAAGCAGAGGAAATCATAATTTTGAAAACTTAATTTTGAAATTGAATACTTAATTTTGAAAACTCTATTTAAATGTGATATTTATGCATTTATCAATGAGCCTTTGCCATTCAATTGTTATTTCTTTTGCCACTGACATTTATTTTTTTTTTAAATAAGCTCCATGTTAATTTATAGATATTTCCTGAACATTTTTATCTTAAATTCTGGGCCAGTATAGGTGTTAAAATATGCTTTTGCTACAAAAATATATCTATCATGCATTAACTCATCTACTAGCAAAATTTAGAGTTAGTAGAAGTCCATCTAGTCTTGTTCAGGTGCAATGTCTCTTTGAAAACTGTGGCCTCAGCCAATGCTAATCTGTTTCTAGAATTACTGTTTAGTATAGATGAAATAGCTGAGAAATCACAGAAAAGTTTCCATTGTGTGCTAGGAGGCATTCAGTTAGAAGACACCTAACGTCATATTTTCATTCAACACTTTCCTGTTGGAATCAGTATGTCTTTGCAGATGAAATAAGGGTAAGGTGTCTAAAATCATTGTACATAAGACAATTAATTGTAAGGCCAATATAGGAAAAAAAATCTCAACATTTTAAAAAACAAATTATCCATTATACACACACAAATATATATTCATTATTTTTGTTGGCCTATAATGTCAATCAAAAACTTTGAAAAAACCAATTTTCTCAATTCTAGATAATTCCTGTATTGCCTTGCTAGTAATGGAAATGCCTCTTTCTTACCTTGAGTTGAATCACTGTGAGCTTCTACTTGTGCATTGTGTAACAGGAAAGATGCAAACTTGAAACAAATTTTAATATTTGCATTTCTGGCAAGGTGGCTACTTCTTTTCTAATAATGCAATTAATTAATTTTTCTCCTCGACATGATGAAACTTCTAAGTGCACATATAGAGGCACACATGCTATTCCACTGGTTATGGTTGAAGCCTGCATACTTTGCTAAGAATATTCCTGTAGTCACACTTAGATTCTACTGCTAGACTTCTCAAAATATCAAGTATTCATTGCAGAAATAACTCTCACTTTAACTGAGACTTGTTAAGCATTGTGTCAATTAACAATGAATTCAAAATCTCTCTCGTTGTGAATACTCTATAAACTCCTCTGGGTAATGAGACTATTTAGATAACATGAAAGAATAAATGGAATTCAGAAAGTAAATAAAATGGAGAATCAAACCTAGTGTTGGCTAATATCTCTCTTTAGTACTGAAGAGACATAAGATGCATTTTATTGAACCACTTCCTTATTGCAGCAGATTTATCAGCCCTAAAATCAAAAGACGAACAAGACTAAAATGAGAAGTGGTTGTCATTTACTGAAGGTCCTCCAGGTGCATTTATGGCAGAATGTACGTGTGATGTAGGGTTCTGATATTTTTATGTTTAACAAATTAATGTAATTAACAAGAAGCTCCAGTTAGAAGTGCATTTAATAAAGTAATTCCCTCTCTTGGTTTGGCCTCCTACTAACACCTTCTCCCTTGCTTCTAGCCCCTCCTTGTTTATGTCTAAATACATGGGACAGTGAATGTCCTTGGTTCACTGAAAAAGCAGGAATAGCATAGGATTCCAGGAATGTGTTTATCAAAAAAAATTATAAAGGTAGTTAAGAAACTATGTAACTATACAATAATAGTTTACAGAGTTATGATTAAATGAAAAATAAATAAAAACCAAAAATATCTTGGCATCATAGACCTCTTCAGGAAAGCAGACAACTCAACTATTTTTACTTTTTTCTTTCTCTGTTAATACCACTAAAATTACTTACAAAGGTTAGGTGTTTCATGGACTTTACGTAGAGATAAATCATAACATCAGAGTGTTGTGCTGAAGAAAAAAAAACCATGAGATTTTAAGAAATAAATTATGAACCACTCAGCCTTACTTCCCAAATCAGCCTTCTTAATGTTGTTATGGTTGATATCCATTTATTATGTCAACTCTCAGGATTCAGTGCATTTTATATAAATAATAGATAATAATGAATACAAATTGTTGTGACATCTTAATGTGGGAAAAATTAATATTTTAGAAGTAGGAATGTACTATGTAGCAATGGTGAGAAGCTATTTTCAAATATCAAATTAAATTTTTAGAAAAATTAAGCTTTCACCTCCTGCAATACATATGTCATAATGAGAGTATTCAATACTCTTTCTTCCAAATATTAGATTAAAAAGAACTAGGAAGACTTTCATGATGTGTAGGAATTTTCTCTTTCTGAGTAAGATTCATCTGTACTCCCTAGCCACTAGTCAACTTTTGTGTCAATTTCTTCTGTCTACTGGAATGTCTATAAAACTGTTAAGCATGAATTTTACTCTAGAGAGCTTGAGATCACATCTTGATGATTAAAATATTCATCTGGAATATAGAAAGACGAATTCATACCAACAATTCTCTTAAGGTCTGATAAGTCTTTGAATCTGAAAGAAGGACTCATCAATAATTGACATTTCTAGGATGTTTTTCCTCATTGCAAATTCTCCTTGTATCAGATAGAGCTACTGAATTTTTTTCCATTCACTGTATAGTATTCTGAAACTCTTATTGTCTTAATACCTCATGTATTCCAAATCTAACCACATTACAAGTAGCTGTGGCAAAAAACCTCCTTAGGGAGTTTACTAGATGTGGTCCTCCAAATTTAAGTCAATCTGCCCAAGGGAATATGGAAACATGTTTTTGTGGCTTATCTTGACAGAAGATTATCTCTCTCCACAATTGTCAAGAGAAATGTACAGCATTTAAAGGATCATGTCTAAAAAAAGACAGGCTGTTGAAGTGCTTTGAGGGAGTCTGTGATTTACAGACACATGTGAACAGGTCTCTCCATCTCTCCCCAGATCCCATTGTATCTCTGGCAGCTGGGCTGGACACTCTTGTGGTCCCTGTGGTCCAGGTGCCTCAGTCCAAGAGATGCTCTCACAGCCCTGGCTCCCAGGCCATCTCACCTTTTTGCTGAGTTGCCTGCCTCGTCTGTTAGCAGTCACAGCCTGATTTTGCACCCAGGCTCACTCCAGCACCTGGGACACAACAGGCTGGTCCCTCTCCAGGTGTGTTCAACTGCATAGGACAGAGATTTGTCTCAGGAAATGGGCTAGCAATGGTGTTTAATTAGGAAACAGAGCAGACTGCACTAACCAGGGCAGGACACAGTCAGACAAGCATTCTGGCCAGAACTCTGCTTACAGATGGCCAGACCTTTTTTTTATCCCCTTGTGGCTTTATTGTCCCACATGGTTTATTCCTTCACATGATTTCTTTATGCTATGGTGAAAGAAATTCAGTAATTAATTAACTTGCAGAATTTATTATGAACCTTTCATGTAGAATCACTGTACATAATACCTAAAAAGATTATTTACTTCAGCTAAAAATCTAAAGGGCTTTCACAAAATAAATACAGGAAAGTGAATATAATATATCGGTTTTGACTTACCAGCCTTAGCCTCAGAAATTTAGTAGAATTATTAAGAATACATTTGCATGTAATGTTGTTTAGAGATGATGGCTGGAGAAAGCATTTAGGACTTGGTCATTATAAGCATTTTCAGTGAAGATTCAAAGAGAAATCAGACTGTAACAGTAAATTTCTAGGGTAGGAACTCCATTAATCTGTAAACTAGGAGGACCCAAGACTGGCCAGTCAGCCTTACCTCCACCCCTGGAAACTTGATAGAACAGGTCATCCTGGAGGTAATCACAACACAGGTAGTAGAGAATAAAGTCATCAGGAGTAGTCAAGATGGATTTTTCAACAGGGAACCACACTTGCCCAATCTGATATAATTACACCTTTTTCCACTAAAAATTATGTATTTCAAATGCTCCTTGGTAATTCTCTATGGAGCAATTTTACTTAAAAGACTTGATATATTACTGAAGTAAGGTGATTAACCTTTAATTAGTTTACACATTCATTCATGATGAAAGTTCACAGTATATTTACAATGCAAAGCTATGTTCTTGCAAAAAGAAATCAAGCCCATTGTCAATTCTTTAAAAAGCAACAATGTATTGTGTATTTAAATATACAAAGAATCCTAGTAGTTTGGACAAAGCCAGAAAAATATTAATTTAAAATACATTGAAAGAAAGGAAGCAAAATATGTTGGGAAAATATGCAGGGATTCTAAGGAGTATTTTCTCCTCACTATTAGGGACAATCTTTAAAAAACAAGACTGTAGAATTAATGGCAATTTATTCCTAAAGGTTGAAGCTAACTGAACAGAGGAATAAATAGCTTAGTACAGGGGAGTTAGCTGATCAGAAATCTTGAAGAGAGATGGACAGACTTGCAGATGAGTGGTTGGTGACTTGCATATTGCCATGGGCAGACAAGTCTGAAACTTGAGTCCTTAATTTTTCCTTCCAGTAAGAGATTTTTGTTTGCATGGGTACTGTGCACTTTCTGATTCTCCTTGTGACTCTCCTGACAAATTCCAGGTTGCCATAACACTTTGCCCCAACATTATGAATGAGATTACAAATTTCAAAATGTACAGCTATAAGAACACTAGTGGACTTTGAAAACCATCTTCCTTTGTTTATACTGTTAAAATATCCAATGTAATTGGGCAAATCAGACAGGAGAGAAGGCTTTTTATCTTTTTGTTTTTTCAAAAACCAGTGCAATGACAAGTTTATAATCTTCAGGGAAAATTGATGCATCAAGTAGCACAAGTTTTACTGAGTAGATCAAACACTTCCCATTTTTCTGTTTTTGTCATTTTTATGGGTACATGTATTGAAGCAGATTTAACATATATATACATATATATATATGTAAAATATAATATCATTAATCTATTCACCTTTGGGGTTTTGGTCTTTTATTTTTTTCCCTGTGAAATATGAAACAAAGGAAAACTGCAGAGTTCAAGTTTTCTGAAAAAGCTTTGATTTTTCTTGCTAAGTCATCCTGAAATTGTGTCTCTCAGATAAAGGTCAAGGACAGAAGGAAGCAGTAAGCATGCAGTATGAAAGCAATCAACCCTTACATTCATTTAAAAGGAGGATACCTTTAAAAAACTGTTAATAGTAGCAGTTTGTCACAAAATCAATGGGTCTGATTCTCTTTTCACTAGCAGAAATATAAATTGGGAGTAAATCCAAACTTACGAATGAAGTTTTATTTGCATAAGTGTCAATGCATGATGAGCCTAGAGGACAAAATTATCCACTGGTTTAAGTTTGCATCACTCTCTTATGAAAATTACTGCATGTATATGCTTATGTATGTTTAAATTTTACTTCCTTTTATCTATATCCTAAAATAAACCCATTTCTGAAAGCATTAATTTCACTCCATATGCCATTTAAAAAATACTTAAAATTTTCTCTAATTTTTTTCTATAGGAATTTCTATATCTAATACATAAAGGCATATTATATCAGGATTTGGTTATATTCTAGCTCTACAGTTCTTAAATAGCATGATTATAACAATGTATCAAATTTACAATCAGCTTGAATACAAACCAAAATCTCACTGAAGAAAAGTGATTTTGCCTTTTAAAATATTGCATTTTAACCTGGTGTTCCTTCTGTGTGAGTGATGTTTTTTTCCCATTCCAAGATCAGGCTTGTGTAAATCAAGTTGCAAGGGCCATGCTTTCAGACCATGACAAGAAAGAACAGCTTTCTTGTCTGATGCACATCTCAAGGATTTCTTTAGACCAGATAGTGATAGGTGCCAAGCTCAAACATCCAAAAACTGCTCCAGAACTAAATTGTTCTTAGTAGATGTCTCCAGGTCTGCAAATATGTATATTGATAGTCCCAGGGATGTTAGATTTATTGCAATAACTGTCTCAACAAAACTCAAAGTTTGACAAGTCTTAGTGACTTTCCTAACATCTGTACAGTTCAATGAGTAGGTGTCGGTTTTGGCTTACAGTGAAATTTCTCATGTAAATCTCAGTCTGAAAAACAATACTGATCACAATAACTTTTTTTTTTTTTTTTTAAGAATAGAAGCCAGCAGACCAATGACAGTACTCAAAGAGAAATTAAAAAATAAACAAACAAAAACAAAACAAGCCCACAAAAATAAAAAGCAAACAGTAAACTCACCAAAAAACCCAAACCCAAACAAACAAACAAACAAGAAAAACCACTACTTTAGCTTTCCTGAAGAAAGACCTGAACCAAAACTGTACATATGTATCTTTGTGGTCAGCCAGCTGTTACAAGAAAACAAACACACAAACAAATAAACAACTCAGTACATTAAAAATAATAATCACAAAATGATCCATCTTTTAAAAATTGTTTTGCTTATTATTTGCTACATTAAATACAGGACAGACCTATAGTCACTCTTTTCCAGAAGAAGCTGCCACTCAGAGAGAAGAGCTTCACACCAACCAACTTCAGAAGGTGAGTGCAGCCAGAGAATGAGAGCAGACATACTGCATCACCACCTGGAGCTGACAATATCTCTGCTGACTGTAGAGGGAGCTGACAAAAATGAAAATTTTAAATTATACATCTCACTTGGAATCCAAAAATAAGTGTTATGCTCAGCATCATTAGCTGTCATACTCTCTCATCACTTTTGGGCAAGATGCACTCATTATACTAGAACATGCATGATGACATTTCATACAAAAGCAGTTATGACTAGGCCAAAGTGTTGAATGCACTAATACAAAACATGAAAGGCATGTTACAAATATGATTATATTTCATAATACAGTTCTGGATCACATTAATCTTTTATAGGCTCAGGTTTTACAGAAATGACAGTTTTATGTGAAACAATTGCTTATTTTAAGTTAACTGAAACATAACACAGTAGTGAGTACAATTTTTACCTTTTCATCTTAATCCAAAACTAAGCATTTTGAAGCATCAGGTGACTGGGGATTTGTTTATTTTGGTTAGATTTTCTTTATTATTTTTCTTGTAGGAGTAGTAGTGCGAGACATCAGAATGAGGAATTCAAGATTTTGTACTGTTATAAATAATTTTTGTCTTAATTAAATTTTAATTAAATGTGTGTTTGTATGGCCTGTGTGGTTGGCCTAAATATATAGTAAAAGACCAGAGAGGCATTGAATATACATTTCCTTACTTCAAAAAACATGTTTATCTTTAGATTATATATTGCAAAAGTAAAGTTTCTTATAGGTGTTCTATTTTCTCTCCTGAACCTCAAGCAAAGTCATGCAAGCTTATAAATATTCCTTATCTTGTTGAAGTCAGCATTAAAGTTAAGCACACCAGAGTTTCTCTGCAGGAATGATGTTTTGGGAATTATCTCAAAATATCCTTTGTGCTAGTGGTCCATTGAATTGACCTGCAGTGCCACTGGCCTGGCTGAGGCTCAGGGAGATGCAGAGTTTCAGCTGCACTGAACTCATTACAGAGCTGTGGGGTGGCATCTCCTGCTGCTTTCCAAAAGCTCACGTTGACTTCAGTGGGGGCAGAACATTTTTCCCAAAGTACAGGCTATTCAAGTGAAAACAAAAAAGAAAGTAAAGTCTCTAAAACTTAATCTAAGGATGTGCTTCACCGACAACAATTTTTTTTTAACAATTCTATATTTTAAATAATCTGTATTGAAACTTATATAATTTGTATTCTAATTTTATTAGGTATGGTATATCAGTATATTTTTAAATGGAGAAAAAATACCATACATTCAATATTGCCAGGGTTTTTGTCATTTTACTTAATTTGCAAAGCAAGTATGGTTATAGATTATTTCTTGATTTTCTTTTGTGCTTCCAGTGCTTTTTAAAATCTGAATTTCAAGTACCTTGCTTGCACATAAAAGGCATTTTTAATATTAATGTAATTCAATGATAATTTATTTTAAAGGTTAAATATTACTGCTCACTGAGTTTTTGGTAGGCTTCATGGGGTGGAACAAAACCCTACAGCATATATTTAAAGAAAGATGAACTCTTATTTTAAGCTGTACACCATTTTTCAATTTAATGCCATTGCATTTAAGAAAACAGCAACACAAATCTTAAGGTGAGAGATATGATCCAACTAAAATTAGAACAATAATGTTCCTGTTCACTTGTTTTTCCTTAATAGTAATTACATTTCTATTTGATATTAACTTTGAAGAATTTTCTTGTATCAAATAATATTTTGGGTACCTTAATATGAATTTTCTCAATAGATACTATTTCAAACATAGTTTATTTGACCCTGTTCATGCAAAAAAGGTTTTAGATCCTCTTAGCTGAAAATATATAGATTATTTTTATCTTGCCATAATTATTTTTTCTTTTATTTTCTTAGTGAGCAGAAATTTTGGAACATATTATCATAGTGGCAGTTTTATATAAGTGAGATCCCTCTACTAAAGTGGTGTCATACTGTTGTACTGTCCAATGAATTGCAACATTCAGATATTAAACTTTACTCACTGGAATGGAATATAAACACAAGCAAAAAACAGCCTCTTTGGTCAGATGAAATGTGTGTAGTGACAGTTCTTTCCTGCTGGTGTTGTATGTTCCCATGAAAAATTCTGCTCCATACAGTCCTTTACTTCTTGGTCTTTGCAGAACTTCAATTTGTGTCCTATTGAGAGGGTATCTATTCTCAGTTACCTATCATATGTCTCAGCCTTTTTCACATGACCATATGGATAAATAATAAAAAAATACATAGTAAAAGTAAGATAAGTATGCCACAACTATGAAATGCGTCTCTTGGTGCTGATTAGCAAGAGAGTACCAAATCCTAAGACAAAGTGCTGACTGGGAGTGTTGCCAGTGTGTTTTATAGTCATTTTATTGTCAGACAAAAGTATTCGCTTAGTTTTAAAATATCTGAAATACAATTGCAGACTGTCTCACTGATTTTACTTTGTACCTGTCTATTCTTATATGGTCAATTTTGGCCAAAAGACTAATTCTATCTACTAAACCAGGAAATTTCCACTTTCTTCCAGAGCAACTCTGAACTTCAGTAGTGGAAATTTTGAGCTGTTGCTATTTAGGAAGCTTTTTAACAGAGTATCCTGGGAGTATGCTTTTGAGGTCCCAGGAGTCCACAAATGCTGGTCTTTAAGAGCCCATTTTAGAAGGACAGGAGCAGTCAATTCCTTTGTGTCATAAGTCAAACAAGCAGAGCTCAAGACCAGCTTGGCAGGCAGGGAAAGTCTTCTTGAAGCTCAAGGGAAAGAAGAAACCGTGTGATCTTGGGAAGCAAGAGAAGAAAGGCAAGGCTTCACAGGAAGAGTTCAGAGGAGTTGTGATTCATTCATGCAGGGAAAGGACATGAAAGGCCAATCTCAGGGTGGAGACTGACCAGCATTGTGCCAAATAACAAGGGTTTCTTTACGTACTAGAAAGATGTGGTCTAGAAAAAATTGTACCTATACTTGATATTTTTATATAAGATGGACATAGCAGTGTGCATAGTTTTTCTGGATTTTAGTAAGGATTTTTTACTGACCTTGGCAGCATTCTTCTAGTCACTTATTCAACTACAGGATGAGCTGGTACATGATGCTCTCAGTGAAGAACTGACTTAGGTGTTGAAGGCACCGTTAATAACTTTGCTGATAATGTTACACTGGGAGGTGCTCCTGTCCCTCTTGAGGGACAAGAGGACTTGAAGAAGGGTCTAGATAATTTGGAGCACTGAACTATGATTAATGGAAATTAATTACATGATATTTTCCGGATGATGGATTCTGAACTTAGGAGAAGGTAACACTGGACACAGGTATAAAGTGGGATGTTGACTGGAGAGCAGCCCTGGAGTGAGAGATCTGACTGTGCTGGATCCAGGCAGCAGGCTCTGTAAAAGCCAGCACTGTGCCCTGGTAGCCCAGAGGGCAAACTGCATCCTGGAGTGTATCAAATACAGCATGATCAACTGGTCAAAAGGGGTAATTAAGCTGCTGATTAGTCATTGGTGCTGCCTCAGTTTGAAGTGAACAGGCTTTCCCTAAATGTGGTCAGTCAAATTCCCAAACTAGCCAGTGATTAAGAGTCATTTGGTCAATACTCTTAATAATATGTCTTAACATTTTCAAAATCTGAAAGTCCCTTCCAACTTGAAGGGTCTATTCTATTCTATTCTATTCTATTCTATTCTATTCTATTCTATTCTATTCTATTCTATTCTATTCTATTCTATTCTATTCTATTCTATTCTATTCTATTCTATTCTTCTCCAGTCCAAATATGATCCAGGAAAATTTTATGAAGAGGTGATTAAATTTTTCAAAAGATGCAAACTGCTCCTGATTCACGATTTGATTGCCCATCTCAACCCTATCACTTTCATTGGATCAAAGAAGAGTGGGTGAGTAAGACAAGACAGAAGCTGCACTCCATGATACTCTGAGAGTTCCCTTCCAACTCTGCATACTCTCTGATAATAAGCTTCTCAATTCAACAGAAAAAACTAGTTTTAAACTATTACTTTCAAAATAGGCCAGACTAAGTCTCCAGATATCATGCTCTTTAGAGAGTTAGAAGACAGCAAAATGCCCTCTTCAACAGCAGATTACACTAGAATAAATTGCATATAACAGAATTTCTCTGCAAAGATGTTTTTCAATCTGAGACTGAATTATTTTGTCACTCTTGGATTCTAACATCATACTTGCAATGCTTTATACCTGAGTAAAGTTATCAGTTATCAGATCAGTTATAACCAACCATGAGGATACATCTAGAACATGTCTGAAGACATTGCTGTCCTTTTCCAGTCCTTTCATTTGTTGAATTCAAAATTCACTATTATTATTTTAGTCTTATCAACCTGAAGATATAAACAAGGCAGACACAGGTAAAAACACACAAGTTTGAGCGTAGATTATTTCTTTGAATGTGAAACAGTAGTAAAGCATGCTCTTTAGCATAACTGTTCAACAGAGTAAGTAATAATGTTTGGTAGCAATAGTTATTAATTCAAGAAGCTAGAGAAAATTTAGTGATTTCCCACCAAAATATTGAATCTTTCAAAATCAATAAAAGTATAAATTAAAAAAACCAATAAATATTCAAGGTCATTATTCATAATCACTTAACAATGTTATATACAGTCTTGCTATGAAATTAATATAAGCATATCTACAGAATAAACAGGCAGGGAAACCAAAAGCACAGAAAGCATATTGAGCTTATTGCTGCCTTTCATATATGTTTCTATCTCATGATGAAATTACAGCCATATCATTGAAAAATGTGTAATACAGAATAAGAGGAATGAAAAATGGAATTCCAAATTTAGCAAATGTTACCAAACATTCTAAAATAATAAGCTGAAACTGTCTTTCACTAGCTTCCAAACTGATGATTGTGACCCTGTCAAAATAACCCCCTGGAGATATCTTTACCTTTTCATTTTGTGGAACAAGGACATACATTCCAATATTAAGACTGGAATTCAATCTTACCCTGCATCTGACAGAACAGGACTTCATTTTAATTAGGAACATCCTAACTGGCAGATCAGGATAAAAACACGAAGCTGATGAACAAGATTATGAGAAATAATATACCTGAAAAATATATAAATATATACTGAGATACAGTATACCTGAAATGTATGTTCAATGTTTTTATCCATCATTTGTCTTTTCTTACTTCAGTTCTTCCTATACCACTCATGTGAATCCAACAGAATGGAATCAGGCTTTGATCTCCAGAATCCTACCTGACAAAGAAAATAGTTTACAATGGGAAACATCCATGTTTGAGCCCTCTAACTCATGTCAGACTACACAGACTACCTGCATATTTCACTACTGCTTTAATCCACATCTTATTTAAGGAAGTGATTCCTTAACTCCAGCTTCTGACATTTTCAATTCAAGTTTTTTTCTTACAGAAATCTAACTGGATAAGGTACTGTGTTTCCTCCTTAGCACAAACATGGAACCTACCTACACCTAGAAAAAAGATTATCATTTCTCTAAAATCTCTAAGAGCACTTACTTTTTGTGTTAGCATTTTATTTGGAAAAATGTTAATAATTTCAGTTTGGCTTATTAACATTTTTTGATTTTCGGTCTTGGGTTGGGTTTTTATGATATTTTTTTTTAATGAAAAGCTAAGAGACTCTTTTCCTGACAGGAAGCCTATGATTTCTCCTATGATACAAGAATTTTTAATGTGAAATGCATAAAACCCTTCACATAGACCTGAAATCTCTCTAAACCTACACAAGGTCCCTCAGTGATGCTGAGAAAAATTCTGAAGATCTATTGTCCTCCCTGAAAATTTTGTTGTTATGCTATTATCTAAATTTTAAAAGTCATGAAGGCAGGTACAGTATATTACTGTACCTTCCTATAGACAAAACATTCACTCTTCAGTGGAGTAAAAAGCATAGAAGACAATATGCCCTCAGGAGATGTCACACACAGGCAAGCCACCCCCTGGATAGTCACACTGTTTTGTCTCTGTCTCCCAGATTTCAGCTAAGTCCTGTTTTCCTCTAACAGTTATTGTACTGAGCACTAATTCTGGCCACTGCCTAGCTGCCTGCTAGATAATCATCTCCTGAAGGTACACTGCACTGTCACCCCACAGCTGCTGGTTTGCTCATTACTCAAATCTATCTGTTAATCACATACCAAGTGTGCTGCAGCACACATGGTAGAGAATTCTAAATACAGAAATCCTTACCCCCTCTTCTCCATGTTCTAAAAACCACATTTCCTGAAAATTTTGTTGTATTCCTCAGCTGTCCTACACACTCCTACAAGAACTCTGCAAAGAAGTCTTCTCATTTATGAATTTTTAGGCCTATGGCATGAATAAGAATTGTAATATGATACCTATTCGTGTGTAATTGGTGCATTCTTCCTTTTCTGCAGCAAAAATCACGCAGTGCACAGGACTAGGCAGCAGTTCAAATAACATAACAAATGTATGCACCATGGTTGAGCACATGCTTTGAGATAAATTTCCCTCATGTAGAAGTAATAATTTGAGAAGTAGCATGCTTTGGCAGTTATCTCAGATGCAATTGCATCAGAGCAGTTACACTGCAGCTTTTGCTTCAATGCATCTCAGTTTTAGATAAACCAATTAGTGAAGACATGCCCCAAGAGGTAACCATATGGTAAGTTTTTGAGGCTACATGAACTACATAGCAGAAGTCTCAAAAATTCGAGCCATTCTTCAAGTGACAGCTGTGTCTTTACTTTTAATCGTCATCATTACCTGCATCATCAAATATTCCAGGCTTCAGGTGCTTCTGCTTGACTGTATGCTGCTGTTTTGTACGTGCAAACCACATATAAAGGAAGCTGAGGGACAAATAGATATCTAATTTAAATTAAGGAAGTTAAGCACCTGTTAGTTTCTTGTTATTAATATTAGTGGTTTTGAAATAATCACTTTCCTTTTATTGAAGCAAAAACTAAAATTAAATTTTAAAAAATGTCTGGCCTCTAAATCTACCACATCCATTGTGTCCATTAGTCCTGAAAGAGCTTCTACACACACCATTTAAAACACAGCATTCGTTTCCTTGACTGGCAGCTTCTCTCTTCAAATTTTATGTGGGTTTCTCTGTCTCTGTGACATATAAAATCAAAAAAGGTTGGATAAGAAATCAAGGGCTTTTATACTTTGTCCTTGATAAGAGTTAAAGTAGTATCTAAAGCTTCATTAGCTGTAATTATTAAAATTTCTTCTATTTTTGGAAGAGAATGTTGCAGAATTTAAAAGGAAATTGTTAATGATGAAAGCAGACTGAAAGAAACAGATAGATATGGTCACAAAATTATGGCAGGAGCACTCCATAAATTTATGGAAGATATTCCTGAAGTTATATTTCAATAAATGGGGGAACAAACTAAGAGTTTCTCTTTCTTCTTTGAATTTTCAGATATTCAGTGATTTTAATATCTTTATGGCTTGAAAAAGACACTATATCTTTTCAATTGTACACTAATCCTAAATCTCAAAGTCTCTATCAGTGTGATTGTCAGTATTAATCAGGAAGAAAAGGAGTTCTCGAGTTCTTCCATCCTAAGACTATTTTTTTTTCTAATACTTGCATGTTTTTATTTTCCTTCTTGTCTGGGCAATGCTTATTAGTCATGCTTAATAACATTATGTATAGGTCTGATCTGATTACTCTTTCACTCTTCATTGGATTGCTGTTCTGAGATAAAAGAGAAAGTTTTTAATCCCCAGCTCAGATTGCTGCTTGGGTGTTACTCCACCCTCTTCTGTACCACAGATTTTGTAGTATCCTAAAATTGCCTTGGGGTTTTTATGAACAGATTGCATTCTGAGATAGGATAACTGAGGCTGATAAGATTTCTGCTCTCTTCCTCTATCTTAGTGTGGTTTCTGGTGCTTTACATAGGGCTTTCATCTCCCTCCAGGGTACAGAGTATTTTTATGCAGCAAGAAGGTGGCAGCATCTGTCCTGAACATTCTGGAGAACATTTTTAACAAAATTCTTGTTTGTTGGTGACCTCTAATGAAATGGTCTAGATTTCTTTATCTGAGAGGCTCCCTTGTAACCCTTTCTTCCCAGTCTTTGTTTCTAATTGCAAAATAGATCAGTCTGCTGCTGGTAGAGCAGAACACAGAAGCAAGGAACCAACAGCAAAATGGGTTACACACAAAGAATAATTCCTCAGAAATTAGGAAGAAATCTTTAATTGAAGAGTTGTAATTTTTTTCTATTTTATTTATTGTCAGTATACTAAAATGTTTTATACAGTAGATGCAAATAACTTAGAGGTATAAAAGAGTTGATATGAAATGGCAATTTTTGCTAGATGCTTATGCCTTAGGTAGTTCATAGACCATTGCTTAGAAAGCTGAATGATATATATGTGTTCTCATGCACATCATGCATCAGTTGAGACCAAAAAAATTATATCTCTTTTGTTTTGAAGACATGATATAAAACATCAGTAGCACTAGATTAATGGGACTTGCAGACCATATCAGGCTGCTTTTATTAATGTCAGATTGCTATTCCTTCTGAAAATTTCAGGTATAATTCTATATGCAATTTCCAGAAAAATACTTTTTTCATACAATAGGGTAAAACTTCATCTAAATGTCTTTAGAAATTAGCATTTCACAAAAGAGGAATACTGATACAACTTGTGATAATATAGTTTTTATTCTCTTTTAGCTACCAATATTCAAATTGCAGAAATATATAACTGCTGCAAATTCATTACTGTAGGATTATACAGACTTTTGCCATGAAGAAATGTGTTTATAGTACACAGAAATCTGATGGGAAAAGGAAATTTCATAGTTCTCTGTGTGCTGAATCATTGATTTTGACAACAAAATACTTCTGAAACATCCTCACATGTGGAAATATGATAATATATACTTGCATATGAAGTTTAGTATTGTGAAACCCTATCCTTGATCCTCACAATAAAAATATAAAAATATAAAAAAATATTAAAAAAATAAAAATATATCTTATAGCTATAAAGTGCATATGCACAAGTAACAATGATGATGTACCATGTGGCTAAACAGTGTTTAACAGAGACTATGACTGGTATTCTACAGAGTCTTCTTCTTTTTTCCACTTGTCCAGTTGAGGTTTCAGGTGTGAAAAAATTCTGGAAAATTTTCCACTTTGTTGTCTAATAATTTCCTGTTATTAATAGATGAATGCAAGAGTGAAATGAAATTATAAATAAGCTAAGATGCAACCTCAGAATTGCTATCCCACAGGCAGATGATGTCATTTCTCACTTGTAAGAAGAATGAAGCAGGGTCATAAAGTTTATAGAAATACTGTAGTTACATACTGTGGGGCAAAGCTGGAGTGCAAGGATGTAGTTTTGTTAGGGGTATGTGACTCCTTAAGAGATCACAAGATGAAATGCAGCATTTTCTGGCAACAACTGCTTGATGGTCTTTGATGCTCAAGTTAAATGGACAAAGGAAATACAAAAATCCCTTTCTTGTCGACCTAAACCCTTTTTCCTGTTTGAAAGCTTATCTTCCCTACTAAAGGTTCAACAAACTTCTTGACTCCGACTTGAGTATGTCCAGAATTGGTACTTAAGAATGTTCAGTGATTTTACTGAACATCAAGAAAATCAAAGCTAATAATATGGAAACTACAGGAAGAAATGTCCTGCTCACAGCAGCTGGACACCTAAGGCATGAAGTGTTCTGTGGGAACTGGAAGAAGTTCTAGTATTTCAGACTGATATGTCCATGTTGTAGAGAGACTAAATTTATAAATTATCACATTATTTATATGCATCTTCACATGTGATTATTTAACTACCTAGTTCACTCCTTCTTCTCTTGGCTATATTATATTCAAAATAAGTCTCCATCAAGATGCTTCTGGAGATGATTTAGACCTGAGGGCTCTTCTAGTAAGCAATATCCAGACTTTATGTCTTTACCCTGAAGAGCTCTCCAGTTCTGTTTCAGCAGTTGAAGTACCAGTCTCTTTTTTGTCTTCATGTGATAAGCAGGCAAAAATATGACCCTGTCCTGTGAGTTACTCTGGTGGACTGTAACACAGATTTTCCTTTATTTCAGATACTGTACACATGCACATGTGTACCCAGATTATTTCTTAGGGCCCCAGGAGAACCCTATCAGATGCAGGAGAAACCTTGAATCAAGTACTATATCATGTGACAATTCACCACAGAAAATATTATCTCTGATGAGTTTGGACATCCCTATTTTTAATACTGGGAACACTTTCTGTGGAAAACATGCAAGGACCTCATATGGCATACTGTATTCTCTTATCTCTCAATTAATTTTCATATATAACTTTCATAAAGATTTTAATGAAAATTCAATTCCTGAATTTATTTCTTGATATAAATAATCAAGTAAAGCTACAATAAAAACAGCTACTGGGAAAATGTCAAGTTGAGGTCAATGCCTCTCAGAAACCAGGAAATATACAGAACATGAAGGAGTTATTAAGATTCACTTAAATTAGCATAATCCCTAGTCACAAATTGTTAGACAGTTTTTTTATCATAGAATAATAGAATCATTTAGGTTGGAAAAGAGATCATAGAGTTCAAGCCATTGACCCAGCTAGAATAATTTAGGTTAGAAAAGATATCATAGAATTCAACCATTGACCCAGCACTGTCAACTCTACCACTGAGCCATGTCCTTAAGTGCCACATTGACTTGTCTTTTAAATAACTCCAGATATGGTGAATTCCCTGGGCAGCCTGTTCCAATGCTTGACAATCTTTTCAGTGAATAAATTTTCCTAATATCAAATCTAAATCTCCCTTGGTGCAAATTGAGGCAATTTCCTCTTGTCACATCTCTTATCACTTGAGAGAAGTGTCTGACCCCCACCTCACCACAGGCTCCTTTCAGGGAAATGTAGAGTGATAAGGTGTCCCCTGAGCCTCCTCCAGCCTAAACAATTCCAGCTCCCTTGGCTGCTCCTTGTGCTCCAGACTTTTTACCAGCTTCATTGCCCTTCTCTGGACACCCTTCAGCACCCAAATGTAAGGGGACCAAAACTGAACCCAATACTTGAGATGCAGTCTCACCAGGGTCAAATACAAAGAGACAATCACAAATAAAACATTCTTTATAAAATTATTTTCTGTAAAATTGAATGTATTTGGAACAGGTGGTTCCAAAGAAGCTGAGGATTTAACAAGTTTCTTTGCACTCTGAGAATGTAGCATAATAATTTGAATTAAATCCAGCTATCCCTTAGGACTCTGGTCAATTCAAGGATATAACATTTCCTCCAAATTTTCCCAGTGTTTTTTCCCCAGATAAAACAAGCTATGGCACAGACCATCTTGAGAACTGACGTTAATAATAAGAAAGGAATAGCAGCCAGCTGTCACACCATATTAGATCAGATTTCTGCCTCTACTCCCTCTGGGAAATGTTCTGAATCATAATTAGTACATAATCAGTTTGTGGTTTTAATTGAGTAAAAGCCAGGTATCCAAGAATCATAAGGTAAAATGTTTTTGTTCTTGAACTTTCAAAAACAAAAAATGAGAACAGCCTTCTGTCTGTTCAAAAAAAGCCACCAGTTGCTTATGAAAAATCTAGCATTTTTTTCAAGCTCTTTCAGTATGGTATTTATCCACTTCTTTCAGAAAGCTGAAGTTGTAAAAACTGAACTCTTTCCCTCAAGAACTATCATGAAAGGAAAGCGAAGCAGACAGTAATTATTTAAGCGTGCTATTTTTTTTCCAAGAATGAAAGGAAAATACAGGATTTTGCTACTAGTTTCAAGAGTTAAGTCAGTAAGTGGAAAAGATGGAAAATGCATTAGCTGTCCAAATGAGTCTAAGGGCATTTTAATGAGTTTATTCCTCACTATACACTACTCAGTATATACACCTGCCATTTAAATTTTACATTAGGAAATAAAAGGAATATATTCTCTTAATCAAAAGTCTAACTTGGTTAAGAATTCTTGAATATATTCTGATAAAAGAATAGGAATTCAGGAGGACATTGCAAATCTGGAACATTATGAATTTAATGTGAACAGTGACTTTTTTATTCCCTGCATTCTTGTTCTTTTTAAAAAAAATCTCAGAACCTATGATAGGAAGCAAAATAGCATAATATACACTAAATATTTTAGTATTTTCCCAAGAGACTTATTAATTTCCAATGTTGCAAAAATACCAGTAGGTGGCTCTATTGCTCCATTAGTTCCAGAGAGAAAAAAAACAAAAAACAACAAAAAAAAAAAACATAAATCCGAACCAAAAGTGACAAAAGAAGCCACCACCACAACAAGAAGAAGCCACACCTCACATGAGCCACCACCACCACTGCCCTTCATCACGACAACATAGCCCACTGCACAGAAAAGACATCTTCACATCCAGAAAAGACACGTGGAGCTTACAGAGGAAAGCAGATGATGCTATGGTTCTAGCTTGCTGTTTTCCAATGGGAAGTAAAGGATTTACTTAATATTATGTAATTTTTGTTGCAGTATTATTAGCATTGACATTTAGATTATAAATATGAAGTATTTCAGTTGAGCTTGTTTTTTCTGGGATTTGTTATTCCTTTTGTTATTCCTATTTGTTTTCTAAGGAGAAGCCTCATGAAGGCTTGTGTACCAAAGCCACATCTGGTGACATCTCTCCTCAGGGTCATATATATCTCCAAGGCCTCCTTCTAGTTTGATTTTCACATAAGAGATTATCAGCAATTTTATTTTTCACTTTTAAAGAATGCTTTGATAAAGTTCTCTTAACATCTAAAGAGTCTATGGTTTAAGAGTACTCATAATTACTGAATCATTATACTACCTCTACAATAAAAAAAATTTTTATTAGTGCCAGAAAATAAGGAGATGCTGGAATGAAGAGGGCACAGTTCTTCCGAAGGAACTCTGAGGAATGGACAAAAAGCTGCACTCAGTGCTATTACAGTGTCAAGAAATATATCATCACTTTAAAAGAAATTTTAAAGGGGAACTAATAAACATAAGGCGAATAAAATGGAACACAGTTGCTTTGTCCTAAATAAGCATGGTTGAAAGTCCTAATGTATCTGGCCAAAGAACAATAATGCAGTTTTTCTACATTCTTTCTCAGTTTCTGTTAGATCAGATATCCCCTCTGAAAACCTAAAATACTGTTAGAAACTACAGGGGAAAGGAGAACAAAAAAATAAAAGAAGAACTTATATTGGGGAAAAAAAAAGGTTAAGTGTGCCTTGATACAGCATGAAACTTCAAGAGGTAGTTTAAAAATAATCCAAAAACCCTATTGAGGCTCAGGGCAGCACTATACTTTTCCCCTCCCTTTATTCTGTACATCTGCTTTTGTCTACCTAGAAGTGATCTGCTTGAATAGAAAGCAGAGGTACCCCAGACAGTATTCATGCTGCAATATTGCATTTCTAATCTGATCTAAGGAAACAGGAATATTATATCTATTAGTTATAAATATAACCCATAGACATATGGATTCTTTCTAAATATTTGCTTTGGTGCTTGGGCATGCCATTGAACCAGGGAGTATTTCAGGGGAAGGTCTGCATGCAGTTACTGTCTCCAACACTTCATCATTGATATGGCACAGTGGAAGCAAAATGTCAAACAATCAGCAGTGATAAAAGACAAAGAGTACAAAGTACAAAATGTAACTTAATCTCCCTCTCACATAAAATCACATTCTGAATTAATTTAAATATTTTATTTTGGTGATAAATGTCTTATTCGTAGCTTCTCTCATTTGTGAAGTCATTTTGATACTATTTTTTTTAATTCTCTCTTTTTTTCTTTTGTAACTAGGCAGAAAAGGAATAAAGAAAGATCAGAAAAAACACAAACATAAAAATACCTTAAATATGTTTGCCTGTATGTAAAATATCTGAGTTTTAGCAATTTCTTTACATGAGGTAGAGATGATTTAAATTATGTGTGGATATAGCACACCATGAACAAACAAACAAAGCACACATCAAGAAAATATGAAAGAAAACTCAGGAACAATTAATTGCAATACCTAGGAACAAAAGAAGTGAAGCCTAGAAGTCCATTCACTCTTTTAAAATCATAACAGAGTTATTAAAGAATGTGATAGTGACATTGCTTCACAAAATATCAAATATTTTTGTTCCCACCAGGAATGCAACTGCTTCAGTTTGAGCTCTCATTTGGTGAACTTGTGATTTTTAGTAGTACCCAGTTTTGCTGTCATTTGATTTTGACTGACACTATAACAATATAAAATATTCTCATACTATTGGCATAATCTAAGATGCTATTAGGAATAAATAGCATATATATGGATATTTATTATAACAAAAAATCTTTTGGATTTAAAATAAGTTGGGTTTTATATATTCAGAATCACATACGTGCTCCTAATGAACCCATGTGATAATTAACTGGAATTATCTCTGCCTCTTGAATTATACAGCAATATGTCTCATCTTAACAATTGAGTTAGATTCTGAAACAGCTTCAAAATAAAAGAAGGCCCTGAAATCATCTTAAATTACTGCAAATGTAAGAATATAGTCACATTGCTTCTTTTATTACTCAGTCCATGAAATGATAGTCAAATTTTTCAAATACCATTTATCCTAGTTATCACTTTCTATGAAAATATTTTTACTAGAATTATACAAAAGAATCTTATTTCCATAATAAGTAGGAATATATTATGTTTTAAAGCAGGTGAACATAAATCTTTCTTAATATCTCAAAGACTGTCAGGCAGGATGACTCTTCTCAGTTTGTGGTAAAAAGTAGTTAGACATGGAACATCTCAAATAGGCATTCAAGACTTTGGAGCCCTATGAAACTATAAAGTGTGCAGTCATGAGTCCATAAATTTCTATTCTTAGTTATTTATAAGTGTCCCATGGCTTTATTAAACCAGAGATCCAGTGTTTAACAGCTGTATAGAATTTAAATAGTCTAGAATAGCAAAAATGCATGCTGTCTTTATAATGTACAGATGTGACTGTACAAACATACATTACATGCAGGAATTGTTTCCACAACTGAATAGACACTGTATTTACTTTCCTTTAGAAAAGGAAAGTAAATTGTTTAGCTATATATGCATTTATTCACACCTAGAAAAGAATTACTTCAATAGTTAACTTTGTAGTTACTCTTTAATACAAAAGGGAATATCTTTTTAAGACGTTCTTCAACTGGAATGTACAAGCCTCCCTTTCAATATCTTGTAATTTTTTTAAATACAATTATTAAAACAAAATGAATGCTTAAAAAGCAGTGACTAAACTGCCAGTCTGTACTCGTGTGTGGGACTGGTCCAATCCAGGCTTAGCACACTGTACTTGGAATTAGGCTGCTCAGCCTTGAGTTGTCTACAGACTTGCTGAGGGTGCACTCAGTCTCACTGTCTGTGTCCTGGGTGAAGGCAATGAAAAGCACCAGTCCCAGGACACCACTTGGTGCATATCTCCAGCTGGACATTGACCCACTGACCACAGCTCTCTGGCTACATCCAACAAACCAATTAATTATCCATTGAATACACGTCACTCCAATTTTGAGAGAAGTGTGTCATGTGAAATCTTATCAAAAACTTTACGGAATTCTAGATACATGACATCAATCAGTCTTCCTTTGTCAACCACTGCCATTGCTCCATCACAGAGAGACACCAGGTTGGTCAGGCACAATTTACCCTTAGTAAAGCCATCATCTGTTCCACGATATTCCCAGGCACAGAGGTGAGGCCCACAGGTCTGTAGTTCCCTGGATTTTCTTTTAAATATCACCACGTCTTTTCCAAAATGATGAAAAGTGGCTTAGCAACAATATCAGCCAGTTCTCTCAGAAGCAAGTCTCATGAATTCTGTGTTGTGGATACTGATCTGATTGCTGGGAGGTAGGGGTTAGAAAATATTTGTGTTTGTGATTAATGGCATCCTTATACTTTTTTCATCCACAATTTGCTGCAGAAGTACAAAGTACAGGGTCTGATCAGCACAGAGAACATGTCTGTGTGCTTTACCTTCACTTCTGCAGCTGTCACTTCACAAGAACCTTTGCAGAGTTCAACCTTTTCTTTGGAAACGCCCTGCAGCCTGTGGAGCTACTGTAGTGTCAGAGCACATGAAGGCAGCAAGAAGGGAATCACTCCAATAATCCAGATTGTGGCACCTCTAAGGGAAAAAAGAAAAAGGAACTGATTGTAGCATTAAGTAATTAAGTAAAAAAAACCACCCCAAAATAAATTAGTAAACAAACAAGAAAGCATCAAGCTAAAATACAGAGGGCATAGCAACGAGATGACCTTTCAAAGACTCTTGGCTATATGGATTTAATTCAGAGAATTAAAGAATGCCCTTCAAAGAATGAAAGACGTTAAAAACTTTTAAATTAAAAATCAAGATAGAGATTAACAGCATTTTCTGAAAGTGCTTTGGGTAACTAAATGTAACCTTGCTACTTCTAGAAAGAATTTCTGTGACACTCATATGAAAGCATTTTTGCTAGATCTCAATTTTGTATAAAATATTTAAAGAAGTTATATAATGAGAGATCAAATTCAGCCTCACAATAGCCTGGAAATATTCTAGAAAAATTTATGGAGATGGAAAGTTCTCTAAATGCGTGTTCAGTGTGCAGCCACTCCACTGCCAGACTCTAACTCTTCTTGTTGGGAGCTATCAAGGCAGGACATGACTAGCAAATCCTGCAGTGAACCGGTAGATATTTTAATCTTCAAAATACTGTGTAGCTTGAGTAGCATTTACTGTTCAGCTTTCCCTCTGAAGCTCAAAGCATTGTTCTGAAAAGGCACATTGCACTAGGATTAAGCCCATGATCACAGCAATCACTTTTCAGGAGTCTGAATGCATGAAGGGGGCTGGCTGAAGAGAAGCCACAGTTTTGGAGTGTTCTCAGCTTTTCCCTGCCCCAGAGGTAGCACTCTTCCAGAGGTGCCTCTTCAGAACTACTTCCTGCTAGTCTGAAATGTGACAAAAATTTCTGGTGGTTGTACACTTTGAGAGCTGATCCAATCCTAAACTTAATTGCTGACTTGTGTTTTCTTTCCAAAACCAACAATCAGCTGTTTTTCAGAAATAGAAGATGAAAGGGATACATAGGGACACACAGAAGACTTCTGAAGATACCTGCATTATTCATAACAGTTTAAATAATATGCATTATGAAATTTGATTTTTACTGTTTCTGAAAATAAATTTGGGCTAGTCTAATACATAAAAAGTTATCATGAGATAAAGATGCTTATAAAATAAAGTATAAGAAATATTTAATATCTATTTATTTACAATACAACATATTCTTTATGCTTCATCTGATTTCAGGCACTGAATTTTTTTCCTTGTTTTTTTAAAACATGGGGTCCTCATCTTCTGTATTTTGGGTTCTTTTTATTCTTTTCATTTTCTGTGACAGTTTTGAGAATATTCTATTTTTTGTGGCAAGGTGAATGATGACAATATCACATGGGTACTTACCCAGTTCCATTAGCAATTTGCTTCCAGCACACTATCACTCATTTTTCTGGTATCATACTCATTTTGTGTTTTTCAGCATTTCACCAAATTTGGTGTAATCATATTGTGCTTTTATTGCTTAAAAAATACTGTAGTGTCAAATCTAAGCATTTCTGAAAAACAGAGAAGTTAACTAGCAGATCTATCTAGAAGAAGAGAGATGTATCAATTCCACCTGTAAGTCTTTGCTCTTCTGATAAATTAATACCTTCATAGTACATCACAATGACTTGTAGCATCCAATCTAAAAACAATAGTAACTATTATAATAAACAGATATTAAACCTTTTATCTAGCAAGCAGATTACATTAATAACTCTGTGAAGACAGAAACTTCTTATTGCTTTTTTACTCAACCAGACACTTTAAAGGGCAACAATATTTTCATTGTTTATTTCTCTCTTCTGGATTTTAAAAGATCACGACAATGATGGTGTCTATTTTGGCTGTTTTGGATTACTTTTTCTCAAGAGAAGAACCATGGTCTTTTTGCAATATAAATTACTACCTTCAAGCACATGAGGAATTTCTAGCAACTGCAATTTTTGATAAATAAGAATTTTTATTTGAAATAAATATTTTTTAGACAGAACCTTGAGTCTTCAGACATTCCTGAGCAGGAAGTGAATAACTCTTTGACAGCACAATAAACACACATTTTTGGAAGAATTTAAATTTTGTCAATGGCTAATGTGAATTATGCTTCACAAAAAATCTTCAGGTTGTAAACAGATGAATTAAAAAAAAAACCTTCAAAAATCTACATCGTATAATTATTAGAGGCTAATTTTAATAATTAGAATAAATAAAAGAATCACTTCAGATATTATTTCATAGCACTTATAAGTGGAATTCACTAGCAGTTGTCTTCATCCCAAGCAGTGTGTTCAGCTTGCACTTTTACTTAAAGAAATAACCATATCTGTGCTACAATATTTGCATTTTAGAGTTTAGAAAACACTTTTTCCTCATTAATTATGAAAATCATGAGAGGTTTAATTTTAGTTTTGATTTCTAAGTGTTGGGATAAATCCCTTTTTGGTTTTAGTTTAATTCTTTCCATTGTGTTGTTTATTTCTTTATGTATTTATTCTCTTGCTTATTTTATTTTTTGGTTTTGCTGTTTTTTGTTGAATATAATTAGAATTTATAAATTACAATACTATTTTATGTCATGTTTAATAGCCTGGAAATTTTTAAAGTATACACATAGAATTCTACTCTGGTTTTGCTTTGTTTTATTTTCTTGGGAGTTTTTTTTTTCAGGTTCTTTTTCAGGTGATTTTTTTTTTTTTTTTTTTTTTTTTTTTACAGAGAATGATACAATGAAATCTAGTGCTAATTTTGATCATTCTTCTTCTCTTGATTAACTGCCACCTGATGATCACTTAAAGCATAGGATATAATTTTAAGTGCTATCTTTTCCATTTGCTTTATTATTTGTTTTCCTTCTAGAACTTTTTTCCTAGAATTCTTCAATGTGATTTTTTTTTTTCAGTAGCAAGATGGGTGGGAGGAAAGAAAGGAAATATTATTTCCATTCTCCCAAACTTAATGTAAGTCTTCCTTGAAAATTGTCTATATGTTACTTCCAAAAACTTGGAATGGAAGTGTATTACCTAATGCATATAGAAATAAGTATTAGTTTTATCTGTATGACAAGAAAACAGTAAAACAAGAATGAATGTCATCCAGAAGAGTGTAATGTTTAGGAAAAGAAAGAAAATGGGAAAAAAAATATATAAGCAAGGCAACAGAGGCTGAAGAGGACATCACTCTAATGTGCAAGACTGTTCTACAAATAACAAAGCTATTTTCTTTTCTATTCACAAGCAATTTTGGCAGTTTCCTGACAAACAACATTGCATTAACCACTTTTATCATAGGAAAGGAAAATGAAAATGTTGATATAACATTCAGAAGAGGTGATATCTTGCAAGGACAATATCCTGCTTTTATTCATCTGCACAGGAGAAAAATATAGAAGTCCTTCTAGTACATGGAAAACAATCAAATATTGAAGCTCCACTGAAAGACAAATTTCTAGGCAGAGCTCCTCCCCCTCTTCTATGAAAAAAACCCCATAAATAGCTGAAAAGTCAAAAAAATGAACCCTGCAATTCTTGTCTCAATATATAAATAAGACATAACCAACAGTCTTAAGGCCCCAACAAAGTGCTGTCATGTAATATTTTTCAGTGCTAAAGTCAGACTAGATCTTTACTCAGAACTTTGGACTGGAAAAGATTATATACCTCAGGATTATGGATTCTCATTAAAGCTGTGTCAGGGGAGGTTTAGGTTGGATATTAGGAAAATATTCTTCCCCCAGAGGGGAGCTGGACACTGAAAGAGCCTCCCCAGTGAAGTGGGGGAGCACCAAGCTTGAGAGAGTTGAGGAAGGGTTTAGACACATTCTCAGGTGCATGATGTGACTCTTAGGATGGTGCTGTGCAGGAGTTGGCTATTCATGATCTTTGTGGGTCACTTCCAACTCAGGATATTCTATTATTCTATGATTCACTATAATAAAATTCCTAATTTTAAAACTTGCAGTTTGAATCCAGTTAATATCTCTTTAAACAGCTTATATATATTGTGTTTTGATCCCTCAATCAATTATTTAAAAGCTGTGCATGTAAATAGCTTTATTTTTGAGAAGATGTTCCCAGCTTACACCTATTCATTTCACATTGTCATAAAAGTAGAAGAAGAAAATTGCAAGAACTGCTCTTTGAGGTCTTCCTCAAAGTCTTCTGAACACTGAATTAGTCTCTTGTTCTGAGGTGTTATCTGAACAACTGCAACCTACATCAAAGCCATATTTCTGCAGATCTGTTTCCTTTCCCTCTAGCTCTACTGAACAACAAAATAATCTTACTTCTGTTAAGTCCTTAAATTTGTCTGTAAAATTGATCAGACATTGAAGCAGCAAGAGAGTAAAAGGTGAATTATAATTTATTAGAAATGTACTTGGAATAATTCTGTGAATTAGTAGAAAAAGATTTTAAGAAATAGTAGAGCCAAAGTAATATTAAAGTGAAATTGATCTAAGCAAGAAATACTACAAGAAGTTTTAAGAACATTTAGACCATTCTCTTCCTTATGAAAAAAAATAAAAAGTCACAGGTCATTGTCTCTGTGTTTTGACTTTGATAGCAAAAATATAATCTAAATGTGGAATTCATGTGAGGGGGCATACTCCAGTGAAGTATATTAGAAGACTATGCCATACGCTGAATAATTCTGTGACACCAGTGTTTGTTACAGAAATCTTTAGAACAGAATTCCACTAGAATGTTAATATTTTTTGACAAGTAAATAATATAAGTACTTAAGTTACGTATTTGCTAAAATTTTGGATATATTTCTCACAGAATAATTCATATTGTATATTTTTCAGAATTATTTTCAAGTGATCTCTTTAAAACTTAGCACAGAATTATTTTCTGAAAAACTCTAAAAATTATTAAAGTAATTTGTGTGTCTCAAGTTTGCTCCAAGTAAATGGCAAGATATTGTTAGCAGCAGAAAAAATCAAATACAATTGGAAGAATCATTTAGTAGAATTGGAGAAAATTTCAATTAAGAATTCTTGTGATTGAGTTTGTAATTAATATCATAACAGGTATAATTTTAAATATGTTACTTTGGTGACTGAATTCAGAAAATACTGGTAATACATCAGTGTTTCAGACACTGAGAAGAGTAATGAATCCAATATGCATATGTTTCTTGTCTTTTAATTTATTGATTTCATTAGATGTATGCTACAGAGTTATTTCTTTAAGCAGCAAATTAAACTAATGAATAAAATTAAATACTCAGTATTTATATTTAATAATTTGGAGAATGCTCTGTAGCAGTTATGTTATGACGAGGAATTATTTGACAACATCCTAATAAACAAGATGCTAATGACATATATTAAATAAAGCTCTGGAGGAATATTATTGCATATTTTAACACTATTTTTTATTATTTGTGTTTTCCTAAATATCTTCTTTACATTAGTATTTACTTTATATATTAGTGGGGTTTTTTCCTCCTGAAATTGAGTTTCTTTTCCTCAGAACTAGAATTCAATATTTTTGGTAGTATTTATTTCCACATTTTAAAAATAAACAATATTTTGAGTATTATATATTAATGGATTTATGGTAAGATTTGTGCTGCTGTAAATGTGCCTGCTCTTGAGTCTGAGGTATAAACTTGTGATCCATCCATTATAACTGAGCAAATGATGAAGATATCTGCAAGAAAGCAAGAAACTAATGCTTCTAAAAAAATAACCAAACAAGAAAATAAAGAGTACCAAAAATTTTTGTAATAAAATAATTTTCCTTACAAAATTAATAAATTTTACTAATAAAGTATTCAATGAATAAATCCATAAATTTATTAATAAAATAAAAAATTTGTAATTTTTGCAGTAGCAATAGAGCTGTCTCTTTAATCAAACAGGAAAACTTGACTAAAAAAATAAACCTCCAAAAGAGGTCACATTGTATGAAATCCTTATCCAAGATATTTATATATATATATATATATAATATGTTGTACCATATATCATATGTTATATATTATATCATATATCTGTTCTAATGGGAAGCATCTTAGAAACTATGCAGGATGAAGTTTTTTGAGTTGTTGGAGATTTGGGGTTTTTTTGAGATGGGAGATTTTTCACAAGTATTATTTATCACACCAAATAATTATCACAAAATATTCTAGGAAGGAAATTCGATGATTTTGCACCCAAGAACTGTAGCTTTTTTTAGGAATAAGTGGTATAAAGGGAAAAAAACTCCAAAACTTTAACAGCTTAAAATATCATGAGCTTTGTTCTGAAAAATGCTAAACAAAGGTACTTTTTCATGAGTCCAAAATGATAAAAAGCAGTTGACTACCTTTATCAGCTTTCAGAAACTACATTTTTGTCACATTTCCCAGTCAGAACACCATGATTTGAGAGGTGTAGTGTTCAACCTGAGTTTGCCCTCTGCAATTTTCCTTCAGATTATCAGGGAGGAACTAATAGCAACCATGGAGAAAGAAAGCTTTTTATTAGAGCAAATACATATCTTCCTATGCTCTTCTCTGCTTAAACCAGAAGACATGAAAATTATATTATATACCTTGAAAAAAATTGCTGTTAAACCAGGAAATGTTTTTATTTCTGTTTTATCTATACTGTGTCTACCAGATTTTGAGTGGTATCTTGTAAGTATAATAAACCATTTGCAGTTTCATGCTGCAACTACCTGATAGCAGTGGTGGTTGGTAGATGACTATCAGGGTTTGTACTTGCAACATGCTCCCTTGTACTTTGCAAACACCAGCATTTCAAGAGCTGCAGCATTACTTAATTGTGTTCATGATAAGAACAGCATGAAATTGCTGATACCTTCCATTCTCAGACATTTCTTCAGCTGATAAGAAGTCTGCTACACTTCAGGACATAATTTCTGTGGGATATACATTTTTCTGAATATAAATTTAATTTTCATAATTTCAGCAAAAGATGTTCAGGTAGAATGAATTTGGGGCAAAATTTCCCATGCAAAAGAAACATTGCAAGATTTCTGAAGGATTCTTTGGGTGCATGCTTGAAATGGGTGCTTGCATGCCTGGCTGGCATTCAAAGGAACAGTGGTTAATAGAGGAAAATTATATTTTCTTATACAAAATCCAGTTATATTTGATCAGGTTGTGGCCATTTAAAAATGCAGTTGCATAGTTCATTTTTCTGAATATTTATATGTAACTGATTTATCCTTGGTGTGGTTTATTCTTGGTGGAGCATTAGCAAATCAGCTTTCTTCTGAGCTGCTGCTTCTGTCTGGGTTGCAGCATTTTGCATAATCCAGGAGCAAGGAGAGCACTGGTGCTCCCAGCACCCTGCCTTGCTCAGGCAACACAGCTGGAAATGGAGGGAGTGTTCAGCTGAGGGGTAAACAAAGAACATGATTATATATATTTGCTTTTGAGCTGAGGTGAAGACTTTTTCACATTTCTGAATGCAGGACTGTGCAACCTGCACGTTCTTTAAATGTGGTTTTGTCACTTTTCATGATCTCTGCCAATATCAGTGAGTGGGGCATTTCTAATTAATGTGGATTTTTAAAGTCACATGAAAGCTTTTTAGATACCAAGTTGAAAGAAAATGAAAATGTGATTTTTGACTTTCCAATAAAGTCTGCATTTAAAAATCAAGAAATTAAGAAGCTTCTGCTAATAATACAAGACCGTATTTTTTTAAATGTTAAAGGAAATACACATGTAGATGCTTCTGCCTTGCTTACAGAATGTTGGGAGCCTTTATAGATCTTTATGGTCACTCAACTCCACTGATTTAAGAAATATTTTTGTTGCCATGATGAGACAAATTATGAGTGAGATGATTTACTGAGACACACTCACAACTTACAGGCTGTAAAGTAGAGTTTCAGAAGCAAATAGATGTGCAGCTTCCTTGACCAGGGTCATACTGAGCATGCATTTCAGCCTGTGGTGAAATATTGGCCACACTGCTGTGGTAAGATATTCTTGTGAGTTTTCCCCAAGACTTTGGTATTCACTCAGAAAGCTGCCTCAAAGATCCAAGATTTCCCAGTTTTTTACCAAAGTGCAGTAGACATTCTTCCCAAAATCCTGTTCTTCATGCCTCCCAGAAGTCTCCTAGAATTTTGCTATACACAGATTGTTTGTTTCAATTTGTGATGCCGTATTTTCTCTCATACTGAAAGTTAGATCTGGAACATGTATGTTTATAGACACATAGAATTTAAATGCTCTGTGTATATTTATACCTATCACAGAAGCTTTATATCATATAGCCAGAAGGAAAAGTGTTAGCATCAGTGTCACCTGATGTGTGTTTATAATGTCAGTAAGAAGCATTCTAACCCTTATCCTCAGCTGTGATTCATACCAACCAGGACCTTGCCATACATGACTCATCTTTACACTTGCAATGAGAATTTAGGGCATTTCCTTACTCACCTCTTGCTCCTAAATTGCTGGCATGTGCTGGTGACACTACCTACTCCCCAGGGTGTGATGACAACTAACAAAGGAGTCAGGCAGTGATAAAGAAAGCTATACAATACTTATCTAAATTCTCACCCTCTTCTAGTTCTTGAGATTCTAAATTGTTCTGTTCCTGTTTACTAACATAATTCAGAAAAAAAACAACACAAGATCTACAGGCTTTTATTCCTTGAGTGATTTCACTTGATGTGCAGATAGGTCACCTTGCAGTCTAAGGATTAAGGGCAATGTCATGTTCTGACCTCATTCTTTATTATCTTTTTTCTTATCTAATATTAATAGAGATCATTAGTCTGTCCTCCTTACAGGAGCCTACCAAGCTTCTTGGGCCCAGAAAAGGTAAGAAATACTATCAGGGATAAATGAAATAAAAGTAAGAAATTATATTTTCATACACAAGCACTGTATAAAAAAAGGCTCTAAAAGAATTGAACATCAATACAAAGATGAAAAGCACCCTAAATCTATATCCCACATCAAATTCGCATACTCACATGCATGTGTGAAATCCAGTCAGTATTAATAACAAATACAAACAAAACTATCTTGCCCACTCCTGTTTCTAAACTACACAAAGAAAAAAAAAAAGTCAATCAAAACTCAATGGACTTTAAATCAATCTGGAAATAAAACAGAAAAGGCCTGGGGGTTCCACTGTCAAAATCAGTATATGATTTTCATATTCTCTGCATTTCTCTGTCAGTCATTGCAATGTTCTCTTCGCTTACCAGGGTTCTGGCAGAAACAATTAATTACTCCTCTGCTTTCTTTAGTCAAGGTAATCATTGGAGCCTTTTTAATCTTCTGTTGAAATGGAACACAGATATTAATCTCTGGAATATTAGAAACCAGTCTGTATGCACAGATTTTTGAGTTGTGCCTCAGCAGGTATTTTAAACCCCAGAGCAAAGCTGAAAGATGTAACTGAAAAATAAGGAATTTCAATAGCTTGTTTTCAAATAAAGACTTCAGCAGTAGTTAAAACAAAAAAAAAAAATCATATTCAGAATGCTGAAAAAGGAAACAGTGTTTATAACCTCCTACTGATGAGAAAAAGGAAAAAATAACCCAAATACTTTCTCACAGTGGGAAAATCCTTCCTTGACATTTTTTCAGCTCCTTACTGGGTCTTAATTTCTGCAAAATAACTTTTAACTAACAACAGAATTTACCCCTTGCAGAAATAGAAATACATCTTCCTAGAGAGTATCTCCTGCTACAACAGCAAGATAAAATGTTACTTGACTATAAAAATGAAGACTGATTTTCTTTTCTTTCCACAAATACCTGCAAGGAATATATACTTTAAAAATGAAAACGCTGTTTCTGTTTCTCCTTTTACCAACAGCCCATGAAGCAGCAGATCAGGGCAACACTGTGCTGTAGTGCCCTGGTGCTGTGCTTTTGTGCCTTGTTCTGATTACCAGCCACATGAAAATGCTGATCAGCTTCAATATCAAACAGAATTCCCATGTGAGTCAATAGGATGATCCTCTTCTTTTACTGAGAGGATAATATTTAGTAAAAAGAGAAACTCTTTCCTTTCAGACCACTCAGTTCTCTCTTTCATCACACGTGAGGCTATTGGGATTTACCACTTGAAGGTAAGTGATAACAACATGGTTTCAACCAGGAAAATGTTGAGACAAAGCAAATTTTGAAAATTAAATTATTTTGAACTAGCTTTTTATAATCATCAGTGAGCTCTTAGTCTCTGAAACCTGCATACGGATTACTAGTTTTACATATGTTGCAGCCTGGTTTGTTGACTCTATCAAATGTAGACTCTCGTCTGTCATTTAACAACCATCTGGTGTCTGTTGGCAAAGCATTACTTCATCATCTGTAGAATATTGTTCATGTGAGGTCTCTAGTCCTAAAGCAAATCTGGAGATATTCATATATTCAGAATGACCTGGTCATTTATTTAATTTTTTTCTCCTGCAGATCTCAACTTTGTGGATTATTACTGATATACAAAATGTCATTTTCAAGCAGAAACATATTTAACTGCCCTTCAGACCCTGAGGCTTAAAATCAGATACTTATGTCCATATTTAGGTACATGACAAGAAGTCTGCTCAGGATTAAGAGAACCAATCAACATATGTCATTCACATAAACTCCAGCCCAAGTTTTCAGGTGCTCATCTGTCCTTGCTGTGCTCAGCAAGTCTGATAATCTATAATGCTCAATGTGACTTGAAAGTTGCAATTTTAAAGAGCAGCTCTTAAAGCTATTTGTTATACTAATTTTCCCAACACTAACAGCCTTTGACAAGTGCCTCTCTAATTTTCTAATTGTTACTTTGATTTTATGTTGCTGTCTAATAGAATATCAGTAAGCCATCAAATTCAGTGGAAAGGAAACAATGGCCTCCCAAAATCTGATTTGATGTGAAATTTTGAAATTCTATGCAAGGACATTAAGACAATTATGCAGAGTTTCTGCCAAGTGTAGATTACTGTACAAACATTTTGAAATAATATCAGTGTTATAATAAAGAAGAGATTCTTACATCAGACACTTTTTAGATGTTTGGATACAGTCATTGAATGCATTGGGGAATTTTTTGTTTCCATTCTGCGGCCTTTGGTGGAGAGTTGCTGGGATTTTAAAGCACAATCAAAGTCTATTTTTTTCCAGTGTGTAATTTTCTCAGAAAACCTTGGGCAACTCGGTTGATTTTTCAATTGTTTTTACTATGCTCAAAGATGACAATGTAAGTGCTTGCAGGCAAACTCAAGGAGTTGTTAACCACAAATTTTGTCATGTGGAATTTTCTAGCTTTGGGAATATGCAAAAATATGTCTTAGGTACATTTGAAACCTATTATTTGTCACATTCAATATTCTTCTGAAAAATGAATTATTCTGTTAGCTATTCAATGCCTGAAGTTCTTTGTCTTTCGTTCAGACATATAACATAATCAGAGCTCAGTTGTCACTAGTAAGCAGATGAATGTTTGTATGTGGGTTGTAACTCTAATAATGTGCCTACCCTGCAGTTGAAAGGGCTTGTGTATGGGTGGTGCTGCCATTATTGTATCTATAGAAAAATAAGGTACCATATGTACTAGTTGCTCAAATTGATTTAGCAGCTTCTGCTGAGTTTGGCTGCAGTACTATGAGTAGTTAGGTGAAACAGTTTAATTCTTATTCTTAGCTTAGATCTTTCTGCCACTTCAATGTACTTCTGTATTAAAAGTTAGTGCACTTAAAATTGCTGATTTTCAATGCTTAAAATCTCTTGGGGTGGAATACAGAGGAGACATCTAATTTTAAATAGCTGGAAAACTTCTTAGTTGTCCTCATTTCTTATGCTTTATTTTCATGTTTAAAGTTCTCAGAGAAGGCTGTCCTTGGCAACTGAAAATATTCCTAGAAAATTACTTTTTCTATCCTTATCTGCTTGAAGATATTTGTTTTGTAATGTGTTTAGTGCTAAGATAGCTTATAACAAAGCAATCACAAAAAAAAAGTGTTTTTCCAAAATAATTTCATGAACATTCATGAAGAAATAATGTTTCAGCATTCTTTCCTGCATTACTTTTGTCCTCGCTTATGTCCTGCTTGCTTTTGGATCAGCTAAATACTGAATAAGAAATGAAAAAGTTCTTGTTAAATAACATCACCAGGTATTAAGTGCTCAGAGGTTGGAACATTACTTGCTAAAATGAAGTTTTGGGTGAACCTAATTAGGAATACAGTGCATGAGTGATAATGAGGTCTCAATACCAGACTTGCCAACTTTCCTCATTCTTATTTAAGGCTGGTGCAATCTATGTTTAACTCTCATACAAGTTCCACTGCTTTGGACATAAAGGGAAATCTCAGACAACAAGGCACATCTAAATACAGATAAGAGTGAACTAAAATTTTTCAAGAGTCCAGGTATCCACTTCTGTGAAATGTGTTTTTTATAGCATTATATACCAAGCTGCCACACCTCTTTTTGTTCTTTGCTTGCCATACCTTTTTTTGTTTGTTTCTTTACCATAGGTGACCATCTACGAACTGAGAAGATGGTTCAGACTTCTTCCTGGAAGGAACCTGTGGGATAATTGCTAAGGGCAACAATTCCAGACATAAAGTCAAATAGGATTATAGACACACTGAATTAATTGTATATTTTGGTTTGGTGTCAGGATTTGAATCCTTCATGATCTGAGTGATTTTCCTGAGCAATAGTTATATAAAGGCAAAATTTTACCTGTAATTTTTGAAAGGCTAAATTGATCCTTCTTTTGACTTCTTAACTATTCGAAATTGTTCTGAGTTTAATAAAAGAAAGTATCATCACAAATTAAATTCATTCTGTTGATAAGAGGCTAAAGTCTGATTTTGAAAACAATCACAAACTGCATTTTACATATACATCTGTTACCTAGAAGATGTTTTAATTATGATACTCTCTATCTCACAAAAATCCTTTTAAAATTCTATATATTTTTGATTTAGCTCTTACCAATCAACCAGTGTTCCCATACTTGTATCTCTGCTGTTTGGTTGTCACACAGTGGAAACTCTTCTGCTGCTCTGTAACTCAGTCACCATATTCAACACGGGTACTAACCAGGTCACGTTAATTGAGATTTATTAGTTAGATTATGAGAGCATCTGTTAGATTTGAGATTAAGGAGAATTATATTGAATATCTCAATCCCCACTGAACCATCAGTTAGGTGCTCAGTTGTTACCTCTGATCTCTCAGTGATGAGAGAATTCTTGGGAACACCAAGAGAAACTATTTTTGGGTGTGCAGAAAAGCTTTTGTTCAGAAATATCTATTGTGTCTCTGACCAACCATTGAGTGAGCATAACCAAACCTGACCCTCCTGCAAATGCCCTTCCTGGCCAGTCTGGGACCGTGTCTGTCCCCCACAGGACCTGTTCCTGACCCCTGAATTTGGGGCTGACACCCCTGCCTAGCATCCTCCTGTGCCCAAGGCCATGCCTGGGCTGGGGCTGCCTCAGTGCTGCCCAGCTGCCTTCCCTCTGGCTGAGATGCTGGGAGTGGACCAGGATGCCAAATCCTGCCTTGCTCTGCTGGCTTGGGCAGTCCCTGCTGTCCCCAAAGCCCAGAGAGCAGCTGTCCCATGAGGCATCCTGAGTTGAAGAATTTAGAAGTGAAATGGGTTAAAGTACAACCTCTGGAAATGCAGTTGTATTGGAAGTGGTGAGTATTCAGATTTGGTTTGCTTGACATGGGTTTTTTGGAGTACAGTGTTTTGGGTGAAAATATATGTAGAGACTGGAGAGGCTCTCAAGAGAAAAGGTGACATTATTTGTATGAGAAAAATACAACATCACTTTCCAGATTTAATTTCTGATTTTGAGGGACACTACCTGTGAGGAAGGAATGGTCTGACAATTGCATTGTCACAGGGTTTGGCAAAGCATTGCAAGAGATCCTAACGGTGCCAGACCCTGTTAGATGTGCATGCTGATGAACCAATTTTCCATTCTCCATTTAAATTGATGTTTTCAGACATTTAAAACATAAGCAAAGTTGAGGGGACATGACACTGTACAGCTTTTTTTTGTCCTGACAGAGCTTGTGAAAGATTCTAGGCAGATTTGTAAAGGTCTACTGCTAATTCTTTCTCATTCATTAACTAAGAAATAACAGCTCATAAGGGCTTTTAGACATTCTCTCTGCATTAATGTGGTTCCCTGACTACTCTGTAATGTGCCACTTTCTAAGACTAGACTTTCCTTTGCGTTATAAAATTTCATTAATGAAGAGTATGAAATTATTCTCTTTACTTCTTCAAAAGCTTTTTCTTGTATTTCTGTCCATTCCCATATGATGACTTTATATCAGTGACTCAGAAGCACATATTCTTTTTTTCACAAGTCATAAGAAAGCCCGGCACTATCCTAGGGCTCTTTAACTCTCACATATTTATGGGTATGAGCATCTTTATTATTTTTTTCAGATCACATTTTAGCCACATTTTGTCAGCAAAAGTATGACACAAGGCACTTTCTCTTACTTAGCCAAATAAACTTCAATTTCAACTTAGCCAGATTCTGTTCAATATTTTTGTCTCCTTGTTAATTTCAGTTTTTGCTCTTGACCTGTTGCTCTCAAATAATGAAAATGTCAGCATTTATTAGTTTAACAGCCAGACATTTCATCTTGACCTCAAATTAGTTTTGATAAAGTGATTTCTTACATGTATTATGCTTTTAACTGCACATAATTTTGCAGTATCTAGCAGAAAAATAATCTTGGTTAAATATCCTCTGCAACTCTTATTTCTTGTTCAGTGATCTTGAATGCAAATATATTTTTTACAGTTTTATGCTAACTTTAACCCTAAGGATATATGGTTTGACTAGTTTTTCCCCAAAGCTGATATTTCTTTTTATTTCTACTTTAAAGCTTTAAAAATATTTTAAATAATATTTAATAATATTTCTTATTACTTACTAAGAATGGCATACATTTACACCTATTATTCTATACAGAAAGAGTCTGCATCTTGAAAAGCAATTGTCACCTTACTTTAGGCCATATCACCAGCTTATTTTTTCATTTTTCAGATACTGAAAAACATGTGGAGATTACCTTTTGTCTGAACTTTCAAAATACCATAGGTTTGTGATAGAGCAGTGATGAAAACAACATAATTTTTGTTGCCTTTAATTTTCTTTTACATGTATCCAGAGCCCCTTATATTTTTAATGTATATAATGGTTTGTTGTGAATGTGTGGTGCAGCCAATTAAATAATCACTGCCAAAGGTATTGGCAAAAAAGCAGGTTTTAATAGGAACCTGTGAAAGAGTGATTTAACAGAATTCACTGGCAAGCTCACTCTATAGCCCAGTGCATAGACAAAGCATACACAGAAAAATGGCAGGGAGAAGGATGCAGGACATACCACCACAAAGTGTTTTTATCTTTGTTCAATAAAACTACCAGAATGAGATTGTAGTCAGACTGGAATTTAGGTGATTTCAGTTACTAAGATATGCAATTGATTATTATATAGTTACTGCAGGTAGATTATTGCCTCTTGTACGTGTGCGCTTCAATAGAGATCACATTCCCTTTCTTAGTCCAAACATTTTCTAGAAGACATGACACAGGGATTTAATCTCAGTCAAAATCACAGAGATTATTCTTCCAATAAATACTGCTTGTGTTTAAGAAAGATTTCAACAGTAACACACAAAAGGAAAAAAATCATAGTAAATCTTCAAGTTTAAATTATCCCGATGACGTTGCTGAACACTCACTTTGTGCTTCTACATAGTAAATGGAACAGATATTCTAATTTATACTTTGTAAAATCATTGCTAGTTGCACAGAAATTCTTTAGGCAATTCTGATACCAATATTAGTTTATGCACCCTTTTTAATAAGTTTGGAGAAAAGTCAGCTCTTATTTAGCTCTCATTTTCCTACTTCTTTAAAAAGTGCTTGAGGTGAGATAATCCATGGCCATTGTTTGCTATTCCTTCAAAGCAGCTTGGAGTCCTTAGAGTTGTTCTGACTTTCCCCTGAGCCACTATTTTTTTTTTTTTCTCTGTTGTAGACTGGTGTGTTCATAAATATTAACTTTCCACTTAACTTGTGAAGAAAAGAAAGGCAAAATCAGGAATATTATATTTCTTTAATAACTGTGTCACCTTACATCAAATAGGAATAGCTATAGCCTTTAAAGGAACATCACTGCATTTTTCTCTCCCCTTCATTTTAGTGTTACAAGTGCAAGGACCCACAGCTGCCTCATGCACAGCTTGTTCAAGAACCCTTCTTTCCTTCTCTGTAAAGCTGCTCCCCAGTGTGCCCCTGTCTTTATTAATCTGTACTACATAGGCTTTACATTTGCCGTTTTTGAACGTCAGATGTCATCCTATTTCCCCAGCTTGATGAAATCCCTCTGAATAGCAGACTCTAAAACATAACCACTCTTCCTGGTTTGGTATTATCTGTAAATCTGAGTGTCTGCATTTCTTCATCATGGAGATCAGCTGTGCTGTCAGACAGTACAGACCTAGCATCAACCCCTGAAGAACACTGCTGCTAGCTGAGGATAAGCCATGTATTTAAATAGTGTCATAATTATATTTTCTCCTCCCCTGCTTTCTTTCTCAGTGTTTCTTAACAATTTATTTTGGTTTTTTGACTTGTTCTGCAGGTTGGCTTAGCAGCCAAGAACTTTGCTGCTGAGTGGTTGTACTCGGGTCACACTGGCTTTACATGTGTGCAAAAAATGTTTTCTTTTTTTTGGTTTCCCTTCATATAGCTTCAATGTCACCTGATGTCATTGACCAATGGGCTCAAAAGTGTTTGCACTGTTAAAGTCATAATTTGTTTTTGTCCTCTTAGAACCTGTTTTAGTGCTTTCTGTTTATGCTGAATTGCATAAGCTCAAATGGAAGATGTCTTCTTAGTCAATGATGAACAACTGAACATTTATTCTTAGCTCCTTTTTCTTGTCTCTTATCCAACTGCTTATTGAAACTTCCTACTTTTGACTTTGTTTACAAGCTTTGTCCTTTTTGTCCTTTATTCTTCTGTAGAGCTCCTGATTCTACGTGAATCATCACAATTACAAAATTATGTACTTCTATAAGATTTTGAACAGTATCATTGTTTTACATCAAGTCAGTAGTAACTTTCTTACTGTAGGGGTTTCCTGATTAGCTGGCCCTAGAACAAACATAATTTTAGTTTCTTAAAAAGTTATCTGTTTAATTTCCACAGTGGCCTTTGACTAATCTATAGGAGGATGCTGATGCTATCCAGAAAAGCTTTATTGCCTGTTCTCATTTTCTTGTTTGGGAATCTGTAATAAATATCATTATCCTGGTCAGACATTTTCAAACAGCAACCTGAATGTATGTCATTTAAGACTGGTATTTTGGTCCATTAAAACTCTGTTCTGAATATGTTCATCTGTTTAAATTGAAGTTCTCTTTCTTATCATACTAGGCTCTCATATTCATCTTTGTTTTTATCATCCTGGTGGCTGTCAACAAATTTCTGGTGCAAATATTTCATTGTGTTCATCTAGGGCAATATATTTCACTTTGTTTTTATGTTTCTTGTTTCCTCAGATACCTTATTCCCTTAGACATTTAATACTGGCATGGAAACACACTTGTCTCTGGTTTGGCTTGCTTGTTGATATACTCTTTAAGTAGCAAACATTATATTCATATTTTATCTCAACCATTCCTAGTAATTTTTGTGTGTCTTATTTCAGAAAGCAGAAATCCGTATGTGTACAGTTTGGATAAATCTTCCCCAACTGCTTATTTTCTACACCTTTGGGACTGTTACATATTTCCCAAACTCATCAGTTTCTAAGCTCAATCACAATTTTCTTAGTTTTAAGCATCAATACTCTCATCAAGCTCTCAAAACAGTGATGTCAAATGTAGGGCTACAGTAAGATTAGGACAAGATTTGTAAGATGAGAAGTCTTCTGATTGAAGTGCATTCATAAGAGTAGCACTATTCCTGTATGTCTAGAGCTAACATGAGGGAAAAAATGCCCTTTTTAATATATTCCATAGTTCTTTATTTTATTTTATTGATTACATGATATCCCAGTGTTCATGGCATAGAGGTGAAAAATAGCACAACATGTCCTTTTGTGTAACAAAATATAATACTTGTCTTTGGTCAAAATGTTTTAAATAATGTGTTCTCTGTAGTTTTTCATATTTTCATTTTAGGTGTTGCTCATTTGTATTTCTCATTGCTTTGTTATACCTCTCTCAGTTCATATAGACATATAGTGTGGATTGTGCAACATTTTAAACTGCATTCACAGCTGAAATTCAAAATATCTGCCTTCTTCTCTAAAATAATTTTGTGCCCTTGAGGTGAACCTACAGTCCATAGCCTTCCCTTCTCCTGTGAATATTTTTGACAACTGACACCATATCTTGACAGAGCTGGATGGCTCAGAATACAGCTTGCATTAAATCCAGTCAGGATTTAGGTACTATTTGCTCCACTACTTATTTTTCCTGAAATATTTCAGTCTACAGCATTTTCTAGGATCATGTCAAAACATGACACCAGCACCAAATCTTCTGAAAAACACAGTGATGATTCTTCTTTCTTTTGAAAGCACAAGGAAGGGTATTCTTTTTGGATGTAACTCCAACTATAATACTCAGGTTTATAGCCTGCAGACCAGTACATACAGTACTGCCATCACTAGCAACAGGCCACTCATTTTTGCACTGAATTTTTTTTTTTTTTTTTTTAGTTTCTTTGCCTGCAGCAGTATTTTTTTACTCTTTTCTGTTTTTTAAAGTGCTTTTGCTTATCTTTTTATGGTATAACCATAATTTTTTTATGAAGTAATAAGGAGTAATTTTTCTTCAGAGAATGAAATATGAGGCCTTGAAAATAAAAGTGAGACAGAGACTTCCATGGTTCAGAGAAATATAAGAATGAAATTATAAGAAAGTCTACACTTCAAAATTGAAGTTATGAAAAATTCAACACTGGTGAGCTATTGTGGTGCAGATTTGGGAGCTGGACAGAAGAGAGTTTACAGCAGTTAAAAGAAAAAAGAATAATTATCTAAAACATAGAAATATATAATTCTTAAATGCATTAACTATACCAATATATAGAAGATAGAAAAGTAATCTGAAGTGAAACCACAACAGAGAAGAAAGCACCAGAATCAATAGCATATTTTCTCCTGGGAAAGCAAAATAAAATTCCATGATTAACATTACTGTCTCCAGGAGATTAACAGGGAAACAGTGTAGGGTTTAACAGCAGACAAAAGGGAGAACTAGAAATTTTATATATAATAAATTTTAAGTGTATTAATAATAAGATTTGGTCTAAGTTATTTACAAAATTTAATCTATGAATGTTAGTATAATTTTAACAATTAAACAAAAAAAATTGTGTAAATTAGTTATGAATTTGCCTTTGAAACTTTAAAGAGACTAGTAGTAATTTTTTGATGTCTCATGAAAATCATATTCTTTTATTTGCGCATAAAATTTTTTTGAGGGCTACAGTGTCAAAGTGGGATACATATATGAGTTTTCTACTCCACCTGTAAGATTTATGTCTTTACCTATAAATCATTATAAAGTCATTCAGGTTGAAGCTGTTTCAGTTTAAAAGAATTAAATTAGGAATAAGTCATGTACTGATTTACACTAATTGGGATAAGAGTATTGTAATGTTAGGTGATGTTCAATTTCTGTTTATCTTCCCTTCATCTCATTCTTGGTTCTCAAACATCCTCTGTCACTCAGGTGTTAGTTTCATATCTCACAAGTAGAAGAATTTGCATTGGCTGTTACAATGGTTCTTTGGGAAGTTCAATTTTGTCTACTTTATAAGGAAGTCTTTCCTAAGGACCTAAAATTGGTGAAGGAAGAGGCTGGAACTGGAGCATAGAGAAGTGCCTGGTCATACTGGAAGTTAATGGATGACTTACTAAAGCAAGGATTACACTCATACATTCCAAATTCCAGTTCAATTCTTCAACATAAAACTACTTATTTTTTTTCATCTTATCTCCCAAAATAGCTATGAACTGACTCTGGTTTGATATTTCTGTTTCCTTTAAGGAGTGGGGAAGGTGGGTGAGGGGACAATAGAAAAACAACAGATGGGTTAAAAGCAGAATGTCTTATTAGGTTTAAAAAATAATATAATGTCTTCAGACAGCCTATATATATTATTCTTTGTTGACTGGTGTGCTATCATTTTTATTGTCATGACTGAATCTCTGCTGTGTAAGATGCGTAAATGGAAAGCAAAATGAGATTTAAAAAGATCACTGCTGAGAGTTTATGGAAAAGGTAGGACCTAATAGAAAAAGTAATATAGTTACTTAATGATTTCAAATAAATAGTATATAGATGTCTTTAAAGGAGGACCTTTGAAATTTTTTTTGAAAAATATTTTTTTTACCTTGAAGAGTGCAAATTCGTTTAAAAGAAATTATTATTTGTGTAAGGCACTAGCAACATGAGAAACAACAGAGAAAAAATTAAAAGTAACCTTAACTTTATTTAATTAATAGTGAATATTATTCAGCAGTCCTGATTAGTCTTTCAGCTTTATTATATAATAAGTTTTATAAATAACTTATGGCCGAACAATAGTATAGACTCATGTCTTTCTGTTTCAATCCCTCCACTTTTGATGAGCAGTCTTTCTACATCTATGTTTCATGACATGTGCCACAGAAATGGTCTCCCACTTAAAGTCTAATTTATCCTCTGGCAAATGCCCATTCTTCATATTAGCTTACTACAGTATTAATTATTTTCTTTATTCCAGGTTCTTACCCTGAGAAAAAAGAGTGTTATTTTTCAATGCATTTCAGCTCAAGCTCTTCTGTACCATAAAAATTAATTGAATTTATAAGTTTTAGACTACAATATTAAATGTCAGTATTTTCTATATCTAGACATATTTTGATGTAAAAAAAAAATTGAAGTAATTTCTTTTTAATCCATTAAAACTAAATTAACTTGTGAGCAGATACTAAAACTGTCAGCGCAATAATTTGGATGCAGATGTTCCAGCTGATCAAAAGTACATTCCACTACACTGTGTTATATTCCAAGCTTCTAAAGTATAAGACAAAATGAGATTGCCTAGTGCAATTATGTAATTTATGTAAGAATTAAAAGGGTCTAAAATAAATTATTGCATTTGTAGAATACTGTTCCTACTCTTAATGTAAGATTCTTTAGAATGGGACCAGAAAATTAGCAACAATAACAACAACAACAACCATAATAATAATAATAATATTAATATGTGTTCTGTTTCCTTAGTCCTTGCTCTTTCATGTTGCAACATCAGAGAGGGAAGGCACATTGCTTGTCCTCCTTTTAGAATGGATATGCAATCCTTTTTGCTAACAAGTACTACTACTGCTCATAGTTTTCCATGTTTCTGGTGGACTTCTCTGTAAAGAGCTTTGGCTTCTGAATTGGTAAGCAGTAAGCTAAATTTACTAGTTGGGAAGGAAAAAAATCTGTTTATACTTCATATCTGAAGGAGTGGAAAGAATTACACAAAGATCCTGAAGAGAACTTAGTGGTGGTAAGATATGCTTTTTGGTGTTACTTGACTCATATAATTTCTTACTCTTTTTCAGTCTCAAGAAAATGGTGATATTTCACTGTATGAGCACTACAGGTAATCCATTTATTATATAATGCAGTTTTTCATAATTAAAGAAAATTTCTGACTCTTCTTTTTGTGTTTGTGGATTTGAGTGGTGATTTTTGTTGCTATTGCAATTTTCTTGTTTTGGTTTGGTTTTGTTTTATTTAGTCTAGTCATCCTTTTGAAGGAAAGTCTAATTAACAGACTAAATTAGATATGATTCGATTATGGCAGAAAATTCTGAATGTCTCTTTATGAACTGGCTAGCAACAATAATTCAAATACCTTACCGTGTGGGTTTGAAGTCCTCAGCATTTCAAAATCTTCGTGGAAATGAAGACTGATATGGAGGGGCATCTTCAATAATGAAAATGGTGCATCAGGTCTCTGACAGTCCTATATTCTCCTCCTCACCTGGGATAAAGGTCAGTGGAATTTCATTACTAACAAACAAGTTCCAGGATATGCCACCCTCCTGATAAATCAAAAGAATTGAAAATTACAGATTTTTATTTTGTATATAAAAACCTAATTATTTGGACCATGAAAATTAGCTAAGCAGACCACTTTGTAAAATTTTGATACATTTTTCATTTTGTCAGTGTCTAATATCCATCAAGTTCCAACCTTGCTGTTTTCTCCAAACCTGCAATGTTGCTGTCTTTCATTATCTAAAATTGCAGGATCATATTTGTGATTGGGCAAACCTGACAGAATAATGGAAAACTGTTCAGAACATTATCAAACTGTGTAATACTTGTAATTAAACACAACATCACTCTAAATCAGAGCTGGTTTCTTTAACATGCACTATTTTCTCTAAACTAAGAATTTGAAATTTACTTCCAGTCCTGGTTCTGACCCAGATCAGGGAGAGGGATCATGGCCAAGAAATTTTGTCATTCAGTACCACATTACATCATTGCTGGGTGGAGAAGAAGGGCTTGTGCACTTCTGGGAAAGAGAGGAATCCCCTCCTGGGGTAACAAAGCCTGGCAGCTGGAGAAAACTGTTCTTTTTGTATACTTCTGTTAATAATATTGCTGCTGTTACTGGTTTGGTTTTTGGTTTTTTTTTCTTATCTCAACCTGTAATCTTTGCCTTTTGTGTCTGTGATGCTCTTCCCCATCCACATTCAGGGGTGCAGGAGGGTGGAAGAGGGGGGTGGAGAAGGGAGAAGAGGGAGGAGAGGGAGTGAGAGAGCAGCAGTGTGGTTTGGTGGGAGGTCTTAGTGGGGGAACTAGATTTGGGAATACCATTCCTTAACCATGACACTTTCCTGTATCAAAGTCTACATATTTTTTCTTGCCTGAAGATTAAGTCACTGATAAACATTTGACAAAATATTGAGGCTTTATAGTCCTCATTTCTTGCTTTTCTTTGTGTAATCAAGGAAAAGTATTTTGGAATGAGGAGCTGAAGAGGATTTACCCAACTAGGAATGCACAGTCATCATGAAGATGAATAGTTGTCTATTTTTCAGAACAAGTAAAAATTCTAGTAAAGATTTTAGCTTTAATGGAGAAAGTGAAACTTCAAACCTTTCAGTGAAACTTCAAGTGGCATGGATGCCACATAGCTGGCATGGATAGTTAAAGAAAAAACAGAAAAATCACAAGAGTCAAACCAAAATACTTAATTTAGCAGACCTTTTGTGGAACCTTTTTCTGTCATTGATTTTCTCTGAATACCCTGTTTCTCAAGCTACATTTTCTTGAAAGAACTCCATATGTTGAAGAATGTTAACTTTTTTAACCATTCTGGTTTTTTGAACAACTAGAGTTGGGTACTAGAGTACCCTGCAGGTTCTGTATTTCTCTTCTAAAAATTAATTCCATTTTACTTTATTTGGAGAATCTCTTGCCATCACTCTCTCATGCTATCTTTCACAGTCCTTGAAGGCAAAAACTCAGCAATAAATTAATTTTATTTTTTCCTCCTCTTTCTTTTAGGGTTTAAAAACCCTAACATTTTCCCCTGTATATATGCATTATGACATGACTTTGATGAATTGAACCTTGAATTTTTAAGCAACATTGTATATATTTGTTAACCTTGGGAAAATTTGTGATTGAGATTCCTCAGATAAAATCAGTGATTCTAAGCTGAGGTCAAATGTGACTGTAACTAACTGTTCTATCTTGATGATGGGTATGAATGAAACCATAATACACCATCTGTGCATTACTCAATTTTTCTCAAAGCATGGAAAAGAGTTATTGAAATGTGTGGCTGAAACTCACAGGTGGCTCGATAGTCTAGAATGAATCTATTTGTAATCAGGCCAAACATTTTTCTCTTTATGAGGCATCAAAGAGAGAGACACATAATGCTTAAAGAGCTGGATTGGAATTCAGTACTGTTAAATGCTGCAATTGCATGTTTCAGAGAAAATACTGGGTATGTTTCCCTCTGCAGAAAAAAAGTAGAAAAGATAAACTGATCAAAACTTTAAAAAAAAGTTCATGAAAAAGAAACAGAAACCCAAGAACCATTTGTGGTGAAAACACTGCTATAGATAACATTCTTCAAAATAATGTTAGGACTAAAAACTTCATCAAAAGGAAAGTTAAACAGGAACCCAAGATCCATTTGTAGTGGAAACACTGCTGTAGATAACTTTCTTCAAAATAATGTTAGGACTAGGATAGTTAGTCCTATCCACATGATAAGATGTAGTGTTCCAGAATACAAGTGAAGGGAAAAAAAGATATAGTTATTTGTCTGGTTTTTTTCTGATTTTCAGTTCTAATAAAAATAGTCATGATTTGACATGTCTGAACACTGTTGCAACATTCCTTTTGCCTGAACTATTACTCAGTAAAGCAAGAGATCAATTTGAACAGGCTTCAGATTCCATGTCATTTCCCTTCAGCTGCAGCTGTGTGTAGAATGCATACTGCTTGTCATCTTCCTTAGACACTCACTTCTTACTCATTCTCAACCATGCTGCAGGGAATGCAAGACCTGTGTGTTAAATGTCCCCTCCACAGGAGACAACGTGAAAAGCAGAGAGGTGTACACTTCATATGTCTTCTAAATGACCATTAACTTGGTAATAATGTTGGAAACAACATAACTTTTGGTGACAGTACCAGTCTTCAAATATTACTTTTTAAAGTACAATAGATCCTTCCTAAATCTGTTCCACTTTGCATGCTCCAGCATTTATATCAAAATTTTTGCTTTCCCCCTTCCCCCTTTTCTGCCTGACACACTCAGTGCACAAAAGTAGTTTGTTTCAGAGTCCTCCTACTGAAGTACTGTGGGAGCAGCTGTCAATAGACTGTTTTCTTTACAGCATGAAGATGAGAAAAGCATGAGCTTGGGTCAGGAGGACACTTTGTTGATTACTTCAGCATATGAAAGAAATACAAAATAGTTAAAATAACCAAACAAAACTCTTTTACAGACATAATGATCCTTGAACATTCTTAGTGTTGTTGAGAAAAGCAGCGGGTGTGGCTCAGAATTAAACAGATATGTGTTTTTTAATTAGAAATTTTTCTATCTACTTATAAAATAGCATATGTAGAGTAATAAGCAAAAGGAGATTTGTGATTTTATAGTTATTATTAGTGTGCATGATCATGGCTTTTTATTGTAATGTAAATTATTTTCTTAGAAAATGTTGTGATACTTTTATTTCAATGAGAGCACCTCACATGGCTTTGGCTATCCCTGCCTTTTTTTTTTTTTTTTTAGAATTATCTATATATTAGGAGAGCAAGGAATGATATCAGAAATTTCTACAAAGATTAAGATTCACTCTACAATTTAATTTTTTGGGGGGGGAGAAAGAGTAAGATAAGATATCAGAGGTAATGTGGTATTAAAAATTGTATCCAAATTTTCTTGAAACCGCTTCATTACTCACCAGTTGTAGCAGGATCAGATGCATATCTCCCCAGAAGGAAACTGGAGTTGTTTAGCCTGGAAAAAACAAGGCTCAGGGGAGAGGTTATTACCCTCTACAGCTCCCTGAAAGGAGGGTGTAACCAGGTGGGGATTGGTCTCTTCTTCCAAGCAGCCAGTGACAGGACAAGAGGAAATGGCCTCAAGCTGTGAGGCTGGACACAGGAAAGAATTTCTTCATGGAAAGCATTATTAAACATTGAAAAAGACAGCCCAGGAAAGTGGTGGAATCTCCATCCCTGAAGGTGCACAAGGAATGATTAAATGTGGCACTTAGTGCCATGGTCTAGTTGGCAAAGTGCTGGTCAGTCAGAGGTTGGATTTAATGACCCCAGAGGTATTTTCCAACCCAAATGACTCAGTGGTTCTCTGATCTGTACTCCTGATGCTGTTACCATGGTAGTCAAGGGAAACTCTCACTGACTTTACAAGGATAGAACTGAATTTCCTTGCAATAGCTAGCTACAAGAGAAACTAAATAATGTGTATCTAAGACACTCACAACTGTCTCAATAGTTTCTGTAATTGAGCAGAGGATCATGAAGTCCTGTCTGCAGTATGGGCTTCTTCCTTAATTCAGAACACAGTGTCATCAGTTATAAACTGCATTAATTCTCTGCTACTTTAGAGAGTTTGGGGAGTGTTTCGTTTTCTCTTTTTATGTATAGCTAAAAGGAAGTCTCCTCTGTTGTATAATTTAGATTTTTGCCTGCCAGACTTCTGCTTTTGATAAATTTAAATGTACTCTCAAGTTCTCTTTTCAAGTAATTTTTTTCTTCCAAAGAAAAAACTGTTGAGTTTTTTGGGGTTTTTTTGTTAGTTGGTTGGTTGTTTTTGTCCTTTTTTTTTCTGAAGATATTTACTCAAGGGAAATCTTCCATTTCACACAGAGGCATTGTGTTTATTTTGTTGTGGCTTATATAGCCATCTACCACTGTCTCAGAAGGATTTTTGTTCTAAAGCTTTTTCATAAACTGACAGGAATTGCACAATATGTAATTCATGTCCTTATTTTTGTTTAGTAAGAAACATCTAAACATCTGATAGCATTTTGTGTTTTATGCTAGTGGCTCACAAAGTGCTTTATAAACCAATAGAATACTACCAGTTTAATACCCTACAGTAATCACTTACTCAGCATCGACATACTGCACTCAGAGGTAAAACAGACCATTTAGAATGAGAGTTGTAAAATACTACTCAGTAATTACTTCAGGATGATTTACATAACTATGCACACTTTCACTGACAGGATATAATTTATTATAACGTTTGTACCCATACAGTAAGCATAACATCATTACCCAGCTTGACACTTTGTCCTAAACACAGATCAGATAATCATGTCATGTGGATGTTTGCATGGTTCATTTGAAATAAGATACTGATAGTAGTCCTCTGTCACCTTGTGCCATGAATGCAATGTATTTGGATCTGTGGTATTTTTTTGCCCTTCTCCTATACCAGCTTGGAATCAAAATATAATTCTTGGCTGTACAATAGACTACACAACTCATTCTCAAAAATGCTTTTCTGGCTCACCACCACTCCATATAATATAAATTGCCTGAAAGCTATGAAATTATACACTTGAAATTTTCAATCATAATTAACCTCCTTAAGTTTCTTGAAAGAAGAGAGGATGAAGAAAGGAAGAACCTACATTGCAGAGTAAAAATTTAAAATACACTGACCTGTTTATCTTAGAAATGATATGAACACATGAGTTCAGGTTAGGAGTAGGCAGAATTATTTCCCACCTACTCTTCATATTCAGGTTATTTTTCAAGGAAAATTAACTGCATGTAGTGAGTAGGTGTGACAATGAATATCTCAGTATGAATGATCAATATACTAGAATATCAGGACATATGGAGAGTATATTGTCACTGCAGTTGGTCTGTAGTCCAAGAATACAATTTGCAAGCAGAGCTGTAGGACATTGATCCATCTGGTAATTTAATTATGGTTAATTACACAGTCCAATAAATGTTGTTCCTGTCAGATGGTTAAAATTTCCTATCTGGCATGAAAAGTTAAATATGATTTTTTAATAACCTTACATTTCTAACAATTAATTTACCAGTTTCTACTGATTGAAAATGCTATGGGGTTTTTTTGCACAGAGCACTTGATTCCCATGATCTTGACTACAACTTTTTGTCTCCTTCTTAGGTACTGTGCCAAAATCAGACATACACAGTTTTCATATAAGAATTTGTCAGAGCAACAGTAAAAATTCGGGAACTTAATTATATAGCAGAGCTTTGAGAAAAATATTTTTCCTTTTTATGTCATTTTCTATTTTAAAAAAATCACCAAAATTACACATAAAGAGGATTTTCTTTCTTTCCTCAATAGAATATCTGTCTGGATTTTTTTTTTTTTTTTTTTTTTTTCGGCCCTCTGGTAAAGTCAAGTGTTTTTGCAGCTGGTGCACTTGAAGTAATTAAGTGATGAGAATTCATCTTACCAAAAGAGAAATGAAGCAAATTATGACAATAAAAAGTTAATTTTAAATGTCATCCTCAACAGTCAAATGCTAATGTATTGTAGTGAAGAACCACTACAACTTGAAAGAGATGCATAGAAATGTAATTATATCAGTTAAAATTATCTTAAAAGGGCCTAAAGGGCTATTTCTGCTTTATATCTCTAAAATAATAGACATATTGTTGTTCAATAGCAGACTATTATCTCTTTTTTTTTTTTTTTTTTTTTTTTTTTGTGAATGAACGATCCATGTCTTACTCTGTGCACAAACAAGCAACAAAACCTGAATTCCTACAGTTTCTAATAAGGGAAGTATTCTTATGTTGCTGCAGTGCACATCACAAAATGTTTCACCCTGAGATATTTTTACCAGGAAGTTCAGTAATTGAACATAAAATCAAAAACATTTGTTGAGCAATCAAAAAGTGAAATTCATCACATTAAAATATTAAAATGCAAATCAGCTTTCCATCATTTGAACAGTTAAGAAAGTTTGTTTAATGTATTCTGGTCATGAAATTGGTATGTTTGTGAAATACCCAACAAATCTTTTTTTTTTTTTTTTTTAATAAGAGTTAATAAAAATATAAATCTGATGTTGAGGAAGGATCATGGGTTCTGGACTGGATTGATAGCATGAACTTTTTGACCTGTTGATGTCAATAAGAGAGCAGAAACCAGGAGAGTCCTGGTCCAGTCCACTTATTGCAAGGATGTATAAAAAATTAACATTTTAAAATCTTGTTTTTACATATGCCTGGAGATTTTATAAGTGTCAGCTACTTGGAAGATACTTTATATCCACTCTACCATATGAGATGTTGGCTCTAGAGAAGAACTATACATTCTTCCCTTTAGAACAACTAGAAATAAGACTTGGACTATATTCATATATATATATATATATATATATGTGTGTGTGTGTACATATATATATATGATACAATTGCATTTCTTCTTAATCAAACACTTTCTTCTCAAGCCTAAAGTGTCATAGGCTGATTTGGGTAGCTCTAAGTAGCAGCAAGCATCAGAGTTTGAGAAATTACAGGTTCTTTAAATTATCTAATTATAATATAGTTTCAAAAATGTTCAAGTGATTCTTGACAACTCTTCATTACATTAAATAATGGATTAAAATTAAAAAATGTAAATTAATAATTACTTTATTTTGATTTTCACGTTTTATTTCTAAAAGTTTGTGGTTAGATTTTGTGGTGTTTTGGAGTTTTTTGGGGAGAGAGGGATGTGAGTATGGATTTGGTGGGTTTTTAACTTCAGCTTTTGAGCAGGGAAGATTTCCAAAGCATTGTGTAAGTACGTATGAAAAATCTATGGTCAGAACTGCTATGCATAGAAAAAAAAAAAAAAACAATAAAACAACCAAACATTTTTACTGGTCTAAGTATTCAAGTGCATGGAGTTGGACTACTTTTGCCAGACATCATTGTATTCTGGTGACAGGCCATACCATAGGTGGTCAGGCTTCAAGTGTATATATGGGAATAACTCCTTCTAAGGCATGATAGGGAACATTCATAAATTTGTGAGATTGTTTTTTTTTTTTTTTTTGCTTTTTTTGGTTGGATTTTGTGGGTTTGTTGTGTTATTGTTTTTGTGGCTTTTTTTTTTTTATAATTCTGGTTTTGATTTTGCATTTTCTTCTTTCTGTAATTTCTTTGAGCTAATTCTGTCTTCCTGCCATCCAAATACTGCAAGACACTTTGATTCTGTAACTAACAGTACTACTGGTGCAATTATTCATTCTATTAGCCATGCTCCTTGTATATCTTCTGGGATATATAATCTGCAGAGCTAAAACAGTAGAGGGGAAGCTCTGCCTCAGTCACCTGAGACTAGGCAAGCAGCCTCCACTTAAATTGCTAGTACCTTCCACTCTTTTAAAGAAGTGAGTCACTGCTGCTAGCAGTAAGACTTTCCTAAACAGAGACTGAAGATCACAGACTTGCAGATATACATGCTATTGCAGACATTAGTCATGTTCCAAGCTTCCTTCTAAAAGTGCCAAATAAACCAACAGATCACTGTAAAGCAAAGTAGAATTTGTCTTTATTTTAGATCAGTTCATTTTTTCTAAGATGATATTCTTGAAATCCTCCTCTGTCTTTCCCCCTTCACTATTTCTACATTTATAAGTCTGATATAGATTAATAGTTGTCATGGTCTCATCATAAAAATTATTTTCAAAGAGAGAGAAGGATAGAGATTAATTAATCTTTATCACAATTAATTAACCTCACTGTAAATAGCAGCATTAGTCAGCACTTACCCTTGGTTAGCTAGACTTAGAAAGCTCTGTTTACAGTGGAACTTCTTCCTGATTAGTGGAATGACAGAAAAATCATACATTGAGAAAGCATATTTAAATCGATTTTAATTCTGCCACTCTTTGTGCAATTGCCCATTCTTTGGATCTTGTTATGATGGTGAAAGCAATAAGACTACTACTAGGAAAAAAAACATGGAAAAAACTAAAGATATTGCTTTAATGAGCCTTTTAGATCTTTGCTTATCAGACCTAATTTCAGACAGAAGGTCAAATGCTAGAGGAAATCATTGGAATTAAAAGAGAAAAAGAAAAAACATATCTACCATCACCCTCCCAAAAAAATACAAACACCTCCTTTTCAGTGAGTGATCTTGTTCAGAAAAGAGATATGTCCACCAACACTAGGTAAATAAGGGATCTACTTGGGTACACTTAGCTAAATTCTGCACATAGCTGTCCTTTTTAAATGCAAATCTTGTACCTAAACCACAACTGGGTGCTTTGCTTCCTCTGATTTCATTACAGAAAGGATATATAAAACCTAGGTATGGGCCAAGGATTTTGCTCTGACTGCAAGGTAGAATTAACCTATCTACCCAATTAGAGTTGCAGAGTCTGGAGTTTTACTCTATTGTAGTTTCAGCTATGCAAAGTCCTTGAAGAACTACTCTGACAGCTTTATGAGTAATTATCATTGACCCTTCAATGTTTTCTTGAAAATGAAATTTCTTATCACAATTATCTTCTAAGAGCCATTGAAATCAGAAAATTTTGTGTTTGACTGTATTTCTTTTTTTGTGGAAAAAGTGATAAATTCATGCATTAGAAAACATGCAATTACCATTATTGTTAAGATGCTAATTTGACTTTTCTAGGATACAAAGGCATAATTAATTTTAATATTTACTGGTTCACATTTATTCCTCTTACATTGTCAATGGAGAATTGTTATACTTCTTTGCAGTATGTTGAATAATAGACTAACAGAATTCTATTAATGTAAATATGAGAATTTTTCCAGATCACTACATTTGAAAAATTATGTCCATTGAATATCAGAGACACTAAGATTTCTTTCTAAGCAAGTTAGGTGATATCAATGAAGAGTGCTTCTTTTCACCTGGACAGTTAATTTGAATGGCAGATTGAGCTTCAAGAGATACTATGTTAAGAATTCTTATATGAGACACTATATTAAGAATCTTTATATATTTTGCAATCTTTCCTACTCAAAAGGACTCATTCAGTTGATACACAGAAAAAGCTATAATTTCTAAAATACATATCAGTAAACACTTAAATTGGCCAAACAATGTCAGTAGTGAAGGCTTTACATGCATAGATTTTAAGCAAATGAATTTTCTTTCATGCTGTGAAAACAGCATAGGTAGCTATACAATGCATATTCTGTTCTGAAAAATGGGGTTTGTTGTTAATCTTAAGTCACAAGTTATATATTTGCCTCAGCATCTTCTTTCAATGTGAATCAATCTTAAAATAATTCCTGGAGGATCCCAGTTCAAGCTTTTTTTTTGTGCACATTAAGAATGTCCCAGGTGCAGTTAATTAATTACCATGCATGGAGATAAATGGATTCTATAGTTGTCAGCAATAGCTTAATATTTGTATTTGGATGTTTAAAAATAGATTAATCAGAATGGTTAAGAACTTTTGTGAAAAATGGGAAATATCTTGATTTTGACAAAAAGGTTTTTCAGCTTGAATTTTGCTAGGGAGGTTCTGAGATCCCAGCTCACTGATCAGTCTTCTTTCTCGCTAGCTTTTTCCTAAAGGTCTTAGGCATTTTTTCCCCCTTTTTAAAAACTTAAGTAGAGGCTAAAATGCAGATAGAAGTAATGTCTATTTAGCAAATGTTTAAGCTTTCAGAAATAAGTATGCAGTTAATACTGAATAGACTCCATATCCCTCAGCAGAGCATTGGGCTCTGAAAAGAAAGTAGCTAAAGATGATGATCCAGCTTGTAAGATCCAGTATTCTATATGGAGTCAATACAGAAAAAATATTTTCAGTGCTGTACAGAGGTAGGGGAGGGATCCATGGATGTCTGCATTGTGTTTGTCAGGCACTGTGGAGAGGCAGTGAAGGAATGCAGTCTGTGCTGTCTGTGCTATTTGTCAATGCAAAAGGAACATAACCCATTTATAGGTTTGCACTTTCCCTTTGGAGGATCAAACACAGGCTCATAGAATCTTTAAGATTAGAAAAGACCTCCAAGGCTACTGAGTCCAACCATAAACACAGCACCACTCCATTCATTACTAACCATATCCCCTAGTGCTACACAGATCTTTTGAACACTTCCAGGGATGGGCAGCCTCTTTCATTGTCTGACCAGTACTTTAGTGAAGAAATATTTCCTGATATCCAATATAAACCTCACCTGGCACTCAAGACCATTTTTTTAGGTCCTGTCACTTGTTACCTATGAGAAGAGACTGCCCTCTACTGTGGTAAAAAGTCTTAGCTGAAAACCATAAAACAACATTGCTAGAAGAGTTAAAAAGATTGTTGCTTACCTTATCATTCTATCCACTCATTCGTTTGTTGGTTCTTTGATCAAGTTGTTATGTTCTTTTCCCCAGTTAAATGTAGTCCCTATGTAATTCAAACCCTGGTTTATTGTATTTCCCCTATCCCAGTTACTTCCTCCTTCCGCCCTTCCCCTTACCTCATTTCCGGCCTTACCATTTCCACCCTTTCCCTTACCTCATTTCCGGCCTGCTGCTGCCTGCCTATCAAGTTAGCCACACCCTATATGTAAATCTCCAGAAGTTTCCCAGTACCACCATTACTGGAAGTTGTTGTTGAAGAAAAGATTCACAAAAATAGTCAACCAACACCAAACCCAAGTTCACAGATCATCTCAACTAACAAGCCAAGTCACCTGCAATATGTCCTTTGTAACTGTTTAATCACCACAACCTTAAGGGCAGTTAAGAAGAATGACACCCCCAGACCAATGAGCCACTATTGAGATCTCGGACGTGTCCGTGAGGCTGAGACTCCCATCCCTACGTTCGTCGGGATCGGCAGGACCTCCTCCTGGCGTTGCCTGGCAGCAGCAGCAGCAGGCGTAGGGCCTACTCCCTGTGACCCCCCCATTAATAAAGAGCTGTTTAATAAAGGCCTTGGCCCTGCTACATTCATTACAACTTGGGGGCTCGTCCGGGATAGGCCACGCCCAGAAGAGGACGTCGGAGGGGGAGGCGCCACCCCGAAGAGGCCCTCTGGGACAGCTGGCCACCCCGGACCCGGAGCTGCGCGGAACCAGGACAACGCCTGGAGCACCGGTAAGTAGACCGGTGGCGGGCACGGGAGGCGAGCGAGTGTGGTGTGGATGAGACGGGGGCTGGCAGCTCAGACCCCCGAAGCGAGTGTGGACCCCTGAGTACCGCGGTTCCGGACTCCCGCGAGGGGGCTGGCCGGGAAAAGGGGGAAGCGAGTGAGGCCTACCAAGGCCTACAGCGTGAAAGAGGCGCCTCCTTGGGGCCTAGGCCCAAGCTTGGGGAAGAAGGAGAACCTTCGCTAGGACCCAGCTTTCTGTCGGTTGGGGAAGGAGGGGAACCTTCGCTAGGACCCAGCTTTCTGTCGGTGGGGGAAGGAGGGGAACCTTCGCTAGGACCCAGCTTTCTCTTGCTTGGGGAAGAAGGAGAACCTTCGCTAGGACCCAGCTTTCTCTTGCTTGGGGAAGAAGGAGAACCTTCGCTAGGACCCAGGTTTCTGTCGGTTGGGAAAGAGGAGAGAACCTCACTAGGACCCACCACTGTGTTTATTTTCAAAGAAGGGGGGGTGCAGGAAGGGGCAGCCGGCGCCCCGCTGGGACCGAGCCCCCCAGGGACGAGGGTTTAGGAAGGGGTATCCGGGCCCCGCTGGGACCTTACCTGACTCCCACCGGTGGAACTGAGAAGAGTAGAGGGAGGGGGCGACCGGGGCCCCGTTAGAGACCGGCTCTATCTCAGTTTAACTGTGGGCCAGGAAGGAGCATAGGGAGGGGGATATAGGTAAACCCCAGTAGTGACCAGCTCTTTCCTTTGCCCTGTTTTAGTTGCCCGTCATTAAATTTGCTTTGAAGTAGGGGCACCGTATATTTTTTTTTAAAAGAAAGAAATTATACGTTAAGCTAGAAAGGGCCAAATTTTTTGTTGAGTGTGTCTTTAGTTGCCTGTCAGTTGTTTCCTTTCGAGTAGAGGCACAGTAAGTTTCTGTTAAGCCCGTTTGAAAAATCACTATGGGGTCTTGTATGAGTCAAAAGAGTAGAGCGAAAGAGAACAAAAATGTAAAGAACATCCCTCCTGATAGCCCTTTGGCGATAATGTTAAATAAGTGGGATACTTGTGAAGCTACTAAAAAGTTAGATAAAATAAAAATGATCCATTATTGTGTTGAAGTATGGCCAAAGTTAGATTTACCAGGAGCATGGCCATGGTTCGGTACCCAAGATCCATGGATGTGTACAATGCTGAATCAATATTTAAAGACTTGGGGAGGATCAAATGTGGAACAACTTGAATACGCAGCTTGTTGGAGAGGGAGTAGAGCAAAAGAAGAACCAATAAAGATATGTAAAGTAGTAGAGAAAAAGGGACAAAGGAACGAGGAAGAGAAAAATAAAAGTAAATGGGACCCCCTTGATTATCTTCCCCCTCTTCCCCCGCCTGTCAATAACCCCGATTACCCACTTCCTCCTCCTCCGACCGTCACTCCCCTTCAACCTCCTCTTCCTCCTCTTCCGTCCATTACTTCCTTCGAACCCCCTGCTGTTTCTCTACCCACCAATGCTTCCAATAACCTTCCTTCTGCTCCATCTGTCAATTCTCCTCCTACCTCCTCTCCACCCACCAACACCCCCACTTACTTTCCTTCTTCTGTTCCACTTGTCAATTCTCCTCCTCCTCCTCCTCAAGCATCTAGCATAACTCCCCTGTCACCACCTTCCCTTAGTACCCCTATTCCAAATCAGCTTTTTTTACCTATGTGCCCACTTCCCAACCTGCCTTCACCCCTAGTATCTCCACAAACCCCAATTCCTCCTGCCTTGGTTCAGGCCCCTCCACCAATAGGTGTCCCTTCACCTCCTTCCAATTGGGAACTGAGTCTATCTCCATCCAACAGTAGCTCTTCCTCCAGTAATCAACAGAACCCTGTACCGGCACAAGCAGAGGGACCATATTATAATACGAGGTCAAGGGCAGCAAAAGCAGAAAGGATGTTTCCACTCAGGGAAGTCCCTATGGGAGGAATAGAGGGCAGACTTGGGTTTGTAGACGCACCGTTGACGGCCTCAGAAGTGAGAGGATTTAAAAAAGAAATTGGGAATTTAGTGGAAGATCCCGTAGGCATTGCCGAACAGGTAGATCAGTTCTTAGGACCTAGCATTTATACTTGGAGAGAAATGAATTCAGTTATAAATATACTATTCAACCCAGAGGAAGTTAGGATGATTAGAGAAGCCGGCCTACGCATATGGGAGAGGGAAAACCGGCAAGGACCACCGGGTGACTATAAACTACCTCTCACAGACCCGGGATGGAACCCAAACCAAGAAGAGGGGAGGCGGAATATGATTGACTATCGAGCTTTAATAGTGAGAGGAATAAGAGAGTCTGTTCCTCGCCAAAGTAACACCAAATTGGCCTTTGGAGCAGTACAAGAAAAAGATGAAACCCCATCCGCGTGGTTAAATCGGTTAAGGAAGAACTTTCAGCTGTACTCTAATATAGATCCTGATAGTCCGGATGGCCAAGCAGTATTAAGAGTACATTTTGTCACCAAATCTTGGCCTGACATCCGAAGGAAATTAGAAAAGATGGAAGACTGGCAGGAAAAAGGGATAAATGAACTACTTAAAGAGGCTCTAAGGGTGTATCTGAGAAGGGAAGAGGAGAAAGCGAAATCGAACGCCCAAGTGATGGTAGCGATAGCTAGAGAATGTATAAATGCAACTGGAAATAAGCTAGAGAAGCCATGTGGATCTAGAGAAGGAGAACCTAAGATTGCGCCAGGCGCAGGAGGTTCTAATGCCAACCCTTGGCAGAAGGTCGGAAAATTTCAGGGCAGATGTTATTACTGTGGTGAAGTGGGTCATCTCAAAAGGTACTGTAAAAAGATTGCCATCGATGAAGCAATTGAAAAAGAACAGGAAAATTTAGAAAAGATTCTGAGAGGGGAAGATTAGGGGTGTCAGGGGCTCTTCCCTTTAGGGGACCCAATGAAACATCTAGATGAGCCCTTGATAAACCTCAATGTTGGTCCCCAGAATTTAAGTTTTGAGTTCTTAGTTGACACGGGAGCTGATCGGTCCAGTTTGAAAGATCTTCCAGTAGGAGTCCATATTAGTAATCGAACGTGCAAAGTAATAGGAGCTGAAGGGACACCCTTCAAAGCACCAATAATTGAAGGAGTAGAGTTAAAAGGAAACTTTAAACAGTGTGTGGCAGAGATGATCTATTTACCACATTTAGAAAAGAATTTGTTAGGGAGAGATTTACAAGTTAAGTTAGGAATAGCAGTTATTCCAGAAAATGGGAGGATGGTTGTGCGTATTATGAAATTGACCGAAAAAGATATAAGTGAAATCAATCCCCAAGTATGGGCAGAAGAAGGGAAAACTGGCTTTTTAGACATCACGCCAATAAAAGTGCAAATGCAAGAAGGAACTACCCCAGTCAAGGTAAAACAGTACCCAATATCAGAAAAGGGTAGAGAAGGACTAGCCCCAATTATAGACCACCTTCTGGCGGAAGGTGTGTTAGAACCATGCATGTCCCCCCATAACACCCCAATTTTAGCAGTCAAAAAGGCAGAGGAAAAATATAGATTAGTCCAGGATTTGAGAGAAATTAATAAAAAAAATCATCGCTAGACATCCTGTGGTGTCTAACCCTTACACTCTGTTGAGTAAAATTCCCAGGGAACATGCATGGTTCACCACCATAGATTTAAAAGATGCCTTTTGGGCGTGTCCGCTAGCAGAAGAATGCCGTGACTGGTTTGCATTCGAGTGGGAGTACCCAGGAGGGAAGAGAAAACAACAATTAAGGTGGACCCGTCTACCTCAAGGATTTACTGAGTCCCCCAATCTTTTCGGACAGGCTCTAGAAGAACTATTAGACCAGTTCACCCCTGAAAATGAGACACGAATCCTCCAATATGTAGATGATTTGTTAATATCTGGAAAAGAACAACAGCTAGTTAGAACAACTAGTATAAAACTCCTTAACTTTCTGGGAGAAAAGGGTCTAAAAGTATCCCGGAACAAATTGCAGTTCGTTGAACCAGAAGTGACATACCTTGGTCATATAATTGGAAATGGATACAAAAAGTTAAGCCCCGAAAGAATTTCGGGCATACTAGCCATTTCGACCCCAAAAACTAAACATGACATTCGAAAACTTTTAGGCTTGTTTGGATACTGTAAATTATGGTTAGACAAATATACTCAAAGTGTAAAATTTCTTTATGAAAAATTAGTAAACCCTGAACCCATAAATTGGACTGCACAAGACGAAAAACAATTAGAAGAATTAAAAGAGAAATTATCTTCGGCCCCAGTCCTAAGTTTACCAGATCTCACAAAGGAGTTTGAACTATTCACGAACACTGAAAGGGGAGTAGCTTACGGTGTACTAACTCAGGAATGGGGGGGTTGTCGAAAGCCAATAGCTTACCTCTCTAAATTATTAGATCCAGTAGCAAAAGGATGGCCACTATGTCTCCAAGCAATTGCGGCTGCAGTAATTTTGATAGAGGACGCACAAAAACTGACATTTCAGGGAAAACTTAAAGTATATACTCCACATGATATTAAGACTATCCTCAGCCAAGGGGCCCAGCAATGGCTAACAGAAGCCAGAATACTAAAATATGAAATTATATTAATGAATGCAAGTAATTTAGAATTGGCCACCTCTAAAAGTATTAATCCGGCTCAATTTCTCTCAGGGGAACCCTTGCCAGAGCTAGAGCACAATTGCCTGGAGCTTATAAATTTCCAAACCAAAGTAAGGGAAGATCTACAAAGTACACCGTTGCCATATGGAGAAGTATTGTTTACCGATGGTTCATCTAGAGTAGTAGATGGAAAAAGGGTATCTGGGTATGCAGTAGTAAAAAGAGCAGAAGGAAAAGAGCTAGAAGTGATAGAAAAGGGGAAGCTACCATCCAATTGGTCTGCACAATGTTGTGAGATCTATGCGTTAAAAAGAGGTCTAGACTCATTAGAAGGAAAACCAGGAACCATTTACACTGATTCAAAATATGCATTTGGAATAGTCCACACATTTGGAAAAATCTGGGCAGAACGCGGGTATTTAAACTCAAAGGGGAAAGATTTGGTACATAAAACCTTAATAAAATCCGTATTAGAATCCTTGCTCAAACCAACAGAAATTGCAGTTGTGCACATAAGAGGGCACCAAAAGGGAAATACCTTAGAAGAAAGAGGAAATTGGTATGCTGACAAAATAGCCAAAGAAGTCTCATTAAGTTCCGAAGGGCCTATAGAAGTCTTTAAATTAAATGAGATACCAGAGAAATCAGAAATTACAAAGCCCATTTTTAGTGAAGAAGAGTTAAAGATAATAAAAAAGTTAGAAATACATCAAGGAAATCAAGGAGAGTGGGTAATGAAAGATGGGCGCAAATTTTTAAACAAAAGTCTAGCCAGAAAGGTATTGGCAGAAATCCATGAACTGACCCACTGGGGTGTTCAAGGATTATGTGACCACTTCCTCAGAGAAAATTTTTGTATTGGGATATATAATCTGGCTAAATCAATAACTAAAGGGTGTTTAATCTGCCAAAAAGCTAATCAAAAAGTTATGCGAAAAATTGAATATGGGGGAAGGGAATTAGCATTAAGACCATTTCAAAGTGTTCAAATTGACTTCACCGAAATGCCCCCAGTTCAAAAATATAAACATTTATTAGTTATTGTGGACCATCTTACCCATTGGGTGGAGGCCTTCCCCACTATTAAAGAAACCTCAGAAGTGGTCATAAAAATAATCCTTGAACAAATTATTCCTAGATATGGATTAATTAATCACATCGATTCTGATAGAGGCCCACATTTTACGTCACATATATTACATCGAGTCATTGAAGCACTGGGAATGAAATGGAGGTTGCATACTCCATGGCATCCCCAAAGTTCCGGCCGAGTAGAAAGAACGAACAAAACCTTGAAAAATGTATTAACAAAATTAATTGAAGAGACCCAAATGAATTGGCTCAAATGCCTACCTCTTGCCCTATTACGCATTAGGACCAGACCGCGTGCAGACATAGGAGTTTCACCCTATGAAATGATGTTTGGGCTTCCCTTTTTAATTACCCCTTTTAGCTCTGCAAACTATCTAGAAGGAGAAGCTGCCACCCAAGAGTATTTAAGAATCATTGGAAGAACAATAGAGCAACTAAAGAAAAAAGGATACCTGCCCCAAACCTCTCCCTTAGATTCAAATGCTCATCAGATCAACCCTGGGGACTGGGTTCTTGTTAAATCCTTAAGTCACACATCTCTATCTCCTAGGTATGAAGGCCCCTTCCTAGTCCTTCTAACTACACACACTGCTGTAAGAACAAAAGAAAAAGGTTGGACTCACATATCACAAATTAAAGGACCAATTCCACCTCCCCCTGGTGAATCGGACTCCACAGTATTTCAGCCAAAGGCACCTGAATGGACCATTACAAAAGGAGCTACAGACCTCCAACTTAAGTTTAAGCGAAAAGAAAAAGACAGCTGAAAAGACTTAGACAGTTCCAATTTGAAAGCAAAGTGTTACTGTACGCAGTTTATGTTAACTCTAGTTGTTGTTATAACGTTGTTGTTGCACACCTGCAGTAGTCTTTCAAGTTCCCAGTAGTTCACTAAAGTTCTTGTTGTTACAAAATTGCTGTATCATACATCCTTCTCCGATTGTAAGTATCATTCAATCCTCTGTCGAAATCCTCAAATTAGAAGTTTGCCAAACCATAAAGACCAATTCCCCTACAGAACACTTTCTAAAAACATCTAAATTAGTATAAAAAGGGGATGAGAGAACTCTGGGAAAGTAAAATCTTACCTAAGGGGACCCCCACCTCCAAGAGGCAAGCCCGGGTGAGACTGAAAGCAGTTCATACCGGACTCTTGAGAGGAGTGTTGCTGGCCTTGCTAACAAATAACCTGATAAGCAGCGAAGAGGTTAAATGCAGCAAGTGTTACCATCGGATATATGATGGGGAGACCCAAGAGTCCCTAATAAGAATTCACACCAACGTGAATCCCAGCTGTTTCAATCATTCCCAGATCTCCACTTGTCAAGAAAGTGGAAAAAACGTATTGGATTGCTAAGAATACTGCCACTTTTCGGCAGCGGTTGCTCGGAGAATGTCCTATAGGGGAAGCCTGGTTTTGCTTTGAACATGAGAATAATCAAGGAGAATTAATAGATTTGATCAAAGAAAAACAATTAGTAATAAATACCAAAAAGGAAAACGAATTGGAAATACCTTTAGGGAAAAATTTATTCATAGATTTAGTTGAAAGAATTAGTAAAGAATTAAATATAACCAATTGCTGGGTATGCGGTAATACACAAATGTCTGAGATTTGGCCATGGGAAGGGATCAGTTAAGCCCATTGGAAATTCTAAAATGGAAGCAAACTAACCAAACATCTCAATTACCTAAGCAAAAACGAAAGAAAGAACAATGGAATTTAAAATATAAACCTATTGGAGAAGAATGTATTAAAAGAGTTGGAAACCCATATAGAACATTTGTAGGAACTATGCCCTGCAAAAGGTACCTAACTATAAAAAAGTCAATTATAAGGTGGATACCTAAGGAGCCAAACAAATATTGGACAATACACCAAAAGGAAAAGGATGTGTTTATCACGAAGGATATGATTTACATGAATGTGCTGGAAAGAAAATAAATCCCTTTTGGGGATTAGAGGAATTATCCAAGTATTGGTCATGTCCCACCGAAACCAACCAAACCTTTTGGACAGCACCCGAGTATCTATTCTGGATATGCGGAGACACTGCATATACCAATCTTCCAGGAGATTGGGCCGGGAGCTGTACAATTGGGATTATAAAACCTTCATTCTTCCTACTTCCCAAAAATTCGGGGTCTAAATTAGGAATTCCCTTGTACGATGATTTGAAAAGGGCTAACCGAAAGAAAAGGAGTATGATTAATTTAAGAAGTACTCAAAAATGGAAGGGACAAGTGTGGACACCTGAACGCATCATGGAAGTATATGGGCCAGCTACGTGGGCACAGGATGGGTCGTGGGGATACCGTACTCCCATTTATATGCTGAACCGAATCATCAGACTCCAAGCAGTATTAGAAATAATATCTAATCGAACAGCCCTCGCATTAGACCACATTACCGAACAGTTAACTCAGACCCGAGCAGTGGTCTATCAAATTCGGCTTGCAGTAGATTATTTATTGGCCGATGAAGGAGGTATTTGTGGAAAATTTAATACATCCGAATGCTGCCTGGAAATTGATGATAAAAGCGAAGTAATACGAAACATATCTAAAGAAATCCGAAAAATAGCATATGTAGGAAACCAACAATGGACCCCTCTAATGGACACTAGCTGGTGGGATGACTTCTGGTCCCTAAAAAATAAATGGTGGAAAAAAGTAGTCTTTTTAGTTGCAAGTGCAGTCATAAGCTTTTTATTTTTACCATGCCTACTCCCATGCCTAATTAGGCTTATAAATACCACTATACAAACCAGTATAAGGAATATGACTGATCAAACGAGAGCTAAAATTTTGATGATCGGAACCCAAAACCCAGAACATGATTCAGCTAAAGAAATTTTAAACCAATTTCTAGAACTACAAAAATTATACCCCCAAGAAACCGAAAATTGTGATTTGATGCGGGTCAAAGACCCGATCAAAGAGAAAGAGGGGGGATTGTGGTAAAAAGTCTTAGCTGAAAACCATAAAACAACATTGCTAGAAGAGTTAAAAAGATTGTTGCTTACCTTATCATTCTATCCACTCATTCGTTTGTTGGTTCTTTGATCAAGTTGTTATGTTCTTTTCCCCAGTTAAATGTAGTCCCTATGTAATTCAAACCCTGGTTTATTGTATTTCCCCTATCCCAGTTACTTCCTCCTTCCGCCCTTCCCCTTACCTCATTTCCGGCCTTACCATTTCCGCCCTTTCCCTTACCTCATTTCCGGCCTGCTGCTGCCTGCCTATCAAGTTAGCCACACCCTATATGTAAATCTCCAGAAGTTTCCCAGTACCACCATTACTGGAAGTTGTTGTTGAAGAAAAGATTCACAAAAATAGTCAACCAACACCAAACCCAAGTTCACAGATCATCTCAACTAACAAGCCAAGTCACCTGCAATATGTCCTTTGTAACTGTTTAATCACCACAACCTTAAGGGCAGTTAAGAAGAATGACACCCCCAGACCAATGAGCCACTATTGAGATCTCGGACGTGTCCGTGAGGCTGAGACTCCCATCCCTACGTTCGTCGGGATCGGCAGGACCTCCTCCTGGCGTTGCCTGGCAGCAGCAGCAGCAGGCGTAGGGCCTACTCCCTGTGACCCCCCCATTAATAAAGAGCTGTTTAATAAAGGCCTTGGCCCTGCTACATTCATTACATCTACCTTGCTACAATTTCCTTTAAGCTAGTGGTGGAGTGATAAGGTGTTAAATGTTAGCACCAACATTACACTTTCCATGTGTTCTTCTTTCTCACATTTGATTTTTATGACATTTTTAAAGCAACCTTCTTGTTAATCAACAGTCAACTTACGGTTTAAGAAAGCTAATATAGAACAACAGTCTATCCTATATGAGATATAAACCATATTGAAATTTCAAATCTTAGTGCTATTTTTGGGGTTCAGTGATGGTCACAAATATTAAATGTTTTCCATTGGTGTTTTCCACCAAGACCTCGTGTTCTTCTCCACAGAGCTGTTTCTCAGCAGGTCTGTGCTGGTCCATGGAGTTGTTCTTCCCTGGGTGCAGGACCCTGCACTTGCTCTTGTTGAATTTCAGAAGGTTCTTCCTTGTCCATCTCTCCAACATATCAACGTACCTCTGAAGGACTGCACTGGCTTCTCAGATACCAGCCAATCCTCACAATTTTATCATCTCTGGACTTGCTGAGCAAGCACTCTACTCCCTCATCAAAATCAAATTAAATAATGCTGAGCTCAGTATAGAACTCTGGGGGACACCACAAGTGACAGGCCTCAAAGTAGACTCTGTACCCCTGACCACAACCCCCTGGGATCTGCCATTCAGACAGTTCACTGACCCATCCATCCCACTGTCCACTCATCCAACCCACACTTCCTGAATTTGCCTATGAGGATTTCATGAGAGACAGTGGCAAAAGCTTTGCTGAAGCCAAGGTAGACAATGTTCATTTCAAATTAATTCACTGCTTCCCATGGGCCAGCAAGTATTCAGTCATTTCCAGGAAAGCAGAGATCCCTCAGGCATAACAGTAAATTGAGAAGAAAACTGTCATTACTCCAAATATTCTCCCCTTCTCTCTCTTCCCTCCGCTTAATGTAGTCTCTCTATAGTTTAAGCTATACCAAGTGCTGTATTGATTTATTAATAACATATAATTAATCAGCAATCAGTGAATTATAGGTTCAAGATCTTTATCTGCAACTCAAAAGGCAAATCACTTGCTAGGTTCTTCTGGTATATTTACCCACAATTTTCTCAACATCCTCGTGTTGTTAATCCTGAAAAGTTTTTCTCAGGGGCACACTCACAGTTACTGTCCTTTCTCGCACAGCACTCCTGAGGGTGTTCCAGCTTTAGGCAAAGCTATTCATATCCAAACACCTTATTGGTCTCCATACCAATGAGAAAACATTTCACAAGCTCAGGTTCACATCCTCTGAGGGTGGGTCTCTGTGTGCCACACCCCACTTTGAGACTGCAGTACCTGGAAGCAGGCACCTCAAATCAGTTGATGGTTTACAGTATTGGTGGCGAGCAGCAGATGCTGGAGCTTTCAGCTCAAGGTCTCTCCTCACTGTTAAAAAAATATCCATGTTTCTTTACATCTCCTTTCAAGTTGAAGTCTTTTCTTGAAATTATTCTGTGAATCCCTAACTACTTTTTAATCTGATTAATGGTCATCTTCTTTCACATGATGAAGGCAAACACCCTCACAAAGAACTTTGGGATTCCCATTGACACACATTGTGTATATTCACATTTCTGTCTTAACATCTGTTGTTGTTCAGGCCACAGGTGAGCCCTGAGGGCACTCCACACCAGTGTAAATGAATAAGCCAGTCAGACAATAATAAAATGTGACATTTTAAGAGCAGAATACTATAAAGAGATAGTTCAAAAAAATCATCCATTCAGAAACAGTTCTAAGAACTTTTCATGACACTTGTTGGTACAACTTCTCATACTATATGGAATATCTCTTTCTTTCACTTTCTATGTCTCAGTTTTGCCTATGTCATGTTTTTCTATTTTTAACTGAACTGTAAGCTATGTTCCACATCAGATGTCCTATTTTTCATTGTCATCTGTTTTATTCACATCAGAACAAAGAGGATGTAAAGATTCATTAATTCACCAGTTTGCAGCCAGTTCACACAGATGGAATTGACAACAGGTGAAAATCAGTGAAAATCCAGCCCAAGATACCTACATCATACAGCTTAATTCAGTTGATTCCTCAAAGATGGATACAGCTATTCAAGGTACTCACATATATATACATGGTGAGTTAATAGCCAAATATGTCTACCTCTTTGAATGCATATATATAAGAAAAAAGTAAAGTGGAATAACAAACCCTCAATTTTTCCAGTGTAATGAATAAATTCTTCGATTTTTATACTTTAAAATAGGGAAATGAGGGAGAAAAGAAAAAGGGATTAAAACCATAATGAGGTATTTTTTTGAAGTCAAAATTACATGTGCCATAGCACTTATGATTTCAATTTCACTTGGAAGACGAACAAATGGGAGAGTGTTCAAAGGATCTGGAGAAAGCAGAGATGTTTCTAGAAAGGGAAAGTTCACAAGAGTGGTATTTAACAAAATGGTTATGGAGAGAAAGAACAATGGAAGAGGCAAATCTTCTGGGACATTGTTATGAATGAAATCTGGCATTAGAAGATGATGCCCAATGTGGTGTTGTAAATACAGCCATTTCTAAAAAAAAAAAAAAAAAAAAAAAAAAAAAAAAATCCTCACACAAATGGAAAAAAGAAACCTATGACATTATGTTCCCTTCAGAGAAAATAATGCATACGGTTATCTTGAGCATTATGCAGTTCTGCTTTTGATGACTGGCTGCCAGAATTAACAAAGCTTTTCCTGAAATGCTAAGATTAACATGCTGAACACACCGGTGATGCTGTCTCTTGACCTGCAGCTTCTTCCTTGTAAGCAAGGTTTGTTTTTCCTCCCAGAGGAGCTGCAGATATAAAACTGTAATATGGAAAAGAATTCAACTAAAGAGTAAATTGTTTTTTTTTTTTTTTTACGTGCAAGTTTACAGAATAAAATAAAAGTTGTAGCAGAAGTGCACAGGGTTTTTTATACTACCCTCAGTCATGTTTTTTAAGCAAATTAAAATGTGTGATTTTAGAATAAGTGTTTTAAAAAAAACATCGTTGCATATGAAGAAACATTCTAATTGTTTTAGAACAATAACACTATTTGGTTTATATATATATATGATAAATTGCAATAGCATCATATTTGTTTTAGTAGATTTAAAGATGACTAAACTCCTTTAATTTTTCCTTTGAATTACATAAACTGATTTCATATTAGGAAATCTCAGAATAATCTTTCTGAGTTTAGGACTAACAACGTTCTTTTTAGCTTAATCTAGCATGTTAATTTCTATGCTTCACAATAGACTGAAAGGAACTAAAGAGACCAAATTATCTGTCCAGCAGATGAGACTGTAGAATTCATGGTCAAGTGACTAGAATTTTACTCACATTATTTAGAAGAGGTTCTATAATTCATTAACAATGATCAAATTAAATTTATATTATAATGTGAATAAATAAGATGTATTTGTACACGTCTAATGCTGACTTAAGTTGTAAATATTTGCCATAAAGGTTGCAAACTTTGTGCTTTTTAGGAAATTCACAAGATAATCTCTTGATGCTGTTCCTTCAAAGTAGGTATTTTATGTAATGATGTAGGTCCACATAGAGAAAGGTTCTTAAAACATTTCTAATCAGTTGTTGCTTTTAAAACTCTTTGTCATTAGCTTTAATAGGGTTTACAGCATCAGAATTTCTAAAAATTAAGTTTTTCAAGTAAAAATACACAAACATTGATCCTGGAGCCTTACTGGTCAAGGAAGATTTAGAAAATTAACTTTAATAAGGTAGATTCATTATTCTTCTATCTGTAGTCTCAGTATTAAAAGTTCAAGTGTTCAGTGTATCAATTCAGTCTTTGAACAGCCTCCCTGTGCCTTCAAAGGGATCTGACAGGTAGAAATGAGTTTAATGGAAGTGTTCACTGTCTTGATGATAAGTAACTATGTCTTGATGTTAAATTAACCCAAGATCAAATAAGAAATAGATTTTTGTAGAACACATGTGTCCTCATTTGAAACTACACTGGAGTAATTTCATGGCAGTCTGCTATGTAGGTGTACACCAAGTGAAGCAAAATGAACAGTAGTTAAATGCAATTTTTTTTCATGTTCCTTTTTCCCATAAATTTCAAAGCTAATACCCCTGTAATTAGCATTACCTGATATATGTTTTCACTGTCTTTCCTAAATGGAACAGAACAAGATTATAAAGTGTGAAATACCCTGGTGTGTGGACTTGATTAATCACCACTTAAATTCACTTCCTACAGATTTTGTTAAAATTTGTGGTCTTTGTACTGTACTGTACAACCTCTTCCTTTTAAACCAGACCTTTTATTCTAGGATAACTTTCTTACATTGTTTCTTATGTGTAAATCACAAGTCCACTTGATTTCTCTGGATGTGTAGAGTTCTCTGGTCAAATAGCTTACAACAATTACTTTACAGAACCCTTCCTAACTACATTTTGATACATTCACAAACTTTAAGACCAAAACATAAAATTTTCCATGTCTATTTCAGAACAGTCAGTCACAGATGTTAATACTTACAGCATTATGCCTTTACTTTTTGTGCTGTATCTGATCTGTTGCTTAAATGTTTGCCAGTGTAAATTCTGCAGCATGACCTGGGTGAGATGTTCCAGTGCTCAAAGTAGAAGAAAATTGCAATTTAGTCATGCTTGACCCCCATTCAAGGTTAAAATTGACATTTGTTGGGGGGAAATAAAAAAAAAAGTCTTAGCTACTAAGAATGCATAAACCATAGTTTTACCAAACTTCTTGACCACATTCCACGTATTTCCCTAGCTTCCTACTGAGTGCAAGGCTGAATATTTGCATATAAAATTGATTGTGCTGGCATAAACATTTTTATTACCAATTTAGTCTTCCCATTTTTGTTGATCATAGTGATTAATGATAAAAAAAAGCCACAGTGAACAGTATGATGAGAGAAAAAAGATGTGTAATTTGTGATGTGCATGTGAAATATCCCAGGTGGAAGCTAAAACTTCTTGCCAAAAGCAGCTCAATCTAATGACAAAATTGTGCTGGAGTGCTGAATTAACAAGAATGTAATCTATTTAGTGCTGTCACTGCAGAGTAGTAAAACATTAGGCTCCAATTCAGCCTCCACAGTCTTTCATCATGAGACAAATTGTAGATGTAGTGTATTATTTTCAGCATGCTTCTCAATTTTTCCACCACTAGTTTAGAAACGGGTGCCACAAATGGGTATTTGCCTCAGTTGTGCTGTCCTACTTGAGTTTTAACTTCTAAGGGTTCACTTCCTCTTAAGCCACTGCACCTCACTATAAATGCATTTTTGGCTGCTAAGTTGTTGTCATTTTTTAAGGCTTTGAACCATTCAGGTATTTCAAAATATAGTTTTTCATTTTAAATCCTCTTGGTTTTCTTCATATTAACAGCTGCTGTACTCAGGCACTAAAGTGTTTTGGGTAGAATCTGCAAGAATCCAGGTGTTCAGTATAAGCACTATGGGCATAATGTAATCTCTATCCCTAATGGGGCTATCACTAATTCAAAATTATCACTGGTTTGTAAATAATGGGTCATATTTATAGTTTCCTGAGTGTCATCAGAACAGTTTATAAATGAGTGATAGTGGAATCACTTTTGTTACATTTTTTCAGAAAACCTTTGAAATAAAAAACACTTCAGATATAAATCACGTCTTTTTGATTTATTGGTAAGTCCAACAACCATTTCAACCTGCTTCTGATTATGATATATCAAGAAAAATGAAGGAGTGGTTATTGGATCTTCTACCATATTGACCATAGCTTACCCTCATAGAGTGAGGAGAAAATTATCATTGAAAGAGAGCCCATAAAATTGACTAGCAAGTAGAGTATTTCACCCAAGGGTTGTGGATCTGTATAGACTACTAGTCTGTTCTCCCCTCAAAGCTTTAAAGAACTTTGCTCACAGAGAGAAAAATCATCTACCCACCCTTATTTTCTTACTTAACTAACTTGATCTCCCTCTATATCAGGGTGACCCACTTAGTAGATAAGGGAAAGGCTGTGGATGTGTCTATCTGGACTTTAGTCTTTGACACAATTTTGCACAGCATCCTTTGGGACATGGCTTGGACACATGCACTGTCCATTGGGTACAAAACTGGCTGGATAACTGGGCCCAGAGCCGGGTGGTGATGGAAGTTACATCCAGCTGGTGGCCAGTCACACAGTAGTGTCTCCCATGGCTCAGTATTGGGACCAGTCCTGTTTAATGTCTTTATCAATGACCTAGACAATGGGATTGAGTGCATCCTCAGTCAATTTGTAGACTACACCAAGCTGGGTGTGAGCATTGATCTGCTGGAGGACGGGAAGGCTCTTCAAAGGGATCTGGCCAGTTGGATTGCCGGCCAAAGCCTATGGTGTGGGGTTCAACAAGGCAAAGTGCTGCATCCTGCACTTGATCATAACAACGTCCTGCAGTGCTACAGGCTGAGGGCAGAGTGGCTGGAAAGCTTCCCATCAAAGGACCTAGGCATGCTGGTACAGTGAGCTGGTTTTGGCTGAGATAATTTTCTTCACAGTGGTACTAAAAATCTTCTTGTATTGGGCTGTGTTTTGGATTTGGGTTTGGGGACTTGTTAAGGACTAAAACGATTGGCCTCTTAACCCCCAGGTGCAGAGGGTGAGCACACTCATTACCTCAGACTACAGTTGGGTGTTGAATGCAGTAAGAAGAGCCATAATGAAAGAGGCAAACCCCGTACTGCCTCTTTGTCCTTTCACAGGTGACCTCAGCTGTGATCACTCTCTTCCCAGGAAGTACTGGGACATTCACATTGTAGCTTGAAGGCATTCATCTCTGCTGATGGGACATAATAGGCTACAAATGACTCAACTGCACTGACCTAATAGGCTTCTGTGAGGACTTAGAAATTGTCAAAGACTTACAAATTGTCCTGTAATCCACAGTGTTACATCTGTTAGTGTGAAACTCCCTGTCCCAGGGGAGGTACCTGAACCTGAGTGAATATAACCCAGGGAACATTGCTATTTTGGTGCCTTTTCTCCACTCTGATGGATTGACACAGTGACCACTTTTGACCAACAGACATTGAAATTGCAGCGATCAAGTCTTGTCATGGAGATTATACACCTTTATACTCTTATTCCTTTTTTCTTTTCCCTATTTCTTTCAGTTTCTCTCTACTTCACATTTACTGTTAAATAAAAATCTGTACTATTGACTTCAACATATGGTCTTGTTTACACCTTAATTTCAGGCAGAAGAATCTCTGATAATTTTAATAACTGAATCTTAAAAGGACTGAAAACAGTGCAAATGATAGAAATGTTTTTGTTATTGGAGATGAGCATTTGCACAATTTCAAAGTCTTTTCTGCTTTTTATGCTACCACACTGACAAGAAGGCAGGGAGTGAGTGGGAAGCTGGGTAGGGACATAGCCAAGAAAAGAGACCCCAACAGGCCAAAGGGATATTCCAGGCTCTATGATATCATGCTCAGTATATAGAGATCAGGGAATAAGGAAGAAGGTGGAGGTGTTTGGAATCATGCATGACAGACCCCAGCTATCCTAGAACACCATGCCTGCTGATGGGAAGTGGTGAATGAAGGGCTTGTTTTGCTTTGCTTGTGTGTGTGTGTGCTTGTATTTTGCTTTACCTAATTAACTGCCTACTTTTACCCTTCCAATTGTCTTGCCCATCCTGCTAGGAGGAGGTGAAGAAGACTGTGGTGTTTGGTTGCCTGAAATCTCTGTGGCATTTGGTTGCCAGCTGGAGTTAAACCATGACAGACAGGCAGACAATTGAACATGAGCCAGCCTGGATGCTAAAAAAGGCTAATGCTATCATGGCCTGTATTAGAAAAGAGCATCCAGCAGGACCAGGGAAATTATTTTCTGCCTGTATTGGGCCCTAGTGAGGCCACACCTTGAATCTTGTGTTGATTTAGATCCCTCACTACAAGAAAGACAGTGAGTGGCTGGAGTGTGTCCAGTGAAGGACAGCAAAGCTCTGACAGCAAAGTGAAGGGTCTGGAGCACAAGTCTGAGAAGGATCTGGGGGTGTTCAGCCTGGAGAAAAGGAGGCTCAGAGAGGACCTTATCATTCTCCTCAACACCCTGAAAAGAGAGTGTAGCCATGTGGGGATTGGGCTCTTCTAGCAAGTAGCAACTGGCAAGACAAGAAGAGATGGCTTCAAGTTGCACTAGGAAGGTTTACATTGAATATTAGGAAAATTTCTTCACTGAAAGAATTGTCAGTCTCTGGAACAAGCTGATCAGAAGAGTGGTTGGGTCACCATCCCTGAGGGTACTTAGGTCTGTAAAGTGGCAATTAGGGACATGATTTAGCTCTGGAATTGGGAGTATTGGGTTAGTGGCTGGATGTAATGACTTTAAATATCTTTTCCAATCTAAATCACTCTACGATTATTCTTCTACATGTGTAAGTGCTTTTTTTAATTTTTTTTTTTAATCTTAGAATTTCAGATAAATTTACCAAGAATTACTAAAATAGGTCAAATTAATTAGGTATTTTAGTAGTAAGACAAAGTAAGTTGTGAATTTCAGGTCCTAGACACAGAAGAACCATACATTCAATATCTTAATTACAAATTCTTATGTATCTTATTTGGTGGCATGCACATGCATATCGCAATGCAGATTGGCATACATATTCATATGTGATAATTCCTACACAGTGCCAGATTTATTTTCTAAATTGTACTTTTTGAAGTGTATCCATTCGAATGACATAAGCATTTTCTCTTTCCCAGCTGAGAAACATGAGCATGTTTTTGAGAAATAGAAGGTTTCTATGTATCTGTCTACTCCTTGCCAAATCTATTGACAATCTGGATACTTATATTGTCAGACATTCAGATTATGACAAAAATAAAAGTGTCAGTTTGTATATAGAAAATATTTTCTGTGTTGGGTAAGTATTAACAACAAAATATACTAAAATATCACATCATACTAGTTTGCATTGTAAATAAGGACATCCACAGATATATGGCATTATTTATGAAATAATACTTGGCTTTCTCTTGTTCTTTTCCATCAAGATGTCTGGTAGAAAAAATAATCATGGTAGTTTAGCAGCAAAAGATGTTAGACCTATTTTAGAAAGGGGCATTTATTCTGTATCCAGAATTTTAAAATAAAAAAAGACAGTATCAGAGTAAGGAATGTTTAGCAAGTGAGTTATAGTTGTTACTAAGAAGCAAAACAGCAACAGGCAAAAAAACCCAACAGTAAATAATCACTAGATACAAAACTGCTATATCTCACAAACCCTTCCCCACAGGAACAATGAGAAATTTCAAATGGCACCTCCTAAGATGGTGGCTGCCATGGGCAACCATGTGTGGGCAGAAAAGGGAAAGGGCATCAGCCTTCCCCCCTCACCTGGCAGCAGCTCTGTTGGGAAAGGTGGCTGGAACACTGGTGGCTGGTGCTTAGTCCAGGGCTAGGACTCATGAAGAGAATTCTTTCTCTTGTCAGGAGATGGCAGGACAAGGAAAGGGAAGGCAAAGCAGCTGGGGTGGAAAGACTTGGTGCCATCTCTCCTTGCTGGAGAGCTGTGGGCACTTGTACATGGAGAAAGCACTCCATTTTTACAGGCATGGGGCCACAAATTCAGGCAGGATTCCTGGAGTGTGCCTTGAGTCAGTCCAAGATGTAAGGCAGAAACAAAGAAAAAAACCAAAATATATGAAGTCTCTGCCTTGAGATAAAACCACCAGGGTAAAGAGAACTTGGCTTGGGTATTTTGACTTTTGCATGGGCCTGGCAAACTGTGTCAGTTTGGCTGGTTCCAAATCCAGCCATAGCACCAGTAACAATTTTCGGCACAGGTAGATATGGAACACAATAAAATTTGGGCTTACCCAGCACAGGGACCCTGAAGATTATATAGTTCCAAACCCCCTGCTGTGGGTGGGAAAACCATCATCTAGAACAGGCCTTGAATACCTCCAGGGATGAGGCATATGCAATTTCCTTGGACAGTCTGTTCCAGTGCTTCACCACGCTAACAGTAAAGAATCTTTTTCCTAATATCTAGCCATAAGATTTTCTCTTTCAATTTAGACCCATTGCAAAAACTCTTGTAAATAATATTGCCCCATCTTTCCTCTAAGTTCCCTTCAGGAGCTAGAAGGCTTCAATGAGGGCACCATGAACTATTTTCTTCTCCAGGCTGAACAATCCCAATTCTCTCAGCCTTTCCACATAGGAGAGGCTCTCCATTCCTCTGATCAACTTGGTGGCTCATCTCTGAATTCACTCCAACAGATTAATGTCTTTCCAGTGTTGGGGAAACATGATATAATACTTGAGGTGTTTTCTAGCATTATGTAACACTGTGTCATCTAATTCCATCTCATTCTATTTCCCTCATTTTCACTTTTTTTTTCCACCTGAAATTCCATGACTTAAGACTGCATTTAATATTCTCTCTTTTCTTTCCTTCCTGATAGACTGCTGAAATAATGATATATGAAACAAGACAGTGAGGCATACAATTTGTTTTAAAAGTTAATATGGGATACAGTTTGTAGTTTCTTGTCAATATTATGTGTCAGTACTCAAAACCTCCACTGACATGTAACTTCTGAGAGAATAAAAACATTCTGGTTGGAGACTAACAGCATAAAAATGTCAGAGAGCCTTAACTAGTGCAAATAATTGGGCATATTGTCAACTTTTTAAATTCTTCAATAAATCAGTCATGACTCCATCTCAAGTATTTGACACTAAAGCACTTGACTGATTTAAAGCTATCATAAGAACAACCTGAAGGGAATCCTAGCTTTCTACCTTCCTGTGGTCTCTGTTTAACAGCTGATAAAACATTATTAAAATTATTAGAGAGATGTCTCTGGCTGAATTGAGGTGCAAACGATAACATATGCCAAAGCCAGTAGTATGGATCATTCAACTGTAAATGTGAGGAAGAGAGGGAGAGAGAGAAATAGGAAAAGGGGGAGATCTTTCTTGTTTTCCTTTTCAAAAATGGTACTTAGATTTCCCCCTTTTCAATGAGTGAGGACTTCATTGTACTGATTCTCAAATGGGTAGTGGTTTAGCCCTCAGGCTCCACAGGTGCATCTCATCACATCAAGTCCCAATGGACTTGAGTACCTTCATGTTCCTTAGGTGTCATCAAACTTGATTTTTCTCCTGCAGTGGGTTTGCTTTCATTTTCCCAGTACCTGCCCTTTCCTTTTGTGATTAAGGCAGTGTGACTACACCTGCCAGTGAACACTGAGGTATAAAGGGCATTGAGTACTGCAGCCTTCTCCTGACCAGGTAACCAGGTCTCCTTTTTCCTTCTCTATAGGGCCCATGTTTTCCTTAGTATTCTGTTTAAAATTGTTGTACCTACATAAGTATTTTTTGTTGCATGTGATGGCCCTGGACAGGTTTACTTCTATCAAGACTTCAGCTTTCCTAACCAGGTCCCCAGCTGCTCAGACAATTTTCTGTATTCCACCCAGGCTGCCTATCCTTGCTTTCATTCTCTGTAGGCTCTTTTTTTTTTGGTGTGTGTTTGAGTTTGTCCAAGAACTTCTTATTCATTCACACAGGCCTCCTGACATTTTTGCCTGATTTCCTCTTTGCTGGGATACATTGCTCCTGAACTTGGAGCAGGCTATCCTTAAATATCAACCAGCTTTCTGGTTTACCTTTTCCTTCCAGGTGTTTATCCCACGGTGCTCTATCAAGCTCTATCAATCCTGAGTTGGTCAAAGTCTGCTCTGCTAAAATGCAGGGTAGTGAGCTCACTGTGCATCCTCCTTCCTGCCCTAAGGATTTTGAACTCCACCATTCCATGGTCACTGCAGCCCAGGCAGCCAAATACCTGTGCAAAAAAAGCAAAGCTGAAGAGAAGTGCTGAGTAAATAATGGATTTTTCAGTTCACTGGAGGTCTCAAAAGAGCCACAAAATGTTTCCAGCAATATTTTAAAGGTTTAAAGGTTTTATTTCCTCTAAAATTAGGGTGAAAGAGAAAGTAAAAGAAAAATCAGTTAACTGAAACCCATTTGTTTTATATAAAACTTATTTCCAGAGATTCTGAATTATTTTAAACTTTTAAAATAGACTAAAAGTTGACCTCAAATCAAATTAATTTTTGCATAATATAAAATTAGTCTCTTTAATATGTTGATGGAAGGGATTATATTTTTGATAAATAAATGGGATACTGTCTAAAATATATATATACATACACAAGAAATATAATTTTTAAGAATTATACCAAATAAATACAACAGTGATAATTGAGAAATTATTCTGTTCTGCATAATTTATCATGATTAAGTCATTACTTCATTACCTGAATGTATTTCTTTTGTTAAATATGCAATAAAATATTTAGCCATATATTAAATAAATGTTGTATCCATTTGTACCCATTGCATTCTGATGTCTGAGATGCAATCCAGACAGTAAAATAATTTTGCAGTGATTGAACTATGATTTGTGGTTTTAGTATTAAGCACCAACCATTCATTTTTGCATCCAGATTCAATATTTATTCAGGAAAAACTTGCTTTATTTTTATATGTTTAAACTGGTCTGTTTTTTGACTGTTGGTTCTAAATGTTTTTTTGAGCCTTTCTATTGTGAGTACCTCACAAAACCAGCTGAGAGAAAAGATACTTCATTGCATCAACTAGCAACAAAACCTCTCAAGCTAGTTTAGCAGTAGCTCTACTTTTAGTGTCTTTCATTTACTTCTAACAGGATTGGTTTGCTTTCATGAGTCAACAATCAATCTAATTTATGAAATCAGAAGACCAGAGCTTGACTAATGGTACAACATCAGTATATTCCTATTGACTTTCCATTTGCAAGAAGATCTACCCAAAGTATTAGTGTTTATATTTCTTAATGTAAATAGTCTATAAATTATTTTTTTACATTCATTTTCTTTATGTTTCAAGTTCAGATTTTATTTTAAAGAAGAGGAAGTTCTGAAGAAAAAAGTATGCTAGATTTCACAGAAGTAGTGGGATGCATTTTTGTATGCTCATTTATTTTTCATGTCATGTTCTTCTGTTGTAGCCAAGTTGCAACCTGGGAAGCATTTATCTGAATCTTGTAACTTCACCAGCTGTCCAAAGATGAATCATTATTTTTTATTAGGGGAAGAACAGAAATGTAGTGAAAGGTAATTCTAATGCTTTACTTAAGAATTCAGGCTCATTGAGATATTTTCTCCTGAGGAAGATATAGTAACATTGCTATGTGCTGAAGTTCCTTTTGTTTAAAAAGAATTATTGTTTTTTTTTCCATAAAACCCACCTCATCACTGTATCTCTCTTGACCATAAACTGCAACTTGCCTTTCAAATTTCACTAATGCTAGCATGAAGATGACCTACCAGAACTTGGAGAGGAGCACAACGATGTTACAATATGCCTCTGAGATTTTTCTACAGTCTGTTTGACCACCTTATACTTTCTCTATAATTTATCCTTCTGAATTCCAAAAGCAAGCCTTACTGTAAGGTCATAAGAAATCTTTTGTGGAGCAACTGAGCAGCGTGTTTTAAAAATTCAAGAACTTTGTTGCCATGTCTTTCTGCTTATATTGGACTACCCTGGGCTTTACTTTGGAATACACTCCATTAAATGTGCCAGACCTTACCACAAAACTCCAAACCAATTAAAACTCTTCTCAAACATTTGTACATGAAGACAGCAGAAGGCATGGTGTCTTAGGGAGAATTATACTCCCCCTTAACTTATAAGTATCTCTGAAAATGATGCAAGGGCTATGAAGTCCCTTTGGATATGTTCATAAGGATGATCAGTTTGTAGTAATGTTTATGCAGTATTGCAGCATGTTTTGTTGATATGGTTATGCCTATTCAGTTGTCTCTTGGGTCCTATTTATAGAGGATGCTACAAAGAAGCCAGTCAAAATAAGTGATATATTAGTTTCTCACATACCTTGAGGTTAAATTCTAAGAGCTCCTGGCATTCAATTCAATAACTAATAACAAGGGCTTCTCTTTCATTGTTGCAGCTACAGAAAGAGCAAAGCAGATTGGAGAAGAACAGATGCACAAAAAATATCTATTGAACTGTAAAAGACTTAGTTTATCATCTGACACTTTATTAGTGGATGTTTTCTGTACTTTTGCTAAATTTCTAAAATAACCTTTTTTTCCATAGGTTTTAATTCCTTTGTGTGTTTACAGATATGAAATACAGCTGGTTTTGATATAGTTGGTATGTTTTCTTAGTTGTTCAAACATATTGCCCATTCTGCAAGTGGTGAGGAAGAAGGCAAGACATTAATGTAGAAGTTTGTTTTATAATGAAAGTGTGCTTCACTAGCAAAAACTTAATTTCTCTTTAATTCCAAGAAATAAAATAAAGGGAATCTCACAAGCTTACAGACCAAATGCACAAATACTTCAAAGTTTTCTTCATAATTGTGCCCACTGAATGGATGACACAATTATGGATAACTTCAGTTATTTAACTTGTTTTGTTGTTTGCCTTCTGAAGTAATCAAAGCTATGGGTGTCAAAAAGGGATTTTAACTAACAAAGCAGAAAGATTAATATTTATTTCTGTGCGGCAACCTAACCCTTCCTCCCCTCAACTGCCAATAGACAAAAGCCTAAATAACTTTGGGGAAAACAAACAAACAAAGGTCCTCCACCCTACTCCCCTCAAAAAAAAAAAAAAAAAAAAAAAACAATCCCGCCTTAAAAAACCCAACCCGAACTTTTTACAGAAATTAGGCATTTTTATGCAGGATAAGTTCCTTAAGTCTTTCCAGTTTCTAGGTGCTGCTAAATGAAAGTGTTCCAGTTCTAGACTATCTCCCTTCCTATAGCTTTTCCTTATGAGAAATAAGAGACAGTTATTTTGGAAAACAATCAATCTCTTTTTAAATGGAAGGATGCAATGTAGAAAAAATTCCCCTACAGATATATACTTACATAAAGTATCAGCCTAATATTTCAGAGACTAGAGCAGGCCAGATTTTTAAAGCTCTTTTGCTTCAGAATTTTCAAGGAAGGTTTCAGAATATTAAAAAGAGCTGATTGTCAGACAGTCAGAATCCTTCTTGCATTCATGAGAGAGGAGAGACTGCATAACACAGAGCTCCCAATACTGAAGTTGATTTTATTAGCCTGGGGTAGAACAGCCTTGTGAAAGGGTGAGTAAAGAAAGAAGGAAAGGCACATGGTAGGATCATGCATACCCTTGATTAGAAAACTAGACTACTTGTAATTTACAACACTGCAAAAAAAAAAATCAAATCAGCAGGAAATATCAGCACTGATTTCATTTTTCATGAAGTTCTCTCAAAAGGTTTAATCTAAATTTTTTTTTAAATGGAAAACATAAGGTCACTGTTGATGTTGAAAATTCTATTAATTTAGCCTTAATATTTTTAATTTTTTTCTTTTTTTATAATCAAACCACCAACCGGAAGCACTATTTCAAGTCTGAGTTTCAGGGGATGTTGACACCTGCATTTTTTTTCCTGACAAGCGTAAATCATTTAAGATTTTTGCCTATTTTGAGCCTTTTTCCTATTGACAAGCATTTTGCTTTCAACTTCCTTGACTATCTGACATTGGACAGGAAGGCAGAGTTTTTAGATCTGCTTTTTTCAATTTGCTTTGTAGATTTGATTGGCTGGCCCCTCATTGTTTCCTTATCAATTTAACTGTAATTTTAGGTTCTGATTTTGCCCTTTTTAAGTGCAGACTGCTAACAATTGATGTAAAATTATGTAAACATTGACTTGAATTACTGATATTACTTGAAGCCTTAGAGTACCCTTAATGGATTTGGAATGAGAAGTGCATAATTTAGTGCTATGTGTCTCACAAACACAGGCTATGAGTGGGTGTCTGCCTTTCAGAAACACCTGCAGTACAATTGATGATATATGCACAGATGCTCATCACTAACCCTTTTTTCCATAACAGTATTTGTCCTTTCCCTTCTTTTCATCTGTCAGTTACAAGACTAGGCAGACTTCTGTAGATTCCTACACTGTATCCTGGTTTAAATGCCTACACACAATATTTCATTTTAAAAACATTCTTACAGAATTAATTACTACAAAAAATTAATTTAAAGGTAAGACAGGCCCAGTTCATAGAATGTATCTCAAACACATTGAAAGTGATTTGAAATTATGTTTAAAAACACATCAAGTTGTTTTTAAGAGATTAAATTCCCGGTCTATGACAGCATTCACACAGAGCTGATTAAAAAAACAAAACACAGCAAGAAAAAGCAAACAAACAAATCAACAAAAAACCCAAACTCAAACCCCAACAATTGCCCCTCCCCCCAAAACATCAACCAACCAACCAACCAACCTCAAACAATAAGGTTTGTAATTTGCTTTGCTTTAGCATATAATATCCTAGAAGGGAAACATTTACTTTGTGATAGAAAAGAATTTTCCTTTACTCTTATTTTTCTGTGGTAATGGTCCTTTTCTTGTGCTTTTCTATACTGACTGGTATTTAATAACTTTTGCATCAGTGCAAAACATTCTTCTGGTTTTGTCCTCCCACTCAGTGCTTTCTTTGGCTTTTTATTTTATTTTTATTATTAATTCTTATTTTGAGCCTTGGCTGCCCTCCCTTTTAAGGTTTTCTGCAGACTCAGTGTTGTCAGAATCTGATAAATTGGTGTTTCTATTTGGAATATATTCCATATATTCCCAATCTCTAATCCATCTGCTCATAACAGTGATTTTTGACAGCTCTGTTGCCCTGGTGGCTTTGTCAATATTATTAAGCTATAACTATTGGATGGGCTGTTTCTCTGCTTCACAGCTTTTGTTATTTTTTTACTGTTTTAAGAACTTTAAATTGTCATCCCCAAAGTGTACACTTTAAGATGGAATGTGTAATTTGTTTCCTATAACAAAAGAAAATGCATTTACACTAATTGATATTGATGCTGTTTGCATTTCAGTATTGATGTCCCATAATATGTGGGACATCATATTTATTATGTTAGTCAGCATTCAACCAGAACTCAGATTTCTAAAAGAAAAAAACAAAATAAATTCACTGTCATTTCAGTGAGCTTTTAGCTATGTAAACTCCTGGAATTTATTTTCTCTAATGCAGAGTGTAATTGTTTCAATCTTCAAGCAAGATTTTAATTTGAATTCAGTTCCATATTTTACTGTTATATTAATAATAATATAAGATTTGTGGAACTGCATTAGTGAAAATAGCTGCATAAGAGAAAACACAGGATTCCTGTCTACAGACTGGCAAAAAACCTGGATAACACTGCAAAAATTTTAAAGAACAGATGTCTTTCAGTTAGGGTTCCCTTGACAAAATGTTTCAAGAGGCAGCAGGACATGATGACCATTCTGCTCTGACCTGTTTTCAGATGCTTAAGGAATCAGATACAGAACAATACAATGAAGTTACCTGCTTATTTATTTCTAAATCCCTCTACTTTGTAACATATGTGTTAAGTTCTAGAGGATTTTTTAAATGCTGAAAATAAAAATGTATTATCTTTTAGAAATGAGTACATTTCCTTTAGAGCTAAATGTAATTCTTTCACTTATTCTTGGGAAAAAAAGTCACACTTTCTTCTGCATTTTTATATTTTCCTGAATTGCATAATTGTGATTTTTCTTCTTTAGTAAATTGAGATTGTAATCTGTTTTTCACATTAATAAATCACTTTTCCACAAACAGAACTACAGACTTTGTCTTCCTGCTTTTGATTGTCCTCCAAAGCTTTTACCCTCAATGTATGCCTAGGAAAATAACTTCTCCAATTTTATTCCCCCACCAAGTAGTTTGTCCATATTTATTATAGAGACTGATCTGAAGGATTTCTTTGATCTTGGATCCAGGGATGTCTGGTTCACTGCCAATTTCACATTTGATGAATTCAGTTATATATGTATTTTGCTTTAAAAATTGAATCTTTATTTTTATGTATGAAAATATTTCCTCTGTCTAACCTTTCATTACAAGTGAAAAAGTAGCAATTCTCTTTTCTTCTTGGTCTCTTAAAAAAGCTTTGAGGTGCCTTTTGGATTGTGATAGAATTCTGTGTTGCTTTGTTTTCTTACAGCTACCACACACTTTTCATTGAGGCTAATTTATTGTCTAGAGAAACAAGTTATAAAATACTCATACTTTTTGTTCTTGCATTAGTGAGAAAAGAAAATCATTCACAGAGAAGATGGAAGACTGGCAAGGCCTGTTTAGAACACAGGTGAAAGTTTTTAAAATGTTGAGAAATAACTGGAAAGCATATCTGTATTTTAGAGATTTATATTTCCATAGTAATAATCCCTCTATATTAGAAATAGTCCAGATTGGATAGAATATAAATGTAACAGGAACATGAAGATGTAGTAGCAGACTTCTTAAATGCAGAAGACTGCAACATTTTAATCATTCTGAAATAGCCCAACTTGTATTCAAACAAAGAAAAACAGGTGTTTAAAGAAATATAAGGTTGAATTTAGACTTTATATGAGGTGTCAAAGAAACTCCTCATAATTTCATTGTTATATTTATTTGATTAATATACCTCAATATTCCTTTAAAGCTGCAATGACTGTATTATATATGAAATATCAGTACTAGCATATTATATAGTTCAAGCATCCAGAGGCTCAGCATTATTTTGGCTGCAAATGCTGTGGCAATAAATAAGTTTGATGCAAAAATATGGGGAAAAATATTCAACAACTTTTCACTTCCAGACATTAAAAGCTGCTGAAATGGAACTTCAGATTGATGAAGTGTTTTCCAGGGTTCCAGAGAACTATTTGAATGCTTCTGTCTGTACCTACTTTAATGACAAGTACAATGCTCACTAGGAATGAACTTGTGGAGTCAAACAGGGACTGAAGACCAACATCTAAATCCTCTTTCTATATGTATTGTCTGTGTATATATGATATGCATACATGTGTGTGTGTACAAATACATAAATATATTATATATATATATATACATATATAAATATATATACACATAGGTGGAGCAATTCCTCTGGAGTAGCTTTAGCTCCAATTAAAACTGAAGGTTGACACCATTTGGAGCACTTTACTTGTTCTTTAGTTTAGCTTCATGTGAAACAAATTCAGTTCTTCTAGTCTGAGCTAGGACTCTGGAATAGATGTATCCTGTATAACAATATCCTTCTTCTAACAGGCCACACAGTGCCAGTGTTTTTCCCTAGTGCAATTCTCATTTAAAGAACAGTTGCTCTCATTTTCAATTTGATAGCTACAAACACATACTATTTTTCACATTTTTTGAAAACAAGGGAAAATTGTGGGAAACTATTCAATAATTAATTTGTACCAAAAAAAAAAAAAAAATCACAACCTTACAGGGATATATAATTTTTTTTAAATATGGCCAGTCAGGATGGACAAGATGTATTTGACATATCCATTGAAAATCGCAACATTTTCCTCAGCAGATTTTGCTTGGAGCTTGGAACTTCCTGCTATGGACAGAAATGGAATTTTTAACAAAGAAACATTCCTATAATGCTTGTCATCTCTGTGTTGTCTGAGGTCGCAATTTTTCGTGTTCTTTAGCCCATTTAACTAATCAGTTTCTAGTTTTGTTTCAGATTACAAAAAGGGGCATAGAAATATGCCCTTCAAGCAGTTTATCTTATACTGTAAATTTTGACAAATTTCTCCCCATGAAGTATATTTTTACTTTCTATGAAAGACAAGAGTGTCTTAAAAGGATATTGGGCCTTTGAGAAGACTAACATCAGCCATTTTAAGAACTTACTTCTTCTCCCATCCCATTACTTTTGAACAGGAAATGCCAGTGTCTGATAATTGTATTTTATTTTTAACTATATTTTTTTGACATTGTTTCCCACACAGTGTAACATCATGCGAAATTCTTCTGTGGCAACATATTCTTTACTTCCATTGCCTTTGCAGAATCAAGTTCATGGAGAAAATTTTAATCACTCTAAATTTCAGCCTTAAAAGCCTTGATTATATCATCAGCCTGTTTAATGGCATGTTGCTAATGCCATGTTTTATGACACAGAATTTTCTCACATCACACAGATCTACAGGACTTTCACATTATGGTGCTCTCATCTTTTATTTTAATTTCAGGTCTCAAATGTACTCTAAATGGACTACAATTTCTTTGGGTTTTTTCCCCTCTTAGTCTTTGTTGTTTAAAATATTAATACACTTGTTTCATTAAATGTTAATTTTGAAAGCTTTTTTATTCCCCGTATAATTAACTGTTGTATTGTTTTTCTGTTGCTCTTTTTCCGACTAAACTATTTTCAGTCCCTGTGAGTTTAACTTCTGGTTTCTTTAGATTTTCATTGGTAATGATAATTTAGAACAAAATTTTGGGCAGTTTTATATTAGTATATCATTTTCATACGGGATTAATCTATTTCTATTTAATCCTTAAGTTACAGAGAAATAAAAATTTTTGTATCTACACTGGCAATTACTTTTTTGTCCTTGTCTACTCTTTTCCTCAATTCTTTAGTCATTTACTTCTAGTGCTTTCAGAAGCAATTAATTAATTGTATTTATGGAACAAATCAGTTTACCTTTTATCACTTGTTACAATTCCAAAAGAAGTGATTTACTGCAGTTGTTGAGCATGCAAAGAAACTAAAAGTCCTAAGTGTCAATGTGTTAAGTTTATAATGATGAACAAGCTTAACTTGGTAATGAATCCAAACAAAAGAAAAATTACTCTTTTTGACATTTTTTGGTTTTTAATGAATATCATAATACATACTTTTCAGTGATCACACATAAAATAAACATACAATATCTGAACTGTTGTGTTGGTTTGAGTTTTTTTCATGCTACTATATAACACAGATTTGCAGCAGCTGCACCAGCATCATGATGGGACAACTTTAATTTCTAGTGCAGAATTTCTAGTAGCTTTTAAATCCCAACCTCAGAGATATGTGCCACTGACTTCTCAGTAGCCAAGACTGCAAGACAGAAAAAAATTGTAGAAGAGTTTTTCTCATCTCTCCCTGTTTTCTTCCTCAAGTAAATTTGCCCTCCTCTAGCTGTAGAGGTGCTCAAATATCCCACTTTATTTTCAGACAGATACAAACATTTGAAGGTCCAACCTGCTTGTGTTTTCAGATGGGGCATGTGAGTCAGCTGAGTAGGAAATATACTCACAAGCATAAAATCCATGGGGCAAGGACCAGATCACTGATCAGAGAGGGAAGAATTTGGCAGACACAAGATATAACTGAGCTTTGTGTAGAGAGAAGACAAGCTGAGAAGTCAAGAGCTGTGAATTACAGTACCACAGAGTGCAGCAGTGTCCACAGAGTGGAGCAAGTTCATGAAATTAAGTCGAACAATTTTCATTTGGAGAAACAGCAGGACAGCTGTGAGATGCAATCTAGGAAGAGAGATTCATGGAGGGGAGACATATGAGATTCTCAGTCTCAGTGTTAGTAGATGAAGCTATGGGATCACCTGGTAGATTATAAAAAAAAAATAATTTCATTCAGCTTTGCTTTGAAATTTAAAAATTGAATAGCCATTTTGTGATTCAGGATTTCCAGTTCTCATTACAAATAATCTGTCACATGAAAGTGACATGAATTTCATCCCAATGAGCTGTTTCACAAACATTACAGGAAAATTACAGGAAACATTGAGAGCCTTCATGGTATATTCATCATGTCAAAATTATGTGTATTAAAACAATGTTGCTGCATTATATTTTCCTTCATAAAAGCATTTCCTCATGTAGAGAATGATAATTATTTATAAGAATAACTATGGCATAATGTGCAATTATGGCGCAATTTACAGCAATATCCAAGACTGAAAAGCACAAACATAAAAAAAAAGTAAAAAAGTGAAAATTATTTATTTTTATTGAAACCAAAATTTCTATAATCTCTTATACAGATATCATTTGTACAATGCTTTATTACTTACCTCAATTTCTAATATTATAACTTTTGGCATCTGCATATGGGTAGTTTTGAGGGTGGGGAGCATTTGGGTTTTGTTTTCATTTGTAAGCAACCTGTACAGAGTCTTCCACATCTGTTCAAAATTTTAGCTTTTCCAGAAATTCTTCAAATGCAGCTTTAGTCCTTAAATCTCTCTAATATTTACATAAAATTTTGTTGGTCCTAAATTTTCTTTTGTAATGATCTGGAAAATGGAAAAAATGTTCATACATACATATAGATTAAAACTTACTTTTCTTCTGACTTTTCTAACAGCATATTTTGTACTCAAGTATAAGTAAAATAAAACTTATCTGGGAAGTAATATGACCATAGAAAGTGAATAAAAAGGGTCATATTTACAGCAAAAAATTAAATTTAACAAGGAAATATTCGTCTAATGGCTTCTCTAAATGTATTTAGAAAACTTTAAAAATCCAAAAGCCATTTGAAACTGCATTTAGAGAAATTATTTTGGTTATGCTGAAAAATATAATACTATTTTTCCTTCAAATAGTTTGGAAGAAAAAATAATTTAACTTAAAGCTAAGTAAAATAAAATAAATTGGCTTCTTGATTGCTCCAGATCAATACAGAAATATTGTTATGGAAATAAAACTATATATATTTGACTGTGTGCCTTTAAATTCAGCTTTAATTATCTACTACACTTTACTTGTGTGTATCTATATTTATATTTGAATGTTTGCACATGTTAATTAATATGTGAGCTCTCACTTTCATAAAACAGCACTCAAATAATTGTCTGATTGTTGTACCTGACTTAATTTCTGAACTTTGAACAATGTGACTGATCCCAATGAAACTGGAAGTTCAGTTTCCTATTACATCTTGCAGGTTTTTTTGTGTTATAAAAATGCTTACTTTCCATGCAATTATGAATTAGATAGTAGATTTCCTCAGTCAGATTGCTTAATTGTTTAGAACTTGCTGTGTATGATGAAGGCATTCAATTTGATAGATCATTGTTATTTATGACAACCTAAATCTTCATTTGGGATCTTAGCTGTTGCATAGCTTATCATTGAATAGACAGACCTTGGGAATAAAACATTTTCAAGTCAATTTAATTTGGAATAAAATATAATTCTACTGAAAGCTATGCTCATGAAGAATTTGTCTGTGTCTGGACTGAAACTGTTATTTTTTAGGATGCACAGATAACAAAGTCACTGTCAGAATGAAAGTATAGGGTCTGTGTTCCAAATCTTGTACCTTTGCATAAAACTTGCATGAGCAAGTAAAAATTATTGAATGCTTCAACATAATGCAGATTCTATGTTGTTAGGCAATGCCCATCTCTGTGAATGTCCTGCTCCACCACTTTGCAAAGGCAATAATTTATTTAAATCAAATTATGTTTCTATTCAGAGATAAATCTTCTGTGCGGTGTTCAGTTTCTGAAGTTTAGTTTAATTTGTATTATTTTTGTGATAAAATATGAGCTGAAAGCTTTCAGCTTGTCACTGAAAACCTTAAATAACATTCACTTGAGAAACCTTTGAGATACTAATCAGCTCAATAAAACCATTTCAACACAATGTGTTAAATCACTCACAAAACAGATTTGATGTTCAATTGAGATATTGCATTTCAAGCTAAAAATAGATTAATAAGTGTCATGTTTTTTGGTTTTATTTGAGGATGCAGCTATGTTAACATATATAGGTCATAATTTATTCCTTATCTTTGGTGTAAGCAGATACTGACAAGTAAGATTAGTAGCTGAATTGAGACACCAGCAATTAACATACCACACATCCAGAAAGAGGCATATAGCCTGCAATATGATCTAGAGCAACTGAAGGAAACTTCCAGTGGTTTACAAAGAAAATTCCTTGGTTATTTAGAGAGAAAAGGAAGAAAAGCATAAAGATGTATATATGGAGGCACTATGAATACTGGCATGAGCCTTTGGTGAAAATGAGCCTTGGTATATAGTACTGGCTAGTCTTGGATGTGAGCTAATTGACCTACTGTTTCAGCAGAGTGGTTTTGATTCCTTTCTTATGCACTAGAGTTTTTTTTTTTAATGGCATTCTAACAAAAGATCTAGTTCATTTAAATACAGTAAAAAGAAAAAGGAATTTGTAATGGTTGTATTTCTTTATATATTTCTTTAAAGTGCCACATTTAAAAGAATCTGACATTTTAAGAGAGACACAGGTTTTGTTTCAAACACAAAAATTCATATCTTATTTAGTCTATTTATCTACTCTTAAGAATGAATATATTTTTAAAATAATCTCAGTGTTTCTTACTCTAGACCATGTTCCATCCTTCCATTTCTATCAAAGGCAAAAAGCATAAGAGTGAGTGAAAAATATTTCTCTACATATATATGCTTAGGTGCTGGGGTGTGCCTTTTATTTTCAAGCTGGAGAGGAACATTTTTTATAGTATGGAAAAGATTATCAAAACTGTACAAAAAGAAAGGTTTTCTCTTCACTTCTTATAATTTTTCATAATTTTAGACTATAACAATTGAACATATTTTTATGCAATGACAGCAACAAGCATTTATTAAATATAAGTGAATGCTACCAAAAATATGCTCTAGCAATTTGCTTGTTTATAATACATCTTTGAAAACATCGAGATAATGAGAATCAGAACAAAGAAAATCACAGAGGAGTCATTAGGTCATATTAGATATCCTTCTTACAAGAACTTGCAGGATTTTTGACAACAGTGTGACTCTGCATGCAGGAGGCTCTGCATCATCTTTAAATCATAGTCTGAGCTGTTCTGCTGCCTGTGCTCAAAGCCAGCCCTATTGCATTTCTTCTTTTGGGAGATGTGAGAAGGTTCATCTGAGGTTTCCTCCCTCCTCAGACCCTCACCCTCAGGCCCTGACCACTGCTTGAACTTCACTTCAGGGTGCCTGTGCCTGGCCACACACCTCCCTGATCCGAAATTCAAACCTTGCTTGGCAAACTTGACATCCTGTCTTGACCTCAGGTCTTTGCCAACTTTAAATTCATTTGGCTACCTTGAATCTCATCTGAGTCAGGTTAACTCCACTGTAATATCTTTGTTCATGTGAAATTTTGGGGATGAAGCTGTCTCAGGAGCAGTGGGAGTTACTGGTGCACCCGAGAGTTTGACACTGAATTGTACTGTAGACTTTAGGGGTAGTTTGAGCTAATATCTTCAGGAAGCCAGGGAATCTTAAGGATTATCAATTTAGAGAAGAAAGTTGTATCTCAGAAGAAGATAATTAATTTCTTAATTATTTTTCTTTCTTCACTGTGCTTATTTCTATGTATGATAAGTTAACTCACCTCGTTGATCTAGGGAACCAGCTGATATAATCTTTTTGGAATTCAATAAAGCTTTTGATACCGTCTCTCACAGTATCCTTCTGGGCAAAATGTCACATGTTATGTGATAGGTGAGCAACTGGATCACAGTTATAGTAAATGGGATCACATCAGGCTGGCTGGTCACTTGTGGGGTTACACAAGGCTCCATCCTCAGACCATTTCTCTTCGACATCTTCATTAATGACCTGGATGCTGAACTTGAAAGAGTACCAAGTTTGTTGATGACACCAAAAACAGAGGAGCTGTTGAGTCACTTTAGGGCTGAGAGGCCCTGCAACAAATCAGAGGCCTGGGCAATCACCAACCACATGAAGTTTAACAAGGGTAAGTGCCAGATTCTGCACCTGGAGTAGGGTAATGCTGATTGTATTGATAAATTGGGGAATGAGATGCTGGAAAGCAGTGCTGTGGGAAGTAATCTGGGGGTTCTGGCCGATGGCAAGTTGACCATGAGCCAGCAGTGCCCTGGCAGCCAGGAGGGCCAGCCCTGTCCTGGAGGCATCAGGCACAGCATCACAGCCAGGCAAGGCTGTGTTGGGTGCCACAATACAAGAAAGAGCAACAGAACTCCAGCATCACAGCTGAAGTGACTCTACAATTATGACTTTTAACAAAGCACAGTGTTGCTCCAAATAAGCTCTCTGATACTTGATGATTTACAAGTATACCACTTGGGTTTTTTTTAATATCATTTTCTGCTGTGAAATATTAGAAAAAAACCCCACTATATTAGAAATCACTGATACTGGATGTAAGACCATAAACCAGATGATTAACTGAGAGTCCTTTAACAATTATCTAATTATCTTTGATTAGATTGTGTCATAGAAAACATATGCATTTTTTTCCATTTTCCCTATATTCTAAAAATATAATTGCTATATGGCTGGATGTTATGAATGACTATTAAATGATACTTATGCTCTTCAACATTGACATATCTCCCTGTCTATAAAGATTAATCATTATTAAACTGTTCATCAATCTAGTTAAAAGATGTGTTTTTCTAAGTGACAAGAGAACTAGCTCGGAACACATGCTCTAAGAAATTTTGTTTGTTTTTTTTTTAATTCTGTGTTTTAGTCTCATTTAAGTATCTGGGAAGTAAAGTACTTTTTCTTTTGGTTCTATCCATTGTCTTTGATGGTTTTAAATTGCAACTGAAACACTGAATATTCACAATAAACTTATAAAATGATCAAAAGTGACAGATAAATGAACTGTCAGATTTCATTTGCAAGGTTATTTGCAATATACATCTTGTATCATTCACCTGAATTCAGCTACTTGTCAAGAACTCCTTGAAAGATTCTCTTATGATATGAGGTCCTTTTATGGATGCTTTACAGGAGTGGGGTTATTATTTTTTTTTTTTTCATGGATACATTTAAACATCTTTTTTATTAATGCTTTGACTTAGAGTTTGACTTAGGGCTTGCCTGTTGCCTTAAGAGTAGATTTGCTTCCATTCATTGCTATCCTTTAAGCTAAAGTCTTCTGCTTCTTGGGTAGATGATATAGGATCTTCTTTATCTTGGCCTTTTGTTCTGGTGTTCATTCCTGTTTATTTCTCCGGAAGCAGAAAATGGTTTCACCAGTCAATCTTTTTCTTAGACTCCCAGTTGCTCCTTAACATTTCTACTGGCCCTGTAGTTCTGTCAGCAGGCAGATCAGATCATCCACTTGCTCACAACTCACAGAGCTGTTCTCACTCCTGCCATCCATTACGAGTTAAAGGCTACATCCCACAGAGCCCATCCCGGCTGCGTATTTTGGTGTGAGCTTTGTCTGGGTTGCCATCTATTCTGCTGAGTTGATATCCTAGCTAAGATCCTAAGAGTGTGATGACCACCAGGTCTCATGGCCAGGCATGGCAGGGGTGCAGGGAGATGGAGGCTGGCCCTGTTGTAGCATCTCTGAGACAGGACTTCGGGGGTCCCATGGTGCTGAGATTGGGTCCTGGACAGAGAATGTGCACCATCCCACCTGTTCCTTCACCCATTTCCCACCTGACTGTCTTGAGTAAACCATTCCTCTCATCTCCTGCATGCAGACAGAAGGGGTAGTGCCTATAAATGAACATCAGAACTTTAAACCACATATTTTCTTCTTCACGTTCCTTTGGATGTCACTGTTAAAAAAAGAGAGCTTAACATGCTGAGCAACCTGTTTATATTGGCTGACTTTCAATAATAAAATATTTCAGTCTAGCAAAGGGTTTTTGTGAGAGTTTTTTCATTATGAAATAAAAACCAGTAACTCTTTGTTTTACTGAACTCTTATTAGCTTTCAATATTTAATGATTTTGACATCAAATGCATGTACATACTTTTCCAAATATTTTTCAGAAGAAAATCACAGTACACTGTGCCTACTAAAACATCTGTTCTTCAGTGTGATATCTTCTACATCATGGACAAAGGGCTAGCAGTATTACAACCAGCCTGTATCCTGAGTTTATGCAGCCTAAAGTGCTCACTTGACAATCCAACTCATCACTTAGCTAAAATTTTAAATTATATAATACTTGCTACATGTAAAATATTTTAATAGTAATTAACTTTTTAAAATAACATGAAGCTTCCACTTCACAAGAATAAATAAATATTATTTCACACTAAGAGATTGCCCACCAGGACATTTTCCCTGTTGTTCAGTGCCAACAAAGATGTTTGGCAACCTTTTGGTGGGATTTTTTTGATGCTATTTTCATGTTGTATTATGGTTACTGGCAGCAGTCTTAGTGTTTTGATCTTTCATCTTCCTTTCACCTTCTTATGCTAATATTGTGCTAATGTTTTGATATGTTTCTGTCCTTTCAAAACATTGTTTCTAAAACTTTTTTAGTCTACTATGGTTGAAGTTCAGCAAGTTGATTGATTTACTGATATGGATAAAAACCTTTCCTGATGTATTTAAAATCTTAAAATAAACAACAATATTTATTCAGCCCAGCAGAAACTTTTCATGGCCACAAAAATTCAATGTACTTAATAAGAACATTTATTTTCAATTGAAAGTTCTAAGCAAATTTTATAATCCAAAGTAAATACTATCAAGGTATCATCAGAAAAGAACTTGAGTAGAAGTAAAATTAACATATTTTATGTTTTCTTTTATGTTTTTTCTTTATTTCCCCAGTGGTAGTTGGTGATTCTGACAAGCTGTAATTTTGTATGTTTAACAAAACTCCAAGCTTTCAAGATGTTATGCAATAGTGTCTTTTTGATAAGAGAAAAAGTTCACATTTTAATGATTCTATATTGAGATTTTGACATCTTGCATATCTGTAGAAAATGACAGATTGAAAATTTTGAGCCATCTTGTTTAAAAGTAGTAAATGTCATATAGTTAATTGACAGAAGAAAGAAAAGATTTCAGTGAATTACTGACTGGATAAGTGCCCTTTTATTTTTACACTATATATAACAATAAAAAAATCTGTCTACCAAAGTAAGCATTTTACTGACTAGTGGTATAACAGATGTAGATGAAAGTGAAAAGGAAGAACCTATGAATTATTCAGTTAATTGGTTTTTATATCAGTAATACAGTCATTTCAATCTGACCTTAAAAAAGTAATTTTAAGTAATTTTACCTCACAATTATTAATTTTACTTTATTGTATATTCATTACTATTCTTCCTAGGCTATTCTGAAATATTTCAGGTGATGGATTCTATCATGTCACCAGGGAATGTAGATCTTATTACTGATATTTTTTTGTTGACGTCTTTTTTTTTCTTAAATCCTTAAAATTACTGCCAGAATATCCCTTCTACATTCTTGAATAAATTCTTAAATAATGTATACCTCTAATTTTGTGCATTAGTTTGATACTTTGCACTTGGTTCTACTTATATAACAAATCTGTGGTCATATGTCTAATCTCTCTGGAACTGTTAATTTATCTTTCTTGTAAGTGTTCCACTTTTTATTATACCATCACCTATGAATCATATTCATGCCATGTCCTGTAAATCTTCCAGAACATAAATGAGCATATTAAGTTATTAAGTAAGGCTGTGCCTAAGCTACGTTCTCCTTTTTCCTCATCACCACATCCTTGCAAAGTAAAAGCAGTAGCTTACTGCTTTTAATAAAAATTCCTTTTATTAAAAATTCCTTATCAAGGAATTAAAATGTGATATTAATTTCTGGGATATTTCTTCTAAATTAAACTACATTGTACGACCAAAATATCTGTATACTGTAAGTAAATTCATGCTTTATTAATAGACAAATTTAAAAAAAATTTAAAAGCTCCTCAGTTACAAGTGTATTATGTTTCCTAAGAGTCCTATTTACTTTAATCTCGCTCTTTTTTTTTTTTTCTCCCCTCTCGTTATAGTGTAGACTTAAGGAACTTACCCTAAGACACCACAGCAGCAGCAATTTAAGCATAGAGAAGTGAAATTTATACCAGGCAGGAGCTTATTTCAGACCTGGTGGATGTAAGATGTGGTTAGTACATCCTGTTTAGCATATCTGGACAAAAATTCCTACAGTGGAAAAGGAAGCAACTGCTAATACACATACCAGCAGTCAAACAAAGATATCCCAAAACCTGCACCTGCAACCACCCCATGGATATCTGGAATGTGTACTCTATAAAGGTGATACCCCCAGAAGATCAACTTGACCCCACCACTGAGGTCAGAATGAAGGAGGAACAAGGGGATGCCTCTGGAGCTACATGTGGGAACTATTTTCTGCTTAATCTCCTCTCTCCATCTCTCCTGTCCCTCTTTCCTATTTATTTCTCTCTCTACCTCACATTTACTGTTAAATAAAATCCACGTTATTTTCTCCTACATATGGACTCATTTGCACCTTGATTCAGGCAGAGGGATCTCTAAATAATCTGATCATAACAGGAGTCAGCTGAAAAAAAAATACTTTCTGCTAGATTATTATTCAGCATCATCTCTCTAATTTTGGATTTGTTACCTTTCTTTTATTTTTAAGGAACAAGTCAGAATAGGTTTGACACATTTTGAATTTCATTATAAACTGATATTTACACAGTAAACAGATATAACAGATGCACTTTTTTCTTATATTAAAATTTAGTTCTGATTTAATTTTCAATTCATGCTTGATTACTGATTTGAACTGGTCAAAGTAACTTTCTTAATTAGTTATCTTTATTAAAAATCCTACTAAATTTTATATTAAAAGCTAGGCATAAGAGTTCTCTTTAGAATAAGCAATACATTTAAGCAGAGTACTTCAAATTATCATCGATACAATAAACTCTTTTTCAACTTAAGTTTCCTCAAGAAATCTTCCATTCTAAGTCTTCTTTTTCTGACTCTGTTTTCATTTTGACAATCCTTGCAGGCATTTATTTAATAAATTATCATTTTTACCCATGTTATAAAATAATTTATTCTAACACTAACATAATTTAACCTGATATTGTAGTGTTTGCATAAATGTGGATTGTTGTATTTGCTGATCACCATCTTAAAAAGAAAATTTTTGAATTATCTATTATTTTTTTAATGGGCCTTTATTGCCATCTGTTGTCTTGCATTGTTTTGACTTCATATAGTTATTGTTTTATATTGCACTGAGAAAAACAGTTTGTTCTGTGAGGTTGGCTCAGCCCTCCCTTAGCCCCTTCCCACTGGTGCAGTGGGAACTGAGCTGCAGCTTTGAATAAACTGAGATTTGAATAAACCCCCCACTCCTTTATTCACTCTCCTTTTCCCCTGGGAGGGTTCAGGGATAAACCTTGGATTACCCCAGGAAGAAGAGCCTCCTTGGCCTTTTTCCTTGTCCATGCCAGATTCCCTCCAGCTCTGACCCAGAGTAGCCAGAAGAAAGGCCAGAGAGTGGGGGGATCACAGCAGCCATCCACCTCCAGGCTTGCAGATTTCCTTTCCCCATGTCAACTACATTTTCTTGGTGCTCATTAATTTTAGATACTGCCATCTACATATCAATTTCTCATGGATATTTGAGTAAATTCCTCAAAGAAAATTCCTATTCAACAGAAATGCCCCTTTGATCAAATTTATTCCCCCCTTTTGTCTTCATTAGAGCTGACCTGCCCTTCATTATTTCCTGTCTTTTCTTTTAGATCAAAGAACAAAACAAAAAAAAAAATTATACATAGTTATATTTTCTGAGAGCTCAGAACAATGATCTGTACTCTGATCTTATACTTTTTTCTTCCGTTACAAGTCATTTAAAGTTACATTTTTCAGGTTTTTTACAAGATTAAAGATTTTTTTATTTGTAGAGATAACATTTTTTGTTTTGAAACACTTCATTTTTAGGGAACTATCTAATTTCAAACATAACATCCACAACAGAATCATAGCATCAACAAAATTAGGATATTTTTCTGTGAATCAAGTGATTAAAACAAGAACCTATACCCAGTCATTAGACTTATATCCTCAAAAATGAAACTATAAAATGAGATACAAGTTAGATGGTATGTTTTACTTAAGATATAAAATTATTTGTCTATCTTTTCTAGGAAATTCTCTCCAAAATAAAAGTCAAGGCCAACACTTGACCCATTAGCATCCCTGACAGAAATAAGTTCAGAATTTTTGTATCATGTCTCACTGGGAAGTCATAAGCTAGTCAAAATCTGAAAGGCTTTTCTCCGAGAAGAGCCCAAACCAGATCAGTAAGTTTCTTTAAGGTGTTAAACTCACAGCATTGCTTGCCTTTACCAATATTCAACTTGGGGACAAAAACCTGCATGTTTTATACAGGAACACCATTGCTTAACTTTGAATTTTCCTTTGACAAAACTAATTATTTGAAAAACCATGTATTTTCAGAAGCCATGGAATTTTTTTTCTTCCCTTTTACAACTAACTCCAGATTAAAAAATATTCCATTCTACACAACATACAACTACATTGTCATGCTGTTTCACATGGATGAAGAATTTCTTCCTAATATCCAGCATAAACCTCTCCTGACACAGCTCCAGGCCATTCCCTGGGTCCTGCCACTGCTCACCACAGAGCAGAGGTCAGTGCCTGCCCCTCCTCTTCCCTCATGAGGAAGCTGTAACTGCAGTGATGTCTCTGCTCAATGTCCTTTTCTCCAGGCTGAACAGACAAGTAACCTCAGCCTCTCCTCACTGAGCTTCCCCTTGAGTCCTTTCAGCATCTTTGTCGCTCTGCCTTGGACACTCTAATAGTTTTTTTGTCTTTTCTCGTGGCACTGAGACCTGCCCCCAGCACTGGAGGTGAGGCTGCCCCAGCTCAAAACAGGACAATCCCTCCCTTGCCTGGCTGTGATGCTGTCCCTGATGCCCCCCAGGACAAGATTGCTCTCCTGGCTCCAGGGCTCTGTCAACTCATATCCAACTTGCCATGGACCAGCACCCCCAGTCCCTTTTCCATGGCACTGCTTTCTAGTCTCTCAATTCCCATTATTTCCAAACATCCAGGGTTGTCCCGTCCCAGGTGAAGAATCTGGAACTTTCTCTTGTTAAATTTCATGTGGTTGGTGATTGCCCAGGCCTCTGATTTGTCAAGATCTCTTTGCAGGGCCTCTCAGCCCTGAAGTGACTCAACAGCTCCTCTGTTTTTGGTGTAACTCTCAAGTCCAGCATCCACGTCATTAATGAAGATGAAGAAAACTGGTCTGAGGATGGAGCCCTGTGGAACATCAGAAGTGAAAGGACAGTCTGAGGTTTTTGCTTTAACTATAACTTTGTGCCTGACCCAGTTGCTCACCCATGGCGTGATATATTCATCCAGCTGTGTGCTGGACATTTTGCCCAGAAGGAAACAGTGAGAAACAGTATCAAAAGCTTTACTGATATTGAAGAAGATGGCATCAACTTGTTTTCCCTTGATCAACTTAGTGGTTACCTTGTCATAAAAAGAAATTAGGTTTGATAAGCAGGACTTCTCATGAAGCCCTGCTGGCTGTGACCATTGACTGCATTGTCTTCCAGCCATTTTTCCATACCTCACAGAATTGTCTTCTCCATGAATTTGGAAGGCACTGTAATAAGACTAACACACTTGCTGTTTTTGTGGTCCTCCTTCTTGTCCTTCTTGAAAATTGGGACATCATTTTTCAGTTTCCAATCAGCTGGAACCTGGAAAAAAGCTTCCTTTTTCTCTTACCTTAGCAGAGCAACTTCTTCCACAAAGATATGTGCGACTTACTAAAACTCAGAAGTTCCCAAAATTCATGCTTAAAACTGAATGACATTGAACATAATTATTAACAGTCTTTGATAAACTAAAATTGTCTCTGGTTCTCTTTCTTATTTCAGTGAAATATCTATTTGAATATCTTTCTCCAAATGCTTTTGATACTGGCATGAAATTAATATTTACAGATTAGATCTATTTATTTGTCTAGGAATCCTGTCATTGAGTGTCAGAGTGAATTAAGTTTGTAAAATGAAAACATGCATACAGATATGAGAAGTAATTAAATGGCAACTGGAAAAAAATCATTTCAGAAGCCATTTAACACCTTCTTTCACAAGAAGTATGTGGTGGAACAAAAATAGAAATCATACTATAACAGTTTTTCAGTTAAATGCTTTTTCAATGAAGAAGTCTTTATTTAAAAAAAAAGATAGATCAGGAAATGTAGTTTAGCAAGCTCTGGTGTAAATAATATGCTAGTGCTTTGTAGCTGGCATTTTTGTGAAATAGGGGCAGTAACCTCACTATTCTTCTATTAAAAGTAATTCAGAGAATGGTGCTTTGTTTAATTCTAGAGGAGCTCCATATGTACCACAACAAAGTAGATCTGAATTACAGAGTAGAATCTGTAATCTGAAGAATGTCTGAAAATTTTCAGTAATCCCGCATTGGTTTCTGGTGTGCATTTTAAAATAAAGAGTTAATTTAAAAATCAATTTAACTGCTGAATTAAAAACTTAAACCTTCATTACTAAATAACAATTATTGAGCTCTTTGTAACATGAAGTTTCTATACTTATACTGTCACCCTTTGATTAAAATGAAAGCATTGTCTATACATTACCTAATTATTAAATGGGTAACTAACTCATCTCTTCATGAAATTTTTTATGGTACTTGATTTGATTGTTTGCCTTGTGATTAAAACTCTGTATAGTTCACATGCCAATTTTAAAACTATAAGTTATCTAAATTTGATATAAATTATCAATTCCTTGTTCCTAGACAATGTTAGATTTTAATGCATTTCTTATTAGTTCCTCCAGTAGCAAAATCGAGGATATAATAGGCTGTAGTTGAGGGAAATGTTGCTGCATAAGGAATGGAACAAATCAAAATGAGGATTCTAAACACTTTAGAATGCTAAGAAAGGAATTTATACATTCTTTTTTAAGAAAAAAATCTCATAGTCTGGGCACATTGTTACTCTGTAACCTCCACATGCATTACTCTACTTCAGAAGCTAATTCCATAAAATTGGGAATACACCTCTTCTAGCATTTTGAAGTAGAACAAAAAAATATAATGGGGAGAGATAAGAAGAAAACTATTCTGCAAGGCTTTGCAAGAGTTCCTAATATTCAACAATATGTTGTTCCATGAAATCATATTCATAAGCAAAAATGTGTTTTGTTGCCTAATAATTTAAGTTGCTCATTCATAATAGGAATCACCATGATGATTACATTTATATGGCATACTCTTATCTTTGAATGCAGCAAGTTTAAAATAACGAACAAAACATTGTTTTCTTTGTGTGCAGTATAGATAGCTGTTTGTATCTTATCCTACTGAGAACCTGAAGGAAAGTAAGCCTCTGCAAGATATGAGTACACAAAATTTTCGAACCTTAATGCAGCCAACTAAAAAATTGTGGGTCAACCCTGGAAGGCATCTAAGCTTTGCAGAGCTATTTACTTGCTCCCATATCAGTGAGTTAGAGCAGAACATTCGAAGGGCAGAGGTGAGAAAACTTGTGTTATGGGGTAAAAAGAGTTTAGTAAACTAAAAAAAAAAAAGTTCTGCATACAAGGGAAGCAAAATAGAATTTCTTCACAACTTCCTGTCACTAACCACATACATATTAAGCCATGTCCACAAATTCAGGGCTCTGTGATTCATAACAGTTATTTAGGAAGACAAATGTCATAACTATGAACTTCTTCTCCCTACCCTTCCATAATTTTTACTAATACATAGTAAAAATTATTCTTCCAAGCTTTTAAACTCCTTCAATTGTTTTGGAGAGGAACTGTGTTCCATGTGTTACATGTTGCAGCTATGCTGAGACAGACACAGCTGGTATCACCATCAGTCCTTTAGCAGCAAACTCTATATGCCTCCTTCGCTTAACAGACTTCTTTTTTTACAATTCTGACCCCTTTTATAGTAGCTTCACACAACACTGATTCCTTGTCTTCCAGGCAGATCTGACTCCTTCTTTCCACTTTGCATGACTAGGCAAACTCAACTGTCCATTTCCCAGCTGCCCAACCCTGACTGTCTCTCACACAGCATCTCACCACATCTGCCCCTTGCATTGCCACATGTCTCTTACCTCCTCTAAGCACAGCCAGTATTCTCCATCTCTTACTCCATCAGACTCAGTCCCAAGCTCCAACCTGACCTACAGGTGCTTGTAACTCAATGCAATTAACCCACTCCATTATATCCCCCAAACTGATTGGGCAGACTCAGGTGTTTCCACTCCTTGGTAATCAGTACAGCTGTGAGTCATTGGGAAGGATTCCCTCCTACACCATCCTTTCAGCCTAGCAACCCACAATTATGCTTGATAAGTGTCTTAGGCAGAGTGGGATTTTCCTGTCCATAATGAAAACAAGAAATAAAAAAATTCATTTTGACATACTTTTCTATAGGTATGTGTGAAGTAGTAAACTTTTGGTACTGAATGCCAAACTACTTTAAGGATATTAATATTGAACCTTTCAATATTTGCTAGTTTATGCATCTTGTTTCTCATCTGCCCTACACTGGAAGTTGTAGTGTTATTTGCAGAATTTTCTTTGTGCCCTTGCAACTTTTGTAACTTTAGAGAACATCTCACAGTGCTGGTGTTTCTCCTTGGTACACTAAGGCAGTGTATATAGATTCTACAGTTTATAAAGTAATAGCATTCAAGAAAGGCTAAAAACTGCAACAATTGTGAGAGAGGAATAAGAATATATGACACAGCACACAGCCCTGCAGACACAAACGTCAGAGAAGTTGGGGGGTGAGGAGGCAGAAGATACTCTAAATGCCAGAGCAGAGATTGCCCTGCAGCTCTTGGAGAGCTGAGGAGGAGCAGATACCCAGGCTGGAGACCATGACTCTGCACTACTACAGGCATATGTTCCCTGTGAGTCCATGGAGAGCCCATCCTGGAGAAAGCTTCTGGTGGGAACTGTTGCCCATGGAACCCATGTAGGCCATAAACAGCAGATTTTTGTCATGAAACCTCTCCTGAGGTGGACCCATATTGGAGCAGTCTGTTCCTGAAGAATTGTACCTTATGAAAAGGACCCACACTGGAGGAGTTCCTGAAAATCTGTATGCCATGGGAAGAGCCCATTTTGGAGGTTCTGGAGACCCAGAAAGGCATTCCCAATTAGGGGAAATAAGAGGCCTCTCTCACTGCTTCCTCTTAATAACAAATCCTGTTTAATCCGGCCAAAGCAACTCCTGTTCGGTTCCCTGGGTCAGCCCCTCTCCCTGTCCCTCTGTCTCTGGTCACTCCCACCCTGTTTCTCTGTTGGCCCCCATGCCCTAACCCCACCCTTGTGCTACCCCCATGTCCCCTGGTAATTGGTCTCTGAGGATTCTTCTTCCCCTGCTCATCCCATGTACTTAATCTGGACCCTCACAAAAGTCCTTTGCCTTTGTTCTCTGAACCATGGATGGTGCACACAGGTGGCTGAAATAAACTTCTCTGTGAAACCCCAACAAAGGCCCTTCCCGCTTTCCTTACTTGCTTTCACCCCAAACAACAACCAGGTGCAACAGAGGTTTGTGAGAATCTACATTCAATGGGAAATACCCTAGACTGGGATGGAGGAAGAATGTGAAAAAAAAAAGGAGCAACAGAGATGTAGTGTCTCCATTCTCCATCCCCATACACTGCCCAAGTGGGAAGGAGGTTGAGGAGTTAAGAGGGAAGTTGAGAGAAAGGGAGAGTTGATGGGAAAGTCTTTGAGAATTTTTTATTTATTTCTTACTTTCTTACTTGTAAATAAATTAATTTAAATATTTTATTATTTTAATTATTTTATTTGCATTATTTAATATAAATAAATTTAATTAGTTTCCCCAAGTTGAGATTGTGTTGCCTGTGATTATGAAAATAATCTCTCTGTCCTTGTTTCTATTCACACGCCTTTTGTCTTATTTTCTCCCTCTGCCCTTTTGGTGAAGGGGGTCTGAGTGCAGCTTGGTGAGCAACTGGCAGCCAGCCAAGGTTAACTCCCCACAAGAACATATGAAGGCCAAAAATGAAGCACCCAACATAAAATTTTAAAGTAGTTCTTGAATTAGTCAGATATAATGAGTTCAGCAAACAGGGCTGCCAAAGAGCAGCCCTTATGGCCCTTAATGGCTTGTGAGAAAGGGATCAGGGTGATGATGGCACCTGAAGCTCGAGGGGACTGGTAGGGGGGACATGACTGTGGCAGCCCTGTCTCACAATAGACAGTCCCTGGCCTGGCTGCAGCAACTGCCCTGGTCTAAGGTTGTGGGCTATGCCTAGTGCTTCTCCCAGTGAGAATGTGTCACACCCTGCCAGAAGGAAGGACATCATATGGCAGGACTAAACAAGTGGAGGATTCACTCTCCTAAAATGGGTGTCACAGAATGTGATTTCTGGCAAAAAGAAAGATATTTTTCTCTTCACTTCTTGATGTGCACTTCTAAAACAGATATAGGGCTATGATGTTTTATAGGGAAGAAGTTTCAGAGAAGACATTTGGACCAGCTCAGCTTGATCCCTGTTCTGGCACCAAAATGGAAGTAGCAAATGATAGTGGCAGAATCGTTCTAGAGGGATCAGCATTTGTCTCCCAAACAGATTTTCTGTATTGTGAAGTTTATGGCTTGTCAGAAGCTCAGTCTGGGATGATGAAGAGAAATTGCTGAGGTTCATCTGAATTCTGTCTTATGTCTTATTGCTCATCTACTCTGACATCAGTGATACTCTCAAGGGAATTTATAGGCTGTAAAGCATTAAACATGGCAGCTCAAGGAACATCTCAATTCCATCAAAAGGAAGGGCTTACTTATGAGCTGATGGATCCAGTGAGTCAGTGCCTGGTTGGTTACATGAAATTTCAACCATGCTTTGGCTTTCTAACTCTGTCTCTGAAAAATTAAGATTACAGGAGAGAGATAGGAGACACCTGATGGGTGGAGAAATATTGTAATTGATAACAGGCTTCTTAACCTAGTCAGAAAATCTTTGAAATAGGGTCACTAGAGGCTTGTGATGGATACACTTGATCCATACCCATATTTTGAATTGTATTGAATAATGAGCAATAGGTTTCTTGTCCTGGAATAAAACTGTGAGCTGGAGAGATCCTGGCTCACATATAAGGAAGTGAAGATTTTGAAGAATGAAGAAAAAGATTTTGAAAGTTGGTTTCAAAGCCCAAATATACAAGTACAGAATAAGATATAAAAGCTAAAATAAAGACATCTGTCTGTCTTTACTATTACCTAACAGCCAACTCCTTCAATTCTATAAACATTACCATCAGGATGAAGCCCTCCTGATGGTAATATTTATTCATTTGAGCTCTTTCTGAATTGCATCTGTACTGCACACCAGGTATATTTGTCCTTGAGCAGGGATCTCTCTCAGGGTTAGAGATCCCTTACTTGAGGCTATGAGATTCTTCCTAGGGCAAGGCAGAGAGATCTCTTGGTTGTGACAGATCCTGGATAAGTGACCAATATCATGCTGAATTAATGAAATATTGCTAATCCATGTAGCTACTCAATATTATCATCAACTTTGTATAGATAATTCCATTTATAACAAACCTCATCCAATTCTGACACAAAGAATGAACCTTGCTGTATCTATGCTCTATAATTTTACAAGTCACGGGGATCCACTCTCAACCTCTTGATAAAAACCTCTGAAAATCTTTCCAACTCAAACCTAACGATTTTCCTCTGTATCATTCTTTGATGCAGTAATTAATAAGGTGAACCTCGCTACGAAAGTTCTGGAATCTTGGTAACTGCTGTTAAATTTCATCAAATTTATTGAACTATATTATTTTCCCTCAACAAAACATGTTGTTGCTTCTCTCTCTTGAATGAGGTGCATTCTTCATGACTGCTGGGCACAACCAAAGACTGATGGGAAGAGCCAGCATAGATTTACCAAGGGCAAATTATACCTGAGGGACCTGACTGCTTTCTGTAGTGAGAGACTCTGTGAACAACAGTAGAAGCTGTTTATCCTGACTAATCAGGCATTTCACATATATTCTTGTAGCCAAATTGAAAAGTGTATTACAGCATGGAAAAGTGTCAGGAGGGCTGGCCTGACTGGACTGTGGTCAGCTGTGTAATACTGTGTGGATACTATTAACAATGGTGCTCCTCAGAGATGAAGACCAGGTGCAGGACAATTCAATATCTTCATTGATGTCATTGTGATCTACCAAAATAAGAGTATTGGTCAAATACTGATACTCAGTTGTGACAGACAAAAGATTATCTAATAGTTTAAAGTTAGAAAGTGTATGTTTATTCAGTGCTGGACAGCAGCCTGAGGTAATCCTCTAATATGCACTGCAAAATCACAGTTGATCATAAAGTCTATTTATTGACAAAGGAATCAAACTAATACACATTCATAATAACAGCCCCTCCCATTCCCCGCTTCCTATGATAATTAGCTTGAATAGCTATTAAGTGTATTCTTAAATTAAGTCTGAGGTGGTTTTTGTGGGGAGGGGTCTTAAAAGGAGGAAGTAAGGTGAGTCTTCCTCACCCTAAACTCTTGACCTTTTCTATTAATGACAATACAAATGATTTCTGGGGATAGTCCAGTTTTCCAAGGAATGGGTTTCTAGTTGCATTGTCTATGTTCCTTTGGATCCACTCACTAGTTTCATCTTTTCCCATTCTAAGCGCAGCTGAACAAACATGAAATGACAGTCAATTAATTATATACATTTCAGATAACTACTCTCTTCTATCTTTTAATTATTTTCAGCAAGGTAACTAAAATCCTAATTTTCTAAGGTTAGTGTTTCAGTTGTTGAGATCAAAGCCTGTGAGGACAGGACTGATACAAAGTATCACCTGGGCAGGTGTCACAAATGGGCTGAAAGAAGCTGCATGAAGTCCAACAAAGGTAAATATATGAATAATCTCATGAGGTGGGTACTGAATGGCAGGGAGCTATCTGCAGAAAAGGAGCTGGGCTTCCTGTGAATATGAATTGTCAAGGAGAGCTTTCCCATTGGAAGTCCATTGCATAACTGTTTTCACAATGGTAGAGACAGCAGGTAACCTGCCTTTGACAATTCTGAGAGTAAATTCAGATTTTCTACATCAAGGTTTTATTTCCCAAAAACACACAGGAAAGAAAAAACAGCAAAGCAAGCTTAGTAGAGGGCTGCAAAAATGATTAGTGGCTTGAAATATGTGATATACAGAAAGAGAATGAAAAAATTGTTTCCTCGGTTTTTGGAAGGAAAAACTGAGGAAAGATTTTACTGTGGTTTTCAGCAACAGGAGGAGAGTATAAGAAAAGAAATTAAATGTAAGTGGGACAACCTGCAACAAGAGAGATTTCAATTAAATATTAGGGAAATGTACTTAGAATGAGTGTGTTTAAACACTGGAACAGGGGTTCTAGTGTTTAAAGGTCACCTAGAGAGCCTATAAAACCCCTATTCTTGCAGATATTCAAAATGGGAGTGAATTTAACCCAAGCAGTTTCAACTTGGAAATGGGATATACCTTTAAAATGGTCCTCCTTTGAGGGCTTGAATTAATCTCTTCCAACTCACGAGTTTGGGTTTATTGTTGTTTTGTTTTGTTTGTTTGTGCTTTTTTTTTTTTTGGGGGGGGGGGGGGCGGGCGCTTTTTTGGGGGGTTGTTTGTTTTTTGTTTGTTTGTTTGTTTGTTTGTTTTTTAATTCTGTGATTTAAATGGCTCCTATATCTCAACTTTGCTCCTTCAGCATTTCACTACATTTGAGAAAATTGGTATTTTTCATGGCAATGAAATTTTATTTGCTGAATTCTGTAAGTAGCACTCTTGCTGAAAATGCCTTAAGGATATTTGCAATGAACAGTAAATCACTTTCCCTCAAATGTTAATTTGGTATAAAAAAAAATAGTGGGGCTTATGTGATATCACTAACCATTGATAGTGGACAAGCCTTTGTTCTGGTGCATAAGTACCCTAATGTGTACCATATTTTAAAACACAAGTTTCTTTACATGTAAAGTCTTTATGTTTCTTGAAATTGTACTGTGTAGACAGTAATAATGGATAGACATATAGAGGCAGACATATACAGATCATATACAGATAATTTTCAAACTTAATATCAGAGTATGACTTCAGAAAGACTCTTTCATATTTTCATTTCCCATGCTGCTCATGCTGCTAAGAATAAGAGAATACATCAAAACAATTTCAACAAAGGCAGAAAAAGCAATTGTGTTTTGATCTCAAGACCTCTATAACAAAGTGACAAGGAGAATGTTTTACCAGTATAAGTTTCACAGCTTCTTCCAAGCTAAAATATGATCAAGATCTACACAAATATTTTCAAATACCAGTACTTAATTATAATCTTAAATCAAATCTTAAATTCAGTCTGCATGTCATTATAGCTATTGCTAGCATGTCCATCGCATGCTGGTTATTAAGTTAAAAAGTGAGTATTTAAGAAACTTCATAAGAGACTAAAGAATTGTTTTTCTTTGCTTCATGATATTTCCAATAGGCAAATCTCTGTCTAAAGATGGCAAGGATTTTTTTAATCCTTGGAAGTCAAATACTCATAATTAAATGCATGGTTCATGGGGTACCAGACTTACCATGTAACTCTAATGATATGAATAAAGTACGTTTTTTTGGCCTTGAGCTCCAGATAAACAATAGAAACAAATAGAGGTTTTCCTAATTTACATTCTGGGAGGTATTTATTTTATTAATCCATGGACTTGTAAAAGATCCTTCAGAAATTCACATTCTATTTACTCACAAATTTTCACTATTAACATAGAACAAAATATCTTGTACATATACACACATATACACTGAATAAAAGATTAGAAAATGCTAGGTAAAATAAAATTACCACAGTACATTCTCATGTATGCACCATTTTTCTATTTTCAATTTTTGTTCTACATTTAAAATGTCTGCAAAATACTTTCAAGCATTTTAAGCAATTTGGAAATCATCTGAAAATACTGATTACACAGTATATTTGTCATTCTTCAGAGTTTTTTTTTCATATTAAAAATCACAAAAACAATTTAATCATTTTTCAGAAATGCTTTGTAATTGTATATTCCAGTCTGAATAGGATCAAGTAGTTGTTTTGTCTTGTGTCAAGCCCTCTTGTAAAACTCAGATGCACTAGGTTATGTGAAAGCAGCTCACCATGTAATAGGAACTCCATTACAAGGTCTGAGGCCTGTGAGATGAATGTATGCCAGATGAACACTGACTCTACTTACTGTACTGATAGCACACAAGTGTTAGTACATAGTAAGTATTTCAGAGAAATATGTCTTGATTAATTTTGCAATGGTGGGAATAGTTTTCAGATTCCAAATGAAACATATCTCATGTGTGTCTAAGTTATTCTTTGGTTTAAGACACCAATAATTTCCTTATGCAGAAATCTTCTGCTAAATGGGTCATTTTTAAGTCTAATCTAAAATTGTCATCTTCATAATGTCGCCTACAGGTAAAAATCTGTGTCCTTTCTCTGTCCTGCAGGATTAGATCTGGCTTTGTTGTTGCCACTGAACCCTTAAATATATTCTGCAGCTGACATATATCACTTAAAAATATGATGTGCTCTGACATATTCCCCTCCAAAATCCTTTTAACATGCTGGTCATACAGCAGCAATGATACATTTCTTTGTGCTCAGACATTTCATTGCTTCAGGATGAATAAATGGATAAATTTTTTTTTTCTCTAAGAATATCTATTTTTTGAAGAATAGGCATATTTCCAAAGCCTTTGGAAGAATGCGATTAAATACTGCTGGACATCTCTTAAAGTAATTGTGATCTAGAAGTTTTCTCATTCTGAGAAAGCACTAAGTTTGTTATTAGAGGATTGCTTCAGGTTGCAGGCTAAATTTGAGTAAAATGTCTTTCCTGTAGAGCCTCATCTATTAGCTCTTGTCTATAGGTGGAAGAGATTTTTCAATAGTATACACATATGTACCCCTTCCATTTCTTTGGGGCATTTCTCATAAAGATATTGATTACTTTGCACACATAACTGTGAGGAAATGTCTAAAATATAATATTTGGAAAAGATTACCTAAATCAGTTGAGAGATACAATTTATTTATATTGATGCAATAGTGATGCACATCTGAATGTTCTAAGACTCCATCTGATGTCTGGACAGGGCTGCAGTACAACCCTAAAGCTAACAAAGTACACATTGGCTATGAGGTCAGTCCTTTGGGACACCCCTCACAGCACAAGTTATATTAAATGGAGCTGCTGTGACAGAAAATCCCTTAAAATTTACAGTGGACTGAGAAATAGAGTTTCTTACTGATGAATGTATAATCGTGTCTCCTGGTTTCTGCAGAAGGCTTGTGCAAGACAGAGACCATGAATTGGATTAGGGTTACCTAATGATTCATGCAATAATGTGAATGTTTTAATGCACACAAAGGCACACACACAGTCTCTGCTGCCTGAATAGGAAAGAAAATAATTAGCCTTTAAGTTCTCAAGATATCAGATTCCAGACAGGCTGGAGTATATACCTTGTAACCTGAAAAAAAAGGCAGTTTGGGAAGTGTGTCATGGCTTCCAAGTCAGCAGATGCAGTCTTCACTCTATCTCTCTCCTCAGCTGGACAGAGCAATAAAAATTCATCAAAAGTCTTGTGGATTGAGATAAGAACAGGAAGAGATCACAATTAGTATCATGGTCAAAACAGATTTAATTTGGGGAAATTAAATAAATTAATTTATTACCAAGGAAATCAGAGTAGGATGACAAGTATAAAAAAATCTTAAAACCAAATTCCCCCCACCTCTCCTTTATATCTCAAGCTTAACATCACTCACAATTCTCCCCACTCATCAACAGTGAAGGAGGATGGGGAATGGGAGTTATTGTCACTTAGTTACACATTATCTCATCACAAAGAGGACTCCTCACACTCCTCTGCTCCAACACGGGGTCCATTGAAGCGGAATTTTTGCAACTTCCTTCGATTCCCACAGGCTGCAACTCTTCAAAAATTGCTCCAGCATGGATCCCTTTCCATGGGGTCATTCAGTAACCGGCTGCTTCAGCATGTATCCCCTACAGGATCACAATTCCTGCCAGCAAACCTGCTTCAGTGTGGCTTTTCTCCCCACGAGTTCACAGGACCTGCCATGAGCCTGTTCCAGTGCAGGCATCCCATGAGATCACAACCTCCTCTCTGCGTCCACCTGTGTGTGGGGTCCTCCAGGGGCTGCAGGTGTATATCTTCCCACCATGGACCTCCATGGGCTGCAAAGGCACAGCTGCCTCACCATGGTCTTCAGTGCAAACAAACCTCCTCTCCTCTCCCTCTCCCTCTCCCTCTCCCTCTCCCTCTCCCTCTCCCTCTCCTCCAGATGTATTCTATCACTATCTGTTGAAACCAGGTGGAGCAATGTTCCTTATCTCTTCCATGACCCATTCCTCATAACTCCAGGAAGGAAAACTTCTGTTAACGGGCCAGCACTTAAAACCAGGTGGGGCAGTTTTCTTTATCTCTTCCAGGACCCATCCTTTGTCCAGCAAAATATCTTCTGTTAATGGGGCATTAAGTCTTGCTGCAGGACTGATAAAATGACATCATTCTATTGTGAGATGCCCCACCCAGGGGGAGGAGCCAAGAATTTCCTACCTAGATAAAGTCTGAGATTTAGAGCATCAGAGCAGCCTTTTTCTACTGAATTTCCAGGGGAAGACCAGGCCCATCTTCATCACCACTGTACCTTCAAAGAAAAACTACAACTCTCTCCAAAATCATTGCTTTAACAATACCACATCTGTCACTCTGAGAAGACTGTAGCCACCATTTAATCAGACTGCTACCAGCACCGTGGCCAACAAGGTCAAGTTGTATTCTAACTCTGTCATTGTTCTAGTTCTTGTTTCACTGTATTTTTAGTTTAATCTTCCTAGTAAAGAACTGTTGTTCCTATTCCCGTATCTTTGCCTGAAAGCTCCTTAATTTCAAAATTATAATAATTTGGAGGGAAGGAGTTTGCATTTTCCATTTCAAGAGGGGCTCCTGCCTTCCTTAGCAGATACTTGTCTTTTAAACTAAGACAGTTAGACAAACTCTCAGACTCTAAAGTAGTCAGAAAGTTATCTACTTCATAAATATGGGCTCTGACTCTGTTTTGTTTAGATTCAGTTCTGCATTCACATTGTAATTGATATAGTAACAGATTTTAGGAATGCTGACTCTCAGCTTTGCCTATCATCTTAAAAGTTTTAAACTTCTATTTCAAACATGAAACAAATATCCAATTCCATCCATCAACTTAACATTGCCATGTTCTCCGTTAAACCATGTCTCCAGGTGCCCATCTACACGTCTGTGAAATACTACAGGGATGGTGGCACAACCACTTCCTTAGGTATCCTGTTAGCATTTCTTCCTAATATCTAAACTAAACCTCACCTGGTAAAACTTGAGGCCATTTATTTTGGTCCTGTTTTTTGTTAACTGGGAGAAGGGATGCCACCCACCTAGCTACAACCTCCTTTTAGGAAATTATAGCAAGTGACATCATAGGAATGGCCTGGGTTGGATGGACCTTAAACATCATCCAGTTCCAACTCCCTGCCATGGACAGGGATGGCTTTCACTAACTCAGGTTGCTCAGAATTCCATCCAGCCTCATCTTGAACACTTCCAGGGTTGGGGTATCCTGTGGGGTCTCCCCTGGGCCTCCCTTTCTCCAGGTTAAACACCCCAGTTCCTTCAGACACTTCTCAGAAGACTTGTGCTCCAGACCCTTCAGCACCCTTTTTGCCTTTGTGCACACTCCAGTACCTCTATGCCCTTCTTGTACAGAGGGATTCAAAGCTGAACATGGTATTTAAGGTCCAACCTCTCCAGTACCCAGTACAGAGGGACAATTGCTTCCCTAGTCCTGCTGGCCACACTATATTTGATACAGACAGGAGTGCCATTGGCTCTATTGGCCACTGGGCACCCTGATGGCTCATGTTCATCTGCTGTTGACCAACGTCCCCAGGTCCTTTACCACCAGGCAGCTGTCCAGAAACTCATTCCCTGGCCTGTAGTACTGCATGGAATTGTTGTGACTCAAGTCCAGGACCTGGCACTTTGCCTTGTTGAGCCTCATACTGTTGGTCCTTGGTCCATAGATTCTTCCTACTGTTGGACAGATGAACACTTCTGCCCAACTTGGTGTTATTCAAACGTAAAAACTCTGAGTGGATAGCTAAAAATTCCATAAGTTGATGAATATTTATATGTATTCATAAGGCTTGACATCTGCTATCCTGTGAATATTTATGATCTGGTTCTGTGCTAGAGATTTTGAGGGAGGTCAGGCAGAATAAGCCCTTATTACTTTGCAGTGCAGCTTTTAATGTTCCTGAATTTGGAATACATTTGTTTGGCAGGTTAAATGAATTGCCACTGCAGGCCTACTCTGAACAATCTAAATTTCATGAAAAATAATGGAAGTGCATAAAATACAAAAGAACAGCAATTTCAAAATTTTCCTATGAATTTTCATAAAATCACAGAATCCTTGAAGCTGGCAGGCACCTCTGGAAATCCAGCTTCTCTGCTCAAGCAGGGTCTTTGTCCAGTCAGATTTTCAAAAACAATAAAAAGATTGAGAGTCCACAACTTCTTTGGGCAGCCTTTTTCTGCATTTGAACATCCACATAGAACAAATTTGGGTCACCACTAAATAAAATTTCTTCTGTTTCAAACAGTTTCAATTGCCTCCTTTCACTAGGCACTGCTGAGAAGATTCTGGTTCATTCTTCATTCCCTCTCATCAGTTATTTATACATAGTGATAAAATCCCCCTGAGTCTTTTCCAGGCTAAGCAGCTCTAGCTCAACCTTTCCTTGAATGTGAATTACTCCAGTCCCTTTGTCATCTTTCTGTCCCTTCACTGGATGTGGGAGCCCAGGGTATATCCCTGGCCTCCTTGGGGGTCTCAAAAACCCCCTGGTGAGGGTCTCAAAGACCCCTGAGTGAGACCCTGGTGTCACAGGCACTGAATTCTAACCCCTGGGGGAAATTACCAACATAGAGGGAAAAGAAACAAGCCACCAAAATTAGTAAAGTGTAAATTAGACCTTTACAACATAGATAAATAGACTTTTTGGAATGTTTATGATAAGGGACATGTGGTCAAGATGGAGAATTAGGGGGGTGGACACCTTTTCCTCCTTCTTCTCCCTGTCATCCATATTGGGTGACACGTTGGCACTTTTAGATTGAACGGGGTCAGGGCTGGACCATTTAATAAAATTGTATTGTATTGGGAAAATTTTGTAAACATGTAATACGTAGTACAAACTATATAAGATAAGCCCTGCCTTCACCAGGCAGATTCCACCATGGATGCCAGGCTGAGCAGACCACTGCTGGCCAGGCAAAAAGTCCCTGAGAAAAGAAATAATAAACAATCCTTGGAACAAGAGAAAACTGTCTCCGGCAATCTCTCTTTGTCTGCTTCAGAGAAAACCAGGGTTTGAACCACCTCATGTCCCTCTGGGGTGATCTCGGGGAAAAGGAGAAACCTCAGACTGGGACACCTGGACTTGCTTGAGCATGTCTTGCTCATACTGGAGATCTCAGCACTGGACACACCTCCAGACATGTCTCACTCGTGCTGAGTCGAGAGGAGGAATCACCTTCCTTGACCTGCTAGCAGCACTTCTGCTGTGGCCCAGGAGGCTGCTGACCTTTGTGTCAAAGGCTCCTTGCTGGTCTGGCTCATGTTAGGCCTATTCCTGACAAACTTCTTTTCCTACTTTTTGACACTTACTCTGTACTCTGCAGGTGCAGGGTTTTTTACTCAAACTGCTAGGTTTTTATCATCAGCAAATTTTTTGAGGGTCATTAAGAAAGAAATTAAATAGTAGTGGTCCAAGAATCAGCCCAGGGGGTACACCACTGGTGACTGGTCTACAGGTTGGCTTCATGCTGCTAGTTAGATTCCTGTAAACTATTTTCACCTATTTTTAATTATATGTTTATTTATCATATTATTACTCATAATTTTAATAGGTAGAATGCTGTGCAACTCAATGTCAAAAGCCTTGGAAAATTCAAAATAGGCTATATCCTTCACTTCTCTCATTCTCTGAACCACTCCTTTTAAGAAGTTTGTGAGGTTGATCAGGTGTGGCTTCTCCTTTGTAAATCCATACTTAATTCTCCCAATAACTTTCTTGTCTTTGGTAAGCTTGGACATGATTTCTAGGATTATTAGCTGCAATACTTATTGGATTAAGTGCTGATAAATTGCCACTGAGATGGTGTAAGGAGGTGGGGACAATCAAATTTCTAAGATTAGAAGAAATGTGTTCCTATATTAGTCTTCTCTAATTTAAAGGATTTATGTTTCTAATCTGCTAGGTATTTATGATCTTTAAAAATTTTGGATGCAACTAACTACGTATAATAAAAATGAAGGATATATATTATTTAAAAATGCAGAATAATGTATATATATAATTAAAAGGATGAATAATGAATGTATGGAAGACTAGTACATGAGAAATAATGTTTAAAGAATCATAAATTATTGTTTGTAAATGCCCTCCTAGATCATTGAGTCTAACCACTAGCCCAGCACTGCTGTGTTGCCACTAAGATATATCCCCCACATGCCTATTGTACACTTTCAGAGATGATGATTCCACCACTTCCCTGGGCAGACTATTGCAATGCCTGAAACATCTTAGCTCTTCACTGAAGTATTTTTATAATTTAGAAAGAAATTTTGAAAAAATAATTACATATACAGCATTGCGAGGGTGATCGTGGGCTAACTTCAGTCAGCAGCTTAGCCTGGCACAGCTACTTGCTCAGAAACACTGTTCTAAGACAAACACCATAATTCTGAGAATCCTTCCCTTTTTTCTTCTCTCCACCAGCTTTTATTGCCAAGTACAGTACATATGGTATGGAATAATCCTTTGGCCAGCTGGGATCAGCTGTACCAGCTGTGTTCTCTCCCAATTTCTTTTTCACTCAGTCTTCTTCTCATGGGGCAGGAAGAGAAACAGAGCAGGCCTTGATGCTGTGTAAGAACTATCCAGCAATAGCTAAAACACTGGTGTGTGCCTGTGGCTGTTTTGATCACCAATCCAAAACATAACACCGTATGTGCTGCAATTAATAAAATTTCATCTTGATCAACTAGTACAAGGTGGTGAGTAGGTGACTGCAGTGCTGGTATTCATTAAACCCTGCAATACTAGAAAAAGCAGGCATGTGATATGCTAATTTGGGGTCAGTTGAAGAATGAAAGGTAGAAATTCTTTGTAAGCAAATGGAAACTTCTATAATTTGTTAGTGCAGAAGGTTGTGGACAAAGATGGTACGGGTAGGTTTTGAAGATTGGATAAATTATGGGAGATAAGGTCCATAAGTAGATGGCAAAATTTCAGAGAGCAATATATCATCTAACATCTCCATGGAAGAGAATAAGTGAATTGTATGTGTAAATTAGCCAGAATAGGGTAATTTACTGCATTTAATTTTAAAAATACTGCCTACATATTAAAAAAGGTAATATTTCAAGCTTCCCAAACTTATTGTTAAGTGCATATTTTATTTTAATTGATGAATGAATTATGTAATAGTTTGTATATTTTCATTATAACATTTATGTCATTATAAGTAAGAATAATCAGTTATGTTGGTTTTGTAGTCTTTTTTTAATGTATATAGTTTCTTTTACATACAGCCAATATATTTCCTGGCATTATTTTATTTTATTATTTTTAATTACTGGTCTAAGATAGTTAATAAGAATCAAAAATACAATAACTCAGCCACTCAAATATTTGGTTCTGAAATTCTATATAATTGCGAATTTTATCAATTGTTGATTTGAGAGCAAACATTCTAGCAAGCACACTTTTTTATTTAATATGGAAAGCTCTGATAAACAGGAGATTTTAGTTCTAAATGATCCTATGAAACAGACAAAAAATTATATTTTAGATGCCTTATGTAATCATATCTTCAACAAAGACCTTTGTATCTTAAACAAATTCACACAAACACCCCCAAAACAAGTATTATTTCATAAAATAGACAGTGGTATGTTTTCAGATAGCATAGCTATATTTCTATTCCCTCATTTATCTTAGGAAATTAATATGCTTCCCTTGATCTTCATATTATCTTTTAACAATTAATATAACTAATCACATAAGAATTGGCAGGACTGTCTTTGTCTGGAAAATAAATTACTTCCTCTAGCTTTTCACAAATTAAAGGAATGTATTTCTATCTGAACTATGAATAAAGGGTGGAAGTCACCTGTTTGCCATTGCTCCCTTCTATACAAATACAATGGTTTAAAAATTATTGCCTGTGAGGGAAATAAATTGGTTGACATTTGCAATTAAACCACTTCCTTTATTCTTTCTGCTCAGATCTTGTTAAGTAAACTCTGAGGTCTTGGATTCCCTGAAGAGATCACTAGACAAATTCTTGACTATCCCTGTTTTTCTTATTATCTCCCTCTCCATGGAAATTAAGTAAGCTTATTTCCCATTTTGTTATGCCAAATACTTGAGTCAGTGAAAAACAAAAGTATTTTTAAAGCAGACGGTGAAAATAGTTCTGTCTTAATGGATTCTAAAACTAACCTGTAGGTTAGACCAGAAACAAAATAAAAGAATTCTTCATTTTGGTTTCTTTATTAACAAAGCTTTTGCAAATAATAAAAGCTTTGGATCTCACACTTTTTTTTTTTTTTTTTTTAACTACAAAATATGTGAGAAATTTAGGTACATCGGTTAAATTGCAGTTTTCTCAGGAGATTAATACTTATGAAAGAAATTGTTTTCTCTTCTTATCCAGGCCATGAGATCTTTAAGAGAGGTTATTTTCCTCATTGGAAGAGATGCCATACTTCCAGTTGCACAGTGACAAGATTCAAGATCATTGAAACAGAAAGTAAATGTTAAAGGGAAAAAAAATAGAGTATGAATCTCCATTCAGTTGCTGAGATTTAAGAGGAGTATCACAGAGGGCTCTAGAACCACTTGACCATGTCTCTTTAGCACCAGTATTTACATATATATATATGTGTAGTATATATACTCTTGTCTCACAAGCCATAGGCAAGGATTGCCTCTTGCTCATTCCCTGCGCAATTTAGTTCAAAAGTGTGACTGTCCATCACCAAGGTTTGCTTAAAGATTTCAGAAGTTCAGAAAAATATAATTCATAAAGTCATTCCTGTAAAATAATACCGTTGGCCATAGCATGTTTTAGAATGAAACTTTGAAAATTACCTGATCTGCTATTTAGAATGGAAAACTCTTTTCATTTACTATTTAGAAGTGCTGGAAATTAAGCATAAAACCTGTTCCCTTCAGTATTTACTCTAGAATAACCATTAATATTTTACATAATGTAGCTGGATGTATACATTGTCCCAACCTAACTGAGAGTCAGAACTTGCTGAAGGGCATAGTAGCTTATCAATACCTGGCATTATTTGTAGAAGAAAATGTTTTTTAAATTAAGGGAGAAGTTAGATTTGATGATCAGTACACCACAGAAAAAAGAAGATATGGATTTTTTTTTCCTATTCATCCAGATTATAAAACCAGCTGGAAGATGTTTGTCATAAACTGCATTATATTCTAACAGTATTATAAAAAATTGAATGTTGTGAATGAAGTTTTACAGATGTTGAACTGCAAGTTCAAGAACTTTAGTAAATATAATTTCTAAATAAAAATACTGTATATTTCACAGACAAAGACAAGAAAATGTAAACAGATCTCCTATTGGTTTTTTCAAACATCAAAAATGTAAACCATTTGAAATGTCATAAATAAAACTTTCCTTCTCATATGGTCATATATGTATATATAGCTATATTAATTGTCATTATGTATCATATAACTTTTACCTCATGCACCTTCATATTTTAACACAGAAGTATGTTTTTTAGAATTTCTACAAGAAAAACAAGAACAAAACATACAAAAAACCCCACCATCAGAAAACCCCCTTCAGATTTTTCCTCAGTTTTTTTTTTAACTTAGATGTTGTGAAGTGGATATCTTTTGAACTTTATCTTTCTTCTTTCTAACTTATAGATTTCTCTTTCTCCTCACTTGTTTCAAAGAGAAAGTGAAATAGACAAAGAAGAATATAGAGACTTTGGGAGTTGTCTGAAAATTCAGACACTTGAGTTCAAAGACTCAGAAAAGAATCTTACCTTTATAAATTGGTGTTTCTTTATAATTCTTTCAATGTTTATTTCCTTTTTTCCAAATTAAGGGAAAATCCAGTTGCTGCAGTTATTTCCTTTTTTTTTTTTTTTTTCATTTGATAAGTAAAGAAAGTGGTTAATGAGCGCCTAAAAAAGAAGCAGTTTTTGCCCCCTTTTTTTTAAATGAAGTTTCAGAGATTTCTGCAATTCCTGACAGTAGCAAGTATTGATTCTGATTTTGAAAGACATCTGAAGAGAGGGTTTATGCTACTGCATTGCAACTTCTAAGTCATACTAAAGAATCTGTGCCTACATTAAAAATGTTTGGATGTTGATTAAAGGAGGACCTTTAGCTAATATTATAGAAATGTGGGGGAAAAAAATCAGTCTTAGATATATCCTTCAAACACACAAATAAGTTTCGTGTCCCATAATGGAGACATGAACAAATGCAAGAGAGTCCAACAAGAATAATTGGGGAATTGGAGCATCTCTCAAAAAAGGAGGGCTGAGATAGCTGGAACTGTTCAGCTTCAAGTGCAGAAAGCTCTTAGCAATGTTTATAAATATCTGAAGAGAGTGTGCAAAGACATACCCAGACTCTTAACAGTGGTGACTGAAAACAAGACAATGGGCACAAACTGAAACATAGCAGACTCCCTCTGAACATCAGGAAACACTTTTTTACTGTGAGAGTGAAAAACACATTGGCACATTGCTTGGAGAGGTTGTGATGTTTCCTCCTTGGAGGAGGAAAACCCAAAAGCAGTTTGGGATGGTCCTATGTGACTGGCCCTTGATGTCCCCACTTTAGCAAGGGCTTGGACAGGATCACTTCCACAGGTGACTTGCAATTTCAGATGAGTCTGTGACTTCAATTTAGATAATATCATGTTTTAATCCCAGTCATCAACTCAGATCCACACAGCCACTCCTTCACTCCCATTGGTGGGATGGGGAAGAGATTTGGGAGAGAAAAAGTGAGAAAACTTATGGATTGATGTAGTTTAATAAGTAAATAAGAATCTGCGCACACAAGCAAAATAAAACAGTGAATTCATAAGCATGACACCATACAGTAGGGAATATCACTGGTGTGGTCTGTCCTGGCTGTGCATCCCCAGTCTCCTCACTGGGGCACGATGAGAGGCAGAAAAGGTCTTGACACTTTGTAAGCACTGCTCAGAAATAACAAAAAAACCCCATTTTGATGTTATAAAATCTGCTTCCATCACAAATCCAAAACACAGTCCAATGCAAGGCACTATGAAGAAAATTGACTCTGTCAAAGCCAAAACCAGCATAGACAATTAGGTTTCTCTTCTCTTAGAAAATTCCTTGTTGTTAATATCAAAGATGACACAAATTTCAGTTATTATCAGCACACAGTGTATTTGCTGTGTGCTACTATAGGGTTAGGTATGTTTCAGGGGCTTTCCTTACTGGCTAAATTTTTGGCTAAATATGAAAAGGATAGTAATAAAAGTAATGATGAAAATATTAAAAGTTCTCTATGAATGTAATATGTTTTCCTCACACTGAACAGTAGTTTACATGAGAAGTTCTATTGAAATCAAAAGTCAGAGAGCATTAGTGAAGCAATTAGTTCTAAAAGGAGTCATTAAGTGGTACAGGATTCACCCATTCCAATATCATTGGCAAAACTTAATGCAAACCCTATACATTTTTAAGGCTAATGAATTTTATATTTATTTTCTATTTACCTGGTCTGGAATAAAAGAAATTGTTGTCTAGGCACAGGAGTACTTAGGAAAAAAAAAAAAAAAAAAAAAAAAAGAGCAAGTAAGAGATACCTGTAGTAAAGCAAAATCACACAAAAACTGTGGGAAAACACTGAAGTTTTTTTCTCAGTAGATTTGCTTGAATTTAAAAGCATGTCAAGGTCTTAAAAATTATGCAGGAGAATTCTTCCTACTAGAAATAACAAGACAAATATATGATTCCTCTGACTTGGAGAAAGCATCTGATGAATTTATCAGATTGAGTCTTTGTTTCATAAAGCCATAAGTTTAATCAAATAACAAATAGCTTAAAATGTCTTTTTCTTTGAAGTGAAAAAACTGGGACATATCAAAGGAAAACAGCAAATGGCAGAAGAGACAATTGTTTCTATGAGAATGAGTTAAAGTTCCAGGTGGTGAAAGGCCTCATTTTAAGCTCCTCAAATGCTTATCCAAATAAACAGAAGAGGCAATATGAGGGAAGAGAAATATGCTGATTACTTGTGTTATCTGTAAATGAAGAATATAGTTTCAAAAACTTTTTCCAGATTTTGATACTGCCAAGTATTTGCATGGCAAGAGATCAATATAGGAGGAAGAAAGATCTGTATTTTGCTCAAATATATGAGAAACTGTTATGATTAAAAATTGGTCTGGTTTTGCCTCCAGTTTTTCCTCTGACCAAAAACTCTTGTCTTGGACTTGGAAAAAAGTCCATGATAAAAATTCAATTAACTGGTGATAAAACAAATATTTTCAACAGTGAAGTATGTTGTTGAAAAGTTCCCTATAGATTCTTGGTTTCTCATCAAAAGAAATACCAATTTTGTCTTGGAAAATAAATTATTACCTGAAATTTTGTTGAGCCGACCTTAAATAACCCACCTAAAATAATGTAAAAAATATACCATGTAGTCAAGGATTAAGCCAATGTCTCCTGGATCAGAGGTTATTTGATAGTTTGTACAGAACAGGATAAACTGTGCCTCATAGTGTCACTGAAAAAATGACAGAAGCAGTTAAACCATTTCCTACAACAGTCCCAGAGATTGTAAACGTGCAGGTTTAATCTCAATTGTTTTATTTAAGTGCAGATACATCCTTTGTCACTTGCAACATCAAGAGTCAGCAACTTAGTGGTGACTACAATGAACTGAATTTTGTTTGATTGAATATTCTAAAAATTTTGCAAGTTGATATGCTCAAATGAGTAAGTTAGGAAAATATTTCTTGTTGACTGTGCAATAACAATGTCATGGAATTCTGATTGTTTACTGAAAACATATTTCTGCAAAATATGGTGTCTACAAAAAGGGGAGAGGAGGCAGAAAATAATAAACAATAGAATTTCCACCTAAAAATTTGCTTAAGTCTGAATAATCTACACCCTGTATATAAACAAAAAAAAAATCAGCCTGGAATTAAAAAGAGGATTATCTACATAATGGGCAGAATTAGAATTCATAGAAAATATATCAATTTGTTTTCTATTCTTCAACATGTGTTGCCATTAATTTGACCCCATGCAGTGACTAAAAGGAAACAGTACATAAGGTTACTAATTGCTGAACTGATAAATACTCATGCAGAAAAACAAATTGTCTCCAGTTAAATATTTTGATGAACATTAACAGTATTTCAAAGAAAAATTAGGAAAAAAAAAAAAGGAAAGAAACATGCAGCTGACTGCCTGAAGCATTTAGATTTTGATAAATGATTTTTTAAAAAAGAAAATAAATCTCATGTTTAAGGCAATTGTTTCAATATTTGCAATTAATTTTTGACTACAGTGGGAAAACATTAGACATTCTAGGGTTTGAAAGCAAGAGGCATTCTACATCTTTATCAATCATGTCTCTGATATTAGTAAGGATTTTCTATCTTAAACTGAGTCAGAAAAATTTAATCCTATCACTTGTTATTTATTATACATAATATTTTGGAATTGAATCATCTATCACTTAAGTGCTATTTTACTTGCATAAAACCCCCTACTTTAATAACTATCCTATCAACAGGAATTTGGTCCCACTGTCAATTGATTGAGTTCAGTGACCTCAGCTCTGGCTCATTATCTAATCCTCAGGGATGCTTGTGGTAGCAGTGCCCAGGTTACACAGGCAGCTGCCTAGAAAACTTCCCTGCCTGTGTGTCAGAGATCTTCCTTCTGGAAGAAACCTGGTCATACACAGCATCTCTTGTTCCCTGCACTGGAGATAAGGATACCACTGGATAATACCAGCAGAAAACTTGCACAGATTCATCTTGTCTTCCCTCAAAGCTCATATAATGCCTGTAGTTCAGCATGGGCTTGTGGCCAAACTCTGCAGAAAGAGAAACACAATAGAAGGAAACCACAATAGAAAAGTATTACTTACTTGAATTTTCTTATCAACCTTATATTAAACACATTTACCTATTATATTTTTTAAATCCTACTTCCTTTACCTGTGTTTTGTTATTTCCTATTTTTTGCTGTGCTAATTCTCTTGCTTCTGTGTATTGTTTCTTACAAGCTACACTTAGTCTTTACCCACAAAAATTGTCATGAAATAGCCCCTCCCTGCCATTCCATCGCCTATATCATCCCTGGATAATCAGTCTTCACTTCTCTTTTAATTTCTTTGAGTTTAGTGGGGATTTTTTAGTTTGTTTGTGTGTGGGTTTTTTTGCTGTATTTCATATATATAGATATAATTTATGTATATGAATTAAATATGTATGTATGTATGTGTATGTATAAAAAATGGTATCTTCTTTAGTTCCTTTATCACATTTTTTCCAGCCATTGTGTAAAAATGGTCAATCTCTACTCTTTTATAAGCCACTTCAAATGTATAAGTAAGGAAAATTGTTTGGAGCTAAAGTCCTTCATTTCAGAGATTATTTCCCTTGTCTGTATAAACAACCACAATTATAAAGCAAGGCTTCAGCATACAGGAGAGAGGAAAATGTGAACACTGTAGAGGCTCTTTCCATCTTTTTTGCAAGGTTTTGGAATTTAGTGGATATCTGAGAATTGTAGTTGCTAAGGAAACTGCATCTTTTAGCTCTATGTTCAGACCTGTTTCTTCTGATTTAATTATTATTATAATATATTTCTTGAGAAAAAAAAAATGTCTTCTCAATACAATGCAGTTAACATTCCTACTTGGGTAAAAATATTGGGAAAATATGTTTGGAGAAACATCTATGAATACTACAGAAATTGACAGATAATGAAGAAAATGTATTCTGGCCTAAAAATATTCAAATTGCCATACTTTTTCAAACTGGTCCAGTCCCTCCATGTTGCCAATATTATATGCTTTGAGGCAGATCAATATTCAGAAGGCACATTGAAAGGCCTCACTACAGGATTTTTAGTTCATTTGTTTTTTCCTAATCCTGGGAAGCCATTCTGATAATAGATTATTTGGTTAGTCTCTTCACATTGTTAACATTCTGTTGCAGTACATTTTGTTACTTATTATGTCATACCATGAATAACTATTCTGAGAAATTAAAACATGTATCCATGTTTTTGTTAATTCTAGGTGTTCTCTCTGCACATCTATGGAAGCAAAACTAGGAACTCTCATTTTACATTTCAAATCTATTTAGGTAAAATATGAAATAATTAAATCCTCAAAAGATTCACTGCTTGAACAGAAAGGATTTCTACTTCTACTGCATCTTCTCTGGGACAAGGTGAAAAGGATTGAACTCTGCATTCTAAGAAGTCTAACTTTACCTGCTTGACTTTACATTTACTTATTGACTTATTGTAAGTCTTATTGACTTACATTTACAACTCTTAGTAGTTTTGAAGACTCATTTATTACCATAGGTATGGAATTATTTTCACTGCCTATTAACTTTATACTCATTAGGGAAAACAGTGACTTATTCAGAAATTTTATGTCTATTTGCAATAACTAGAACAATTAATAATCTTTTTTTATTCATGTGTAACTTGTTTTTTGGAGGGTAATTTCTTTAGGCATATCTCTTGATTTTAAAAAAGACTGTGCATATAGAAGAATTTTTTGTACCAAGTTCAGGGTAGCTTATTTTGAATTACAATTTTTCAAGGGAAACCTCCTGGCCTGGAAAGCAATGCTTTGTATAATGCTTGACTTTGGAAATGTGTACTCAGATACATTTTCTGCAAATATTGCTAATGTGCTTCAGATTTGACCTTGTGGGGCTACTTAGGGGATTCATTTTCCATTTTCCCAGCTCTGCACCAAGATTGTCAATAACAATTCGATTTACTGTCTGCTCCAGTTTTTTTAATTTAATGCTTGCTTCTTGAAGATTTTCAGCTGATAAGAAAAGTGTTAAATATCATAACAGTTATTTTTCATTATTATGAAGATAAGAAGAATTATTATGAATAGTCATATTGCTCCTATGTTGGAAATAACACTACAAACTTCAGGGGATTTGAAGGAATATTAAACTGCCTGAGTCTCATGTTTGTTACAAAAGCTGAATGGGTTATACCAGTCCTTCAGTCTGTTGTATTATTTGGCTTGAGACACCAGCTACTTGTAAAGCAGATGTAGAAGTGAGATTTCCTTTTCACTACTGATGTCAACTCTCAAATTCTGAAAATTCACTTCCTAATTTTTGCCATTCTTTACCTACTTCCTTTTCCTATCATATGTTCTTGGACAATTTTTTTTTTTAATTAATCTCTTATCCTTTGTTTAATACTCTGGATCCAATATCCTACACACTTACAAAATCATTGGCTTAAAAATATGACTTCAAATTTAGGGTTCAAAATTAACATCTGGCAAGGTTCCAAGGAATATTATCTTTTGGAAATTCCTAAATTCTTAGGTACTACAATCTCTGTGGAAAAACAAACAGTATCTACACATAACCAAAGAAAGCTATTAAGTGTGACACTAGTAGTCTTTGTCAATGCTAGAGAGAAATCAAGTCAGTATATCTAGTGTTTATTTAATTCTTACAGAATTTTTGAAATGTTATATATAAAAAAGTCTGGAGGTCAATAGGAAGTGATCAGAACGAGATGCACAGCTGAATAAAACTCATGGGATAAACTTTTCAAAGTACTATTTCCTTCACAGAGAACACAAGAGCCCCCAAACTGACAGCTGTACAGATGGCCAGATACCTTGTTGTTCAGATAATGTTCATCAGAACTATTATGGCATTCCTGAGAAATGACTCTGCTCTGCTAGTCTGTATCCACTTAGTCTTTTTCAGTAGCAAACACTGGTTAAAGAAAAGTTGGACTGAGTTGTGAGAAACAGGAGAGGTGGGAGGGAAAGGAATCAACTTCCACTGAGTCACCCTGCAGAAGATACTGCTGCAGACAGGAGGTGGGAAGGAGCCTCTTTGGTGACAATCTTCTCCCAAAGAAAGATTCTTCTGACAGAGTAAAGGAAGATAACTTTAGAGTATTTCTCTTGAAATTTGGATCTAACTGGTTACTTCAACTGTGAGTTGCTGTTTCGGCACATCTGAAGAGCAGAAAATCTACAATGACTTCTAGAAAAACTTATTTTTCTGTATTGTCTGTGGAGAGGAGTCCATTAACATAAGAAGTTTAACTGAGCACATTGACTCAGTTGGATGAATCAGATTCTCTTTTTGAAGATCTACATAAACATAATACTTGCAGATTAAAACCCGTGAGATTATGAACCTGGACTATTTTGCATTTTAGGTTTTAGTTCTTGCATTTCAGAATAATGACATTATATGTTTTAAAATACATTTTAGTATCCTTAAATTCAATTTGACAGAACTAACATTTTTGCACAGAAATCTTAAAAACTATATATATAGATGCAAAGTAAATGTTTGCAGATATCAGAAAATGCATCAGTTTAAGCCTTTCTAAAATTTATTTCCTTCTGGAATTTTTTGTTTGCTTTAGATGATGTAGGTACAAAAGACTAATATTTCATTACTAGACAATTATATTTGCTAATTACTTTGTGTCAGAAAATATACTCTCTAAGCAGAGATTCTTTTCCAGTTTATAGATGTTAAAATGCATGAAGTGTAATAGATCAGTTACTGAAAAAATTTTGTATTTAGCCATAATGCTACTGTGTATGATGTTCAGATTCTTGAGGAATGACTTGGTTTTAAACAGATGTGCTGTTGCTATGTGATTAATAGTAGTAGCATCAAGTAAAGAGGTATATGCACAGATATCCACATACAACTCATTCTCTTCCTTTGTGTTGCCACTTCAAAAATATTCAACTGCTTTACATTCTGAGAGTAGCTTGCTGGGAACAGCTTAGGAGTCAGACCACCCCAAGATTCATTCCTGTCAGGCTGCATGCAGCCAGCTCCTGGTGCAGCCCATGCTGTGAGGTAAGCATCAATTCAGGCTATTTGGTGACTGGGGACATTCCTCAATAAATACAACTGATGCCAGCATGACCTTAAGAATAATTAAATACACATTTTTTTTTATTCCTTGTAATGCTGTAATGACCCCATTAAAGTCTTCATATATGCAGGCTAATAATATGTGGCTCCTTTATACAAGAGATTTATAAATATTTAAAATACTGCAGTGTCACTTCTAAATACTTTCTTTATATATAGACAAAAGATGCTGACTTTGGAATGCTTATGTATAACACTGAAAAAAGTAGAGAATAGTAGAAAAACCCTGCAATTTTCCTAATTTATTAAATATTTTGTACTCATTGAGAGCTCAGGTGAACCCTCAAATCTGTTAATGAACTGCATACTATAATTTACTGGTACGAGGAGAACAATGGGTAGGAAGGGAAAGTTTCAGACATTGAAGTTTTGCTTTAGGGAAACTCACCTACACTCTTTTTTATCTAGTGCCAAGTACCAGCATTCCTGCTGAGGCTTTCCTTTGTAAATCAGACTCAGACAGCCTGTATGATGAATTGCTGCAGCAGTTTGTTACTGAGGTTGCTGATCCAGGCTAAGGAGTCAGCCTTCAACATTACTAAGGTGTTCTTACTTTAGTAAGAGGTGCCTGTGCTGGATTCAGCTGCTCAGTCATAATTGAATTGTTATGCCCATTAGGATAACACAGGTGGCACAACTATGTCCCTGAACTGTGACTGGATTCATGAGTTAAACAGAGCCATGCTTAATTACTGGGTATAGCAATTATTTTTTCTTTACTAATGAATGATCAAAAATAGTTCTAGAACTTTGGGGCTGTGTAGACTAGTACTTCCTCAAATGCTTCTCAGCCACAGTTTAGGACAGTAGCATTCCTATCTGGTTTTGAAGGCTGAGAGATTTAATAAAATTACATGTTCACTTCTCTGGATGCATTGGCATTTGTGTCTGGGAAAATGACTCCTCATGCTTCATTTAGCAGCACAAATGTAGTCACAAGAACCATCAGAATGGAGATGTGTATCTACCTCATGTTAAAAAATATCTCAACTTTGCCAATTTGAGTTGAAGACATTTCACAGTTTATGTGAGATTCATGTTGTGTCTGAATAATCTGGCCTAATGAAAGGTTTCCCTTACTGGTGGACAATCTTTACAGTCCCTTCCAAACCCGATTATTATTCTATGATCTTATGTAGCTACACTTTTTTCTTTTGAATATATACTTTTGTGCTTAAGTATAAAAAAATCAAGTAAAAAAGGCACCATGAAAGATATCGTTACATATAGATATATATATTATTTGTTCATGTCGTATGAATAATGTAGGAAATGTAGAAATGTAGAATATAGGAAATAGGAAAAAATTTTAGCATATTTCTTTACTGTATATAATCAGTATTTATTTCCAAATTTCCAAATTATATTTGATGTGAACAGAACCGATTTAAGTCTTGCTTTGGGCAAAAAGAGAAGAAAACAGAGCCCGTCTAACCAGAAACTTTAGACCTGAATAGGCAACACATTTTAGAGAGTTGTCTTTGCTGAAACAGTATGAAGCCTCAGCCAGTAGACATTAACTTTTAACACTGAGCTTCCCTGGAGTGCATTTCAAAAGAAGCATGTAGACTATGTTTAAGAAGAAAAGCAGCAGAAAAGGGAGGCAGACACCAGAAGCCATGGAGACTTTTAAAGCCTACATGAATTTTAAAATATAATTTAGGTTGGTTTTGGCTCTGAAAACTTTCATTCTGTAATTCCCCAGACAACTAATAATTATTTGCTTTAAGGGAAAAGACCTATTTCTTAGACATAATCGCTTATGATCAGCTGAACTTCCCAGTTTATTCAGAGTGAATTTAAATTCCTCTAGAGCACAGACAATAAAAAGAGGCATTCTTACTCACAGTCCTACAATTAGAGTCAAAGAAGCCATAAGCTCTAATAGTTATCTTTGAGACTAATTGAAGAAAATATCTAAAAAATAAGAATTCTGAGATAAATTCATTTGCATAGCCCATACAACGTAGAAATACCTTATTGACATATGAGATTACACCTTGGAAAACAGAGTAAGGAAAGCTGCTGTCATACACAGAGTGATCATGAGAAAGGGGAGCCTTTCTCTAGACCTATACGATATTTTTTACCACCTTGGGAAATATGGAAGTAGATATAAATTAGTAGATATAAAATACACTTCCTACTTTTCTGTTCCATGCAGATAAATGGCACTTCCAAGCTGTAGAAGTAAATATGAAAAGACAATTTTGCTTCCTTCAACTGTTTTTACATATAAGGAAGTCTCCATGTATCAAATGTTGTTAAAAAAAAAAAACAAAAGAAACAACAACAACAAAAAAAGGTATTTAAGCACAATTTTAGAAAACATCAAGGAAGTTGTAATTTAGAAATTAATTTTCTGTACTGGAGTATTCTGGCAGGACTGATAAAATCTTCAGAGATACAAATGAGCATTCATATATGGTTAACACCAAGCATTAAAAGGTTTTGCTTAATCAGTGTGTCCTACTAAGAGTGAAAGAGAGTTTTTGGGAAACATGAACAAAAATCATGATAGTAAAGTAAATTTCTTTTTTTTTCCCAGGATAGTTAGTCAAACGGATTCTGCTTTTAGTTGTAACATTAAATTTTCTATTTTCAAGTGACCTAGTGCTTCCTTGTTTTAGTGGGGGGGAAAAAAAATCTAAGTAAAGCAGAAGGACAGAAAACTAGATCCTTTTTGACCTGATTGGCTACTGTTAAATACAATCCAACTAAGATCTCCTATCAAAACTGTGCAATATATCTCATTTATATCTTAACTAATTGTAAAACAATTAAGATCTTAAAATCAAGATGAAGTGGTCATAAATGCTTTTAAGTGTTGGATGAAGAGCCATTAAATATCTTAGAGAAACCATATTGTACTGTTGTATAATATTACACTTTAAAAATGTATTAATATGATTCACTTCCCTCTAAGAGATAGAACAGTTTATGATGAGACAAAGTGAAAAATCATCAAAAAGATTAATGATTGTCTATTATATCTAAAATCAACTATATATAACTTTCACAATCTCCTTTAATATTGTTGTCTTTTATCTTCTAATAAAGTTTAAAAAAAAATAAAATCATTGTGTTCATGCAGAATAGATTAGCACAATTATTAGCAAAATCATTAAAAAGAGGCAAAAAGCTTTCTTCATAGAAATAACATTTTGTAAATCTTGATGACAGGCTTTTAATGAAAGGCATAAATCTAATCTTAATATTTGCAAAAAATCTGTTTCAAAAACTTCTTTGACACTAAATACTTCAGTTTCATGTTGCAAATTAAAATTTCCTAGCCCAAAAGCTGAGAAGATAGCTATCACAATGCTGCTTTTAAAGAGACAGAGAAGTGCTCTGGAAATACAGCTCCAATCTTATCTTTTAGAGGGTTGAATATAGAAAGTGAAATACGAGAGTTTCAAGAGAATCTATGTGATGAATATAATAATTTCTCAGCATTAAGAGTAGACTCATATTCAATGAAATTATGCACATAATAATAGGGTTGCTATGCTATTTGGCTTCATCTATTTTGCTAAAAGTATTAATCCCAGGGAATAGTCTCTTTCTAGTAATTTGAGCAGTACAGAGTGGATAACCCCTTCTGAGATGTCCAGTCACACCACTCAGAATATCAACAAGAGTCTTGTTAATCTTAAATCACACAGAGAGACACAGATGCACACATCCACACATACAGATGTGCACACCCCCCTGTTTAAATCCTAGTTCACAATATCTGGGTTGGAGAAAAGGCTATGCTGAATAATCAAATATGGTAGATTAAAAGCCTCCTGGGTTGCTGTTGAAGCATATCTCTTTGACACACAAATAGGCAGACCTGCTACAGTTAAACCCATATTTCTAGAATTCCCCTGTGGGAATAACTCCCCAAACCCAAAAGTTTGAAGTTGGAGGTAATTACTCAGGAAATACATATTCTTTTAGCCTTGGAATATGAAAGCATACATAATTTTTCTCCCCTTATCTTCAAAAGCTGATCATGTTAGCAAAGAAAATCAGGAATTTTAGTTTTAACTGTATATTCTGCAAATTCAGATTTTGCAGATAGCTTACCTTGTCTAGTGAAAAATGTCCCTGCCCATGGCAGGGGCATTTGAAACAAGATGATTTTTAAGGTCCCTTTCAACCCAAATCTTTCTGTGATTTTAGGAAATCTGAAAAAATTTTCAAGCATATACTATTATATAACACCCTAGGTTCATCTTGGATTTGAAATTTTTTTGAAATTTGAATTTCTGTTAGCAATCCTCTATATCCCTTCAAGCAAAGCATTGATATTCTGTATTTTATGTTAGATTTTTTTATTTCATGTGTTGCTTACTGCATACTTTCCTTACTTAATCACAAAAGACTTTATGAACTTTACTTCTGTTATTTAAACATCTATTTGTACTTTATTGCAAAACAATATAGAAAAAGAATTATATACAAAAGCTGGAATGAATCATCTGAATTGGTACCATGAAAAGTAACACAATACAGAGTTGAAGAAATGAAACAGGTGAATAAAAATGAAATTAAAGATTTTCCTTCTTTAATATTTTCTCTTTCTTTCCGATGCTATAAAATTTATAAGTATGCTGATGATTGAATTCAGAAGATTTAATGCACCAAATAATAACAAATCTTGTCTCTGAAGAGCAAATATTTTTTCTTATTATGCAGAATGCTTTTCTTTGCAAAACCCTGGATTTTTTTTTTCTGAGAAAAACCAACAAAATTAAGGTTTATTTACTAACATATCCAAATATCATTACTTCTGCTTCTGAATTGAACCTCAAGTGGAGATGGGAGTAACTTCTTGTGTGTATTCTATTGCTCTTATGAAAATGACAACTGGCTGTGGAGGATTCCTACATATTCAGGGTGTCCCAGAATAATCTTAATCTTCTACCACATGGTAAAAGGGAAAGAAATAAACAGCACAGCCAAATGTACAGCTAATAAGTCTGAAATATCCAGTAATAATTCCACAACAGCAACAACAAAAAGCAAGTGTTCACTGTGATGCTGACATGAAGTAAACACCAATGCTGTGTTTCAGTAAAGTAATAATGGTATATTACACAGTTTTAATGCTTACAGCTGGTGTTCACATGGAGCTCTTTGATTCATGGTTTGAAATGCATATCAACTATAGTGGGAAATAAAATTAAAGGTTTGAAATAGAGATATAAATGTTGTGAATATAAAGAGAGTGAACAATCAGAACATGATGCATTTCAGCAAGGTTCAATCAATATTCAGATATGATCAATGCTTGAAATGTAAGATCCTAAACCATAGCAGTGTAAATCAAAGAATGAAGTTATTCTCAATCTTAGAATGGGGCAGGATAAAAAGCAATGGCAAAATCCAAAAAACAAGTAGTCCAAACTGTATTAAAAACAAAACAAAAAAAAAAAAAAACCCAAAAACAAACAAACAAAAAAGAAACAAAAAGAAAAAAAAGAGAAAGCCTTATTAACAGGGAAAGTAGTCAAGAAGATTTTCACATTACAAAGGAATTTGGTACAATCAGGATTACTCAGAATTATATTACATTAAATAGTAATGAGTTGTCTAGAAAATGCTGAGGATCAGAATGTGCAATGAGAGAAGTCCTTCCTGGTTCTGTCACTTATGATTCATTAAAATTTTTGTTTTCTTGTTGATTTCCTTTATAATTGGCTCAGAAACATCCCTCTAGGCATTAACTGGATTAGATTACTCTATTAAAGTATCATTAGTTTAAAAAACAATTTCCCTCTATCAAGTTTACTGTACTTTCAATGCTTTGGATGATTTTAATTTAGATTAATCTCCAGTGATTTAATTACATTCAGGTGTCATGGATGTCCTTATTTACTGTTGCCAGTCTTTTAGTTTCCTCCCTGACACTGTCTGCAGGGATTGTGCTGCCCTATTTTATTTTGTCTGGTAGATGGTAGTTTGAGACAAGGCATGCTGCACCCCCACAGAGCAGCCATATCTGTATGCTCTCTATTTTGTATTGATTCTTGAATTTTTTTCTTTCTTTTTGGTCTGGGACTGTGATCCAAAGATTACAGTACAATGCAATATTCATGTAATTCTGAAGATCAAAAATCTATGACTGCAATGTTCCCAAGGAATGCTTATTTTAGATTGGGGAAGAGGATAAAATGGGGGTAGAAAAGCTAGTTTGGAAGTTTCATTGCATCATGCAAGGTTAAGGAAGCTTAAAAAAAGATTAGAAAGACTTCAAACTTTGCATTTTAAGAAGACTAAGCATAGGCAGGAAAAACAGGAAAAAAGGCTCTATCTCTTTCATTCAGAACTATGGTTCAGCTCTGTTTTCACTCCCATTCCCTAGTGCCTTCTTCCTTCCCTTCCCTTATCTCAAATGCTCTTGCTTTGTCATTTCTTTAATCAATGGCAGCAACATCTAGAGCTCATCTTCCACTTGAAGGATGCCTCTATCAAATAAATCATTGATAAAGTACTTGATTCAAAAATTCCTTTTACTTGTTATTGCTCATGAGGTGCCACAGATTTCCATTAGTAAATTAGCATCTAAATTATGCATTTTTCCCAGTAAATATATTAATAGCAAAAATTCTTGCTGTCTTTCCAAGAGGAGAGAGAAGGCAATATTCTACTTTAAATATTTTTACAAATATCTGATACCAAATCTGTACCATGTACAACTGATAGCCAAATGAATGTAACTTGTATTAACCTTTATAAACATCTTCTGTGACCTTAAAATATGGATGTGTGGTATTTATGTGTTCACTTTCATTTCTGATGTCTATAAACACATCATTTGAATGACTAAGTGTGAGAACCCATGGCAATAAAACCCTGATTATCCTCTTCTATTTTTTTCTTCTCTTCTGAAACACGTAGCTAATAAAACCTGATTTGTATGTCATGGTGTTTGCACATTTTTCTTTTTGTACAAAATAGTTTTGATATTTTTCAGCTGCCATGTTTTTCATATGAAATAAATTTAGTAAATCTGAAGTAAATAAAACAAATTTAAGCAACTGAAAACTTTTCCTTATCAATAAATGATACAACTTTCAATGACACATATAGATATTTTTGTCTGCATTTGCATCAAAAGTGTTTTCTGACCATTTGGAAGGTGTCTTGGTGGGTTTTAATGATCAGTGTCCCCATAGAGCTGCCCTGAGATCTAGATCCATCAGGTAATTTAGATCCCATTCTTCAAAAGTACTACTCTTCCAACCAAAAGGCACATAATTTTGCTGAAATTTGTTGATCTAAAGTCACTGCAAAATTACAAAATTGTATTCAGCTGTCACTTACCCAGACATGTCTGAAAGCCCTTTAGTCTTGACTGAGACAACCTGCTGATATTTCTGCTGGATCTCAAGGTGATAATTATTAGAATTATATGATTTCTATTTTTTTTTTAAATCTGGACTTCTCTGTTGGAGGTTTGTCCTGAGACCATCAGCTGCAGCAGTATTTGTGCTCACATCTATGCCTTAACTGCTGTTTCCAATTAGATTCGTGCAGCCTTGTCTAGACAGCAAACATCCAGGCAGGGTCCAGGCAGATTTGAATTCTGCTGGCTACAACCTGAGCATGTCACAACATCCTCAGAAGTCCATGATGGTCACAGACAAATTTGCCCACAGTGACCTTAGCCCTGGCTGTAAGACTCTGTTCTGTTGTACTCTTCAGAGCTCTCAAGAGATCTTATTCATCCGTAGTGAAATCATCAAGGTGATTCTGATTCACAGTTCATCACCTCAGTCTCCTAATTCTTGGGACAGAAAAGTAGCCAAGGAAGGTATATCTCATAGTATAAAGCAGATGTAAGACAGTAAATCCTTGGTTCATGTGTTTGGCTCTTTCAGTTCTCCTCAGCTGCTACTCAGAAAAAATGAATTTTAATTTGCTAATACGATTTACATACCTTTTTCAGACAACTCACACTTCAAGTACATGCTCCAGCATTATGACATAAAACTATGTTTTGTTAACGGGGAATGTAATTCATATTCTATTTGGGTGCCTTTTTAGAATAAATGGATGAATTGGCAGGGTAAAATATACTGAAAGGCTGTTTTTTCTGTGCATTGTAAAAAATAGACTAAAGACAATATAACTGTAATGGTAAATCAATTGCTTTAAAACTGTCAAAATTGTAGTTATGTCCAGAAGCTTTGTATCAACAGCTATATACTGGAGTAGCAATTCAGATTAACTCTATATTATGACTGCTGTGCTGGAAGTTTCAGAGGAAAAATATATTAGTATGTAGTGAAAGTCCTCAGCCTGAGGGCTGGTCATTGTAACATACGAAATAATCTGCATGATCTAAGCACATTGATTTTTCCTAAGGCATACTCAAATGCTAAAGATGGGTGGAAAACATAGACATTTCCTAAAAATACTAAAAAAAATTACTTTAAAGAAGAAAGCTAAAAAGATGAGTCAATGTGGGGAAAGACTCCTGAAAGTGTGTGAACTGAAGGAAGAAGGTAAGGGAAAGAGTTTTAAAGAAATCATAAACATGTATTTTCTTTTTGTTGCCATGGAAACAATGAAATTAACAAAATCCATTATCCTAACTCAGGAGAAGCAGTAAGATGGTGTGATCAGTGACCTACAGCCCAAATTTAGGACTCTGGTTAATGTCCCTTTTGGCCCATCCAGTCAGCCAGGGTTCCAGTTCGACCCTGTGAGCTCATTTAAACACTGTGAACTATGACAATTCAGCCTATTTGGTCCAGAGCAGATGATCTCTGTCACAACCACCTTAGGGAACTTTGCATCCCACCTGGTAGAAGGAAAAGGTACTGGTGACAATGCTGACCTCCCTTCTCTTTGATAATCAGCTTCTCATTTTTACCAGCACACATTTTTATACAGTAAATCATAACGAGGAATTGATCCAGCTGTAAAACCCCCCCAAACATAAGTTCACAAATCACAAATCTATGTGACTGTGTTTCTTAAGGTTTTGTTCAGAAAATCTTATAACACATTTCTATTGGGAAATTTCAAGGCAGAAAATTGGCCAATCTCCAAGTAAAGGTTCTTTCTACTTTCTTAATTTTCAAATTCTTCCACTTTATAAAGTTTCTGTTATTTTCTTCTTGCAAAATAAGGAATTAAACCAAAATAAAAATGCCATGAATAAAGACTTTAACATCTTGCAATAACAAGAGAGAAGAAGGTCTAAATAGACATCCTAACACAATTTATAATATTGCAGGTACACATCAGGCAATTTTTTTGACATTTCTAGCTTTCTTTCAAATATTATTCTTAAGAATATGAAAAATTTAAATGTCATTATAAGTTCAAAATAGTCATGTTACCCTTTTTCCTTTCCACAGGTTTCCTTATTATAAGTAAATTACCCTGATTACAGGTGTAAAGTTCTGTGTATAAAAAAGGATAAAATATCTAGTATTCTATAACTCTGAGCTTCTTTTTTTCAGGTAAATGCACAATTTGTTACTGATTAGAAATAAGAGGTGTCCTTCCCTTGGCAATGTTGTTTTTTTTCTGCACAGGGCTTTCTTGAAGCAAATGCTGTCTCTAAGGTTTTTGTCCTTAGAGAAATGTTTCAATTAACAGAATGCAGTATTTTATATGTATTTTATATGTATTTTAATTATATTAAGTTCATAGCAGATATTTATTACTTCTGCTTCTATATAGGAGCTATGCAATGCAGATATTTTTGTGGAAATAGTTGCTCTCAGGCCAGAAATCTCAGACTAATGATCTCAGATGTAGACGACACAAGGCAAACTGCATCCAATTTTCACTTGCAGTACAAAGAATTAGATAAACTCTAATAGACTCGGTAGAAGGATACAAGTTTGGATGGAGCTACAGAGCAGCTCAGAGTAAGAGCTAGGGGAGCTGGGCTTGTTCAGGCTGAAGAGATGTGTTTGGGGTACCTTGTATAGCCCTGCCAGTACCTATGGAGTCAGTGAGAAGACAGGGCCAGGTTATTTACTGAGAACTAGGAGCAGGAGAATGAATGTCAGTGGTCATAAGTTGAAATAGAAGCATTCTGACTTGCAAGGAAAAACTTCTACTCCACAAACACCATGAAGCATTGAAGGAGGCTGATTAGTGAAGCTGTGTATCTTTTGTTAAATACTGTTAAATTTTTTATTAAATGTTAAAACATTTGTTAAGTGTTTTCAAGATTTGTCTGAGCACCCTGGTTTGGTGTTACAGCTGAGCCTGTTTGAGCAGGAGCTTTTACTAGAGACCTCTTGAAATCCCTTTCAGCCTGAATGATACAGAAATTCTATGATTGTGCAGTCAGTGGCTAAATAGTGTCCAAGTTTTAAAAGGCAATGAGGTATTAGATATTTTTCTATTATTTGGTCTGACATAAAGAGAATATGCTTTAGAATATCTGTGGTTAAAAACCAAAAAAAAAAAAAAAAAAAGAAAAGAACCAAAAAACAAACTCAATAACATTTCTTAAAAGCAAACACTTTCCTACAACAAAAAACAACTACTAAGCTCAGGAATAAACACCTGCAATTTGTGTCTACTTATGTAAAAGACAGAGAAATCATTGGCAATTTTTTTTTTTTACTTTGGAAATTATAACAAGCACAGTATTTCCCCTGGAAATTCATAACTGAATATTCTATGTTTCTTTCAAACAGTATTGAATTGTTGCTTCATTATACTTTTTTATTATTTATTTATCAATTAAAAGACACATGTCATATGAATGTATTAGTCTCATTTTTACATGTTACAATAGCAAATAATGACAATTTCTTTGTTTCCTATTTATTACTATTATCTATCTCTTCTTTATCAGTTGCCATACGTCATCTGGCCTGGGCACCATATATTATCAGACCTAAAGTTTTTCTTATTTCTTCTGTATTTTAAAGTAAGTTAAACATTCCAGCTATGTTTTTTTGTAAATTTTATCTCCCATTTTTACATTATTTCACTTCAGCTGCTTCTGTATATTTTTTCTTCTGTTTTTGATTTGTTTATACTCTGTTTACTTGTCTTTATTCCTAAGCCTTGTTGATAATTCTTCTTAAATATTGTCTTAATTTTTTTCTCTTATTTAGGGGTTTGTTTTAAAACTTATTTTCCTATTTCTGAGGCCACATCTTTCTCATCACTTTATCTTAACAATGTACTCACATATGATAAGAAATGGTTTTCTCAAGATGATCACAGAAGAAATAATAGGAAGTGACTCAGAAGACTGCTATTTCTGCTTCCATTTCCTTTGATTTAATCATTAAACCATGCACAGAGAAGAGCTAAGGCAAAATGCACTATACCTAAATTATTAGCCTGGTTTCTTTTCGTCCTGAAATTTCAAATACTCGCATACTAAAGTTAATGAAGCATACATGAATGACTGCTGTAGTTACTTAGAAAGACATTGCTGATGGGCCATGCTTAATCAGGGTACTGTCAGAAATCAGGTACAGTATCTGCATATCACAGTAAAATGAATGGAGAACTTAATTAGAAAATCAAAAGGACAAATTTGGGTTTTATCTGATGGAAGGCATTGCTCTTAGACTTTCTACATGCAGATTCATAAGTAAAAGGTTGGGAAAAAAGACGAATCTTGGCAGCATCTCTTGATGGGCATTTTGCACTAAAGCATCAAGTCATATTTCCCTGAGGACCAGCCCTAAATCTCTGAAAAGAGATTATTATAAACAATTGAACAGAGATGTCAGAAACCATGTATGACAAATCCTTGTGTTATATGCACATCAATGTATATGACAGATGCCATCAATGTATGCACACACAAATACACAAAATGTATCCTCTGTGAAAAAAAGAAATATATAATTAGAGGGAAGCAATACTTAAATGACAACAAAGATTTGGTTCTTATAGAATAATATCAAGGGAAAAATATAAAATAAAAATGTTGAGTAATGGAAGAGATGATTGTACTAAACAAATGGACAAATATTTCTAATGCAGTACACGTCTACATAATTTTATGTAGATGGTAACAGATATTTGCATCTGTGGAAATAATCTCTCTACCAAGATTCCTGTAAGGTTTGTGGATTTTAAATTGTCCTAACTTCTTTTTTTCTTTAAGTGTCAATTATTGATACGCTATTGTTAACATAAGGAACATTAATCTATTGGGCTTTATCATTAATCTTCCTGAATATCACCTTTGGATATCACTGATTCTATTTGTAATTTTCTAAGGTTGCTTTTTGTTATACAAAAGAGGTTAGTTTTAGCCACATTGGGTTTAGGTATGGCTGAAGTTCAATTTTTTTAAATTTTGTTTTTTATTCAATAACGTGGAATAAACCTTCACAAAAAATCTTGGACAAACCTAGGACAAAAATTTTTAGTTCAATAATAAAAAGTATATGCTATATATTGCTACTGTTTGTTAATAACAACACTTTTCTCATGGTTTTCAGTTATTCTGGACACCTCAGATGACAGGATTTTGCCCAATCTACAAAGCCTGCTACTTGCCTTCCTTCAAGTTCTACATATTGAAGCTTGATTTCACAAGTTATTAAGTGCAGTTTTTCAAATATGGGCAGCACATATTTTCTTCCTTGGACAGAACATATGACTGGTAACAAAAGTAAGTGTGACATCAAATTGCTCAGAGAACTGCAAGCAAATGTTGGGGTTTTTTTAAACATGAACTTACCAATTCTTCCTCTGACATGATAACAAATTTCTATTGAAAGTCAGTATAATTGAAAATCAACAATCCAATCTAGGATTGTGAATCTACATTGTTCAATTATTTTCTTGCCATATACTTTCCACCATACTTCATTTATGAAATATGGATACAGCTCTGATCCTGCAAATCAGTCTATACTGGAAAATCAATTAAAGCACATGTATGGGCCCAGAGATGTGGATATGGCAATCAATCTATCACACTGGTAACTCATACCATAAAATCTGAAGTTTGGGACCCTGGTTTTTATTGCAATGTCTCTGAGTATTTAAGGAGTATTTTTTAAGTAAATATGCATGGAAATAACCATAAAGAATAAAGGGATATAATTAATGCCTTCGGCATATTTAAGGACATCCCAAATCCCTATTACCTTTAATGATCATTTAAAATGTTTTATATTTACAATAATTACATTAATTCATTCAGGATAAAGTTTAGTGTTGTCATGGAGCATATAAAAATGGTTGAAATTTGGACATTAAAAAGAAAATGCAGCCATTAACAAAATCTTTTTATACAATACTGTGACCCTTTAATTTTGAAGTGACTTTTAGACAGAAAATTAACAGCCCTACCATTTTATATTTTGAATGCAATTCTTTATATGTAATTTACTTTGAGAAGGTTAGCTTATGAATATTTCCAATCATTTTGGTAAGAAAAAATAAGATTAGGATCAATGTGAACAAATTAAATTCCACAGAGATACTTTAGTGACATTTATAACTAAACTTACTTGAGCTTAATCATGAATTTGTTTCCATTCTTCTCAGAAAGAAGAGACTTCTTTCAGGTAACCCTGTTTTAGTACACACACATACAGCAGAAGAGATAATTATAAATTCTACTTATCTTTTGTGCATTATTTTCTTTGGATTCCACTCATAGTAAAAAAAAAAAAATTATGTAATCTTATAGGGATATATTGGTGATTTGAGGGAAGGAGTTCAAAACATTTTTTTCAGCTGAATAGAGCAAACAACAAAGCTGAAAACTTAAGGAAAATAGGAAATTTTTTTTTAGGGAAGCAAAAAGCAGAGATCTTATGGGAGATCAAGAAAGCTGAATATATAGAGGACACTATGAAGAGTCTTGACACGGGTAAAATTTACCATTAATGTTCTATGTAGGAAATCACTTCTACTATATAACAAGAAAATGAATGAATACTCAAATACATAAATAACTATTCAGCTGGATTTTTTTATTTGAAATTTCAATGTAATCTTCCACATTATATAAGAAATTATTGCCTCCTATATATTATCAATTAATACCTTTCCATCATTTTGATTATAGTTTCTACTTTCAAGGCCATATTCAGGATTTCAATAACTTTATGGTCTTCCTTCTGTAAAGTATTTTCCAGCTCTCCAAGGCACAGCATAATTCAAAAGACCTCTAGGAAATACTAGCAGCTGCTTAAGAGGATATTATAAAACTAGAAGCAGCAACAGACATCTACTGCTCAATGCTAAAATAGCTAAAAAGTGTAAACTTGCATAAATTTTTGGAAACTGTTTTGGGCATATGAAATGAATTTATTGATAGAATATACAGATCTTGGATCTCTAAGGCGTCAGACATAGGCAGCTTCTGATGATACAGAAAAACAGTATTTGATCAATACTATTTACCTAGCTTGGTAATCATAATAATATTAACACTGAAATAATTCTAAGTTGTTGCAAGTTGTGCTCATTTTATACACAGTGAATTTGAAAGAATCCAGACCATTTTTCATAAAGGTAATGAAAAAGAATTTGAATTCATGAGGCTCCTAGAGAATTCAATAGCCCTTTCTGAACTCTGTTAAATGAAAGAGTGAATTTTTAATCTGTTATTGCCTTTCAAGTTATAAATTGAGCTGTTAAAACAATCAAATGTATGGAAAACTATAAGAAAACACAATTGTCATACAAGCAAACATGACTGAAAGCTTTTCAGAATTGTAAAGATTTATAAATTTCACATATTTTTGTTAATAATTACAGCAATGTGTACTTAAAAAATAGGATGTTTAAAAACATCTGTCTGAAAAACTTCTATAGCTTGTCAAAAGTATGGGTAAAATAAAATTATCTGATTAGATATTCTTTCATTTTTTTATACACCTTATTAATTTTAGATATTTTGAATTTGTTGTTTTGTTGTGGGGCCCTCTGTTTTTGTTTTTTTTTCCTTAAGTACTTTACACTAACAGCTCATTTATCAAGCTTCAGCCTGATGCAATTTGAAATGGCTGAGTCATTTTAAGACCTGTACTCAGGACTTTGATTGTGGAAAAGTCAAATCAGTCTTACCTGTATTGACTTTTCTGCCAAAGTGAAAATAGCAAAATAGAACATCCAAGAGGGAAAAAGTTAAACTACCTTAGTCATGCTGCGGGGAAATGGAAATCAGGAAAATTAAAAGGAAGAAAAATTTTGGAAGAATAAATTTCTGTTGGCCGAAGTGGAACAAAAAGATGGTATCTGTCTTTCCATAATTTGATGTATTCTGTGCATCATACTCACATGCACCAGACATTCAGGGTAATATCTGGCATGCTGTAAGAATTCTGTAGAACCAGAACACCCTGAATGTTACCTAATACAAGATACTGGCTTTATTATTTTGCTGTGGTTATAAATTAAAGGTGGAGAAGTGACCTGGGAAAAAGTAGTAATAAAGAATAGAAAAGGACAAAATACCACAGGAGTAATACTACCTTTTATTGCAAAAGCACACACAAAGTAGGTACACTGCACTACCACACTCTGTTTCTAAGCTGAATCTCCTCAGTAATAAATTATCCAGCATTTTTTGTTAGGCTGTGAAGTTTCAAGTCCTGCAATAAAACACACATATATTTTGCTCCACTTTATGGCAAGAAGCCTGTCACTGAAAATTTCAGAGACCTTTCTTTATCTTTTTTGTGAAATTGCAAAGCTATGGAATTTAATAAAATTTGATTTTCTAAAATTTAAACTGTGTTTCAGTTAAAATTATTTTGACTTTTTAATGAAGTCAGTGAACTAGTCTGTGAACTTAAAGACAGTACAAATTAAGAAATTTTATTTAAAGCAATTCACAGCTAGTAAAAAATTTAGACAAATAGTTTTAATAAGTAAATTATGTACTCATGGAACACAAACTTAATTCAATACCTTGATAACATCCATCAGTTATTTGACTAGGTAGAATGGACTGCATAAGGAAATCAGGCTCCATGAATTGTCCCCCACAGAACAGACTCCTGAAAACCTTTTAGGAAAGAAATAAGTAAAAATATGTGCTTTTGGGTAAATTATCAGATTTGTGATTCATCCTCTCCTTATCTCCACAATTGTTTGAGAAAAAAAACCAAAACCATGGAGAACAAATGAAGAAAGAACCAGACAGCTTGACACTAACACGTCATTGTGCAACTGAGAAATATGGAAGAGTGAACTGAAAGATTGCTCTCATCAAATGGTGCTGAGATGAAAAATACTGATTTTCAAAACAATAAATGAATGGAATTTTTTATTTATAAAACACATTGTGTAACTCAGCAATTAAGAGCTCATGCAAATTTTAAAACAGGAAAGTGAAAATATACACCAGGAAAATATATGGGAAAAAATATGGAAAAGGAAAAATAAAGACAGTAAGAAAAAAAAAAGAAAAAAGAAAGAAGAAAAAGGAAACAAAGAAGACCAGAAAGAAAAGAGAAATAGAGCATTTTCTCCCTTCACTAAAACATTTAGCATTTACATTTGGATATTTCTTTTTCAATTACTCAAGAATAAATATAGACACTAAAAGTGATAGAGGATGCAAGCTTAGGGAATAAAATGTAGGAAAGAGCTGTAACTGATCTATCTATACTTCAATAAAGCAAAAATAGCAAGAAGCTTTATACAGATATATTCACTAACATGAATATCTTGCATTTTAACCACTGTGCATGATACTGACACGAGTCAATAGCAAGTTCACTTGCATGAGAAAGGTTAATCCTTATTAAGTAAGGGTCACTTAGAAACTAAGGTGGATTTCCTCTCTTTGAGCTGGGTTTTATTTTTATTTTTTTTAAATTTTCCTGTATAGCTCAAGACTGTCAAGCGACAAAGCAGTAAGTCATTCATATGCAGATATATCTAACTGCATCTATTAGTAAAATTTTAGTTTTTATTGAGTCTGAATTGTCTTTTGAGTATAATGAAGGAGTGAACACTGCATCTATGTTATCTAGCATCTATGACTGATCATTTAAAGTTTCAGTTAAGGACATTTATAGCCAAGAGCATTCTATCAAGGTCTAATTATTGATGATCTGTTGTGAAGCACAGATTAATTGGCAGACTGAAATTCTGCTTTCAATTTATATTACTCCATATAATCGAGAAGAAAACAGAAGATCATGTACCATACTGTGAGAAAAAAGTGTTAATAAAAGCATGTGTGAAAAAAAAGTAAAGTAGAAGACTTTCCAGTGAATTCCAAGGGCATGTGGCTGGGACAGGTGAGAGTAAAGTTATGGTCATTAGCTAAAGAGAGAAATCCTTCCCTGAAGCACAAAATTACCAAAAATAGCAATGTACCTCAGAATTTTTGTCTTCCCACTGTAAATATTTGTTCTCTAAAGGAATATTCTTAAGTGATTTGAGGAAAAATTTCACCCATGAGGATGAGTAGCATCGTGCTATTTAAAGGGATATTTTAGCATTACCAGTTACAACAATAAATTAATATAAAAATTTATATAGTCTTGTCTTGCCCACATAAATACAAATTCAGAAACACAGAATCATAGAAAGGTTGAGTTTGGAATAGATCACTGCAGTTCATGCTTTTGTCAGCAACAATATTAGCTCCCTTTACCTAGGAAAAAAAAATATTTGTACCCATTTATCTGGCAGTATTATGAGCATTAACACCATATTTTGTCTCACTGAAACAAGTTTACTGGCCTCCAGAAATTCTCATTTAGAATGGTCTTGTCAATACACAGGTAAATGTACTTATGAGTTAGTCTTGAAAATGTGGCTCACAATCCACTTTACAATAATTCTGGTTTTAGGGGGTTTTATAATCTACAAAAATTCAAACAGGTATCAAAAAAGAAAATTGTCAAGATTTATTTCTACATACACAAAAAGTAGTTTCTTCTGATCCTTCTCAGATCTGATAATATCAAGTCAAAGGCTATGAAATAAAATCTTCACTGATAACTTTTTTAATGCTCAACAAAAGCAATTTCTTTCCTTCTACAGCTTGCAATCTCTTTCCACTAAAGAAAGCAAAAACCATGAAAATGCTAATGTAGAGCACTATGCTACTTCAGAAATTTTCATTGCTCCTTATGTTGAATTTAATTCTAACACTTTTTATTTGAGTGTAGACATATGGTGAATTGTAAGCAATGCTGAAGGCACTGGAAATTCAGCTGAGCTTTATTCATTCTAAAGGACACAAAAGTGTCTTCATGGCCTCCCCAGATCTAAGTGCAATCTATATCTTCATGCAGCTTTAAGTTGTAATGGAACTTGTATTTTCACCCTTTCCCTGGCACTCCATTCAAGAGAAGTGGGGACTGATAGCATAAAGGAGGTAAGTCCATCAGTGTGGCCAGTAATGATGAAGAGTCATTGAGTAGGGGCATTATCCAAATGCATCCTAAATACTGACAGCTTGGGGGCATTGAACATCTCTCTAGGAAGCCTGTTCCAGCGTTTGCCTATGTGAACCTTCCCAGAACATGCAATAAATAAATTAATTTAGATGAAATCAATACTGCAAGCAATTTCACTGTTCTTATCTCAATGGGTTCTCATGCTCTTGTTCTTTTTATTTGTGCCATCTGCCTCACTAAGGAATGTGAGTGACTGAGCAGCTGAGTGGGAATTACAGTAAAATAGATGAGAAGTTCTCAAAATGCAATATTGAAAATTACTGTAATTTCATTGCTATGGCAGTGACAGCTTCAACTGTCTAACAGAATTCCAGACTTCTAAAGGTTTTCTACCAAAAATATTCTTTGTGCTTCCTCAAGTGATAAAAATATTCACCATATTTTCTAGTATTCAGACTATAATGACTTTTAAAGGTTTAGTAGACAATTACAAGCCAAAATTAACTATAGATTAGCTGACACCACTTAACTTTTCTTTGCTTCAGAAGCACAAGACAAAAAAGTATGAAATGGGACCTCCTATTTTTGTTTTTCAACACATTTTTCTATTCAAAACAATTCTCATTCAGTTATTTGTCCCCAAATTATAGTGCTGTTTTCATTATCCTGCACCACCATTTGGCTCTGAATTTAGCAATGTTACTGTACAGAAGTATCTTACCATTGGACTTGGATGCATTTTTCATAGACCTACATTAACAGTAGCAGAATTATAAGCATTTTAAATCTGCTCTTTTAGCTGCATTGTAGAGCCTGTCCTTGTCACTTGAGGGGAAATGGCCTCAATCCAGAAAACATATTTCTTGACAGGACCCAAGCAGATGTGGGTTCTTTTTCACTATGTAGCAAAGATATGCAGCTCTGAATCACCAGTTTCTTTGTGTAGAATCAGTCTTTTTCTAACGTGTCCATACTGATAGATCCTTATAAAAAGAAACTATCCAGTACTTGCAACATTGTTTTTCAACTATAAAATGAAATATATTAACTAATAATACCAGGCATTTATTAACAGTTTGGAGATGCCAGACCAGCATTAACCCCATGGCACCAAAACTACTCGCTACAAGACAGATTGTCCTAAGTTATCTGGCCATTTAAGAAAAAACAGACAAACTTTTGTAGGGCAGCGAGATGCTCTGCTAGAGACAGTTGCAGTAAGTGTTTTGAATGATTCAGGCGATCTTTTCCCATCCTAAACAGATAATTGTTAAGTTCCAACACACTGCCCTGGGAAGTGGCACTTTCCACTAGACCAGATTGTTCAGCACCTTGACCAACCTGGCCTTGAACACCTCCAGAGATGGGACAACCAATTTCTCTGGGCAACACGGCCTGGTGTGCCATCACTATCCTCACAGTAAAGAATGTTTACCTAATATCCAATCCAAACTTAGTCTCTTTTATTTTGAAGCCATTCCACCTTGTCCTATCATTACACATCCTTTGAAAAAAGTCTCTCTTCATCTTTCTTTTTGCCTTCAGGTACAGGAAGACCAAAATTCGGTCACCTCAGAGCCTCTTCTTCTCCAGGCTGAGCAATCCAGTTGTCCCAGCCTTTCTTCACAGGAGAGGTGCTTCAGCCCTCTAATCATTTTCATGGTCCTTCTGGACTCCAACAAGTCCATGTCCTGTGCTGGGTGCAATGTGAGGGTCAGAGCAGAGGGACAGAATCCACTCTCTTGGCCTCCTGGCCACTCTGCTCTTGTTGCAGCCCAGGCTATGTTTGCCTTTCTGGGGTGCAAGTGCAGGTGGCTGTGTCCTGTCCGTGATGCCTGTTTCATTCTATTAACACACATTTCAGGAGTCCCTCCTTTGGCTTATTAAATTATATTTCATGTTGTTGATCAAAAAATTGATTTATTAAATGCAAATCATTCAAGAGTACAGTGAGAAAAAAACAGTGATTTTTTAAAGAAAAAATATCCAAGGAAAATTGTATTTTATTGACAAAGAGAATATTTCATAAGAACATTTTTCATGTTTTTTGTTTACACAGGGTTGCAGATTCACAGAATAAGCTAAGTTGGAAGGGACTCTCAAGGATCATCAGGTCCAACTCCTGGCTCTGGACAGCACCATCCCCAAGTGTCACATCGTGTACCTGAGGAGATTGTTCAAACACTTCTGAACTCTGTCAAGCTTGGTACTGTTTAATAAAAAGTTATTTGTTTTTTTTTTTTAATGGAATTATTTGGAAAAAACAGTAATTCTAAATTTTAAAAATTTGGACACTTCCAACTTTTTGGACTATAATTTTGAGTTCAACTGAGCATCACATTTTTGAAAATCTCTTCTCAGTAATTTGTGCTCAGGATGATCCAATGTCTGTGCCCTACAAAAAAATATAACAGCCAATTCTTCTTAGGCAAAACACTAAAGAAGTTAAAAAAAAAAAAAAAGTTTTAAAAAAAAAAAGCTTAGTGTCTCATTCTACTTCTCTGCTTTCTCACTTTGACAAAAGTAAATATGTTTTTTTCCCTCTGGAAATGCATAAATTCAAATTGTACTCTGAAATAATATAATAAACATGGCCTAGATGAAAAACAAAGCAAAGCAAATGGGAAGAAAATATTTTTAAGAAGGAATTGAAAAAAAAATATTTAGGAAGGAACAAAAACATACACAAACTGAGAGTGGTATTCTGACCTCTGTCAAAATATTCCTTGGACAGTAGAGAAAAATAGACAGTGACAGAGAGAGTACAAGATTTGAAGGCAAACTTTTTGAAATTGTCACTGACAGTTGTGACATTGATATGTTTTTTGTATCCATATGAAAGAAAATCATGTTGATTTTAACATATTTGACAATATAAAGGCTTAGCTTTTAAGGTAGGAAAACACTACAGGCTCAGCTTTGAATCAGATCACTATTTGTCTCAGGGCTCTGTTTATGTACCATCTTCTCAAAACCTCTAGTTGACATTTCTTATACATTCAAGGCACCCATTTTTTTCCTCTTCACTTCTTTTCAAAAATCTTAATGACTTCAATGATACTATTTGTGCTGTTTTTCTTGTGGTCCCAGTATCAACTTCCCACTGTCCCATGACAATGTGCCCTAGGCATCCACAGTATTTGTGCCAATCCTCTGAAACCTGTCGTTGCTTGCATAAAACGTGTAAGGCACAAACTTTGAAAGTATCCTCCTAATTCTCCTATTTCCAAAACACCACCACCTACATAAGATAACTGGTTTTGGATAAAAAGAGACGATGCAAAATAACCTTACAGCAAAACTTTGAAGTCCAAGACTTAAGTCTGTACTTCTGGGGCTTACACAGCTGAAGTCAAACAAAAATGTCATCAAATACAGGGGGAATGAAAATATTTCAAGACTATTCAGATGAATGAAAGGAATCCTTGTGTTTGGGGAAGGAATGTGGTTTCACAAAACTTCTTTTATCTGCTTCAGTTCTTGAGTGACACTTGTGCACAGCCAGTTTGGATTGATATTGGTCTCTGGATAAAAAAAAAGAAAAACTTATTAGACAAGTGTTTTTCCAGGAAAATTAATGATAAATTAGCTTCAGAAATACAGTCAGATAAACCCCAAGGAATCCTGGATTCCTATCAAGTTTTAGTATCTTCTGCATTTTCAAATTATTCTTCCTCTGCCCCTTATCACTTCTTTTAAGTTGTCTTATATGCAACTAATTTAAAGTATTAACTTGGGGATTTTTATGTTTCAATAGGAAAACAATGTCAACTCCATCAATCTTGGTGTGGGTACTACCACTAGTTTGTTGAAATGATGGTCCAAAGTGCATCATCTTCCAGATACATGTCATGTCTCAAAACATATGAAATAGCAGTTTATCTTAATTAAAAACATGTAAATTGAAATAAATTTCAGGAAAAGATAAAGGGGATTTTTTTTTTCAAAATCGGCGTTTATTAAAGTTTCAATTTGTCCAAGTTAAGAGTGATAATGTTTTAAACAATTTGTATTTGTTCTTTAAATTGTTTCTGATTCACTGAAAATGACATTAACTTAATGAGATTGTTTCCCTGAGGAGACTGTACCAAATTCCCCAGTTCTGGAGGGCAAATGTGCTTGATCTTTCTATGTTCCTGAAAACAGTTTTTTGTTCTGTTTCAATCCAATAAAAAGCTATGAGGTAGTTTGAGGGTCTCAGCAGGAAAGTAGAAAGGAAGTTGATTATCAGAGTTGCTATGAAACACACAGTCTTAATATTCTATATTACATATACAGAAACAACACTGAGGTATAAAAAACCTTAATGTGTACCAACAGACAAGCTTGCCAAGCTCAAATAAAAATTATTTAACTGTGGATCTGGATGAATAAAGAATGCCTCCTTCTTAATGCTAAGTTGGTGTTAAGGAGTTTTATTTTACCTTTTTTTTATGTTAAAATATGATTCTGCCTTGATTTCTGCATGTATTTTCTTAAGGAAAATGTTGTACATTTGATCTACTATATATAAAATATAATGAAAACTGTAATGAAATTTCTCCAAATAGAACAAATTTCATCTTGTGATTTATGACAATCATTCCATTTGCATTTTTCCAAAACATTTTTCCAACAGATTTTGATTTTTTCAGATGCTGATCATACCTCTATTTACATACTGTGATGTGATTCTGCTCATGTATGCTTAGTGTTCATTCACATGACTGCTGTCCAGATTACAGAAAAGTTACTTAAAGCCAGTTCTGAGGAAATGTTTCTGCTTCACTGGCTTTCCAGTTACAGAACTCAGCTCCATTAAAAAAATGAAGAATTTCCCAATTTCTCTGTTTTTCAGCAAGCTGGCATGTCTTTCTCTTAGAAGGTTATTTTTGTATTTTTATCACTAGTATTCCAAGTACTATTCTAATATAATTTAAACAAAAAAGGCTATTTTTTTAAACAGTAAAAATAATTAAAAACAAAAAAGGCTATTTTTTTAATGAAAAAAATAATATTTTCTTCATACATGGAAATTTTTCACTAAGATAATTATTTTTCTGAATGCTTCTCTTTTTTCTATTAATGTATTAATATAGCTCATCACATTATGTACATAAGCCAAGGAAATAAAAAAAAAAAAAAAGAAGCATATAGCTATTCTCTTTATTTTTCTTTTAAATCTCAGAAAATTAATACAGCATGTGGTAAAAGTAGTGAAACACACAATCCAGCAGGGAGAAATTCAATGCAAATATTAATTACTATTTTTCATACAGGTTCAGTGCCTGAGGAATATCTGATTTTTAATCACTGTGAAAAGTTTTCTTAGGTTGACCATGTTAACAATACTATCTCTGCTCAATAAGGCAGTATAAGAATGTGTTGCATTCTGAAACAAGAACATTTCAGAAGGGAAATAGCTGTAATTTGAACTTAATAAAAAATTAGAGATAAAAACTGCTCCTAATTGAAGCCAAATTATTAGAGATTTCTTTCTTAGCTTCAAATAGTCTCCCACAATATTCTGTCCTCTCTATAGGTTGAGCAAGTGAACTTACTTTTAGATTCAAAGTCTTCTGAATACTCAATTTTTTTCCAGCCCTATTCTTTGAAGAGTTTTGGGATCTTTTTTATTGTAAGGTAGGGTGAATGTTGCTTTGTCAACCTGAATTCTTTAACTGGGAAAGGAAATTATTTTCTGACACATTCTGTTCAAAGTAAAAATTGGGGAAGATAGAAAGTATCCAGCTGAGTTCAGTAATGAGGGGGATATCACCCAAATTCATGTGCAGGGAGAAGCAAACAGCAGCTATGGAAATATTACTCATAAAAGAAAGAGCAAATAGCAAAAGTCAGTGGGTAAATCCAGTAAATTTCAGATTTCTTAACATTTGAAAGAAAATTTTAATAGTATGCTTTTTATACTAAATACTTTTCATGACTCCTTTTACATCCCATGACTTATAAAATAATATTTTCTATGACAGTTTTGAAATGAACATATTTTCTTTTTTTTCTTTCTTTTACATAGCTCTGAAGCAAAAAATGTCTTTCAAAGGAAAATCCTATTGCAAATCAAAGCAGGTAGATAAAGTATTGTAACTATATTTACAGGTTTATTGATAAATATAAGTTTGTATTTTAAGAGTTTGGTTTTTTTAATTGCAAGTGGTCCAACATAAAAAAAAAAATTCTGCATGTGTAATACCAATGAGTTAAGCTTTAGTTTTCTTGTAATCTTTTCTTTCATTTATTACCAAAACATATGTAAATTAAACATAAACAAATTTGAATTATAATGACTGTACCAACCTAATTCTATTAAGATAAAAGGAATAGGTGTAGGCTTCATGATTAATAAAGATATCAGCATCAACTGAGACATGGCTGCTGAAAACATGACTTATCTCTGTGATTTCTGAAATGTCAAAGTATGCGTGAATAATTCAAATAAAATAGTAATAAAACACCCTAAACAGAAGAATTGATCACTGAGTGGATCCATAACAGGGTTTAAAAGTTCTTTCATGCTGAGTTTCTCAGAATCCACTGAGAAATAATTATGGAAATTTCTAGGGCCACATACCACATGAGATTTGCTAAGAAGATCGACGTGAGTAGCAGCATTTTTAAAGTGAGAATGAAGAGACCAACACTTACTGTGATGTACTCAGATTACTGAGAAAGCAGACAAACCTGTCCCTGATATTAACAATACCAGTGTTTGGTTTGTCAGTGGGAATAGATGAAAAGACTGTGATAAGTGGGATAAGAGCAATAAGGGAATCAGAGAAATTAACATTAAGGTGGAAAGAGGTTTGAAGGGTTCCTTTTAGTCTCCTTTTTCCTCTGTCTTTTGTTTCTGGATCTCCAATTTTGAGCATATTCAAATTCATGTTTCTTCTTTTGGGGAATGTGATTGGTGTTGTATGGATAACCTGTCAATATTTACATGGGTTAGCCCTCACATGAGGATTTGTATAGAAGACATGTAGCCAATGGACACTTAGTAGGGTACAGATAAAAAGATGTACCAATATTTAGAATAGAGAGTATTTGTTATATATTTTTGTAGCTTTTGCTTCAATTCAATTCGTGTTGAAACAAAACATTATATGATTAAATTTTATTATAATTGGAAAACAAAGCCTTGAGTTTGCATAAATCAATTCAATCCACCTAGAACCTTGTGATTAATAGGCCAGCATTTCTTATGCTATTGTCAATACTTTTGCAAAATTGGTAGAATGCACAAGAGCTGCCTGTACAGATAAACCAAACCATCATAGGTTTGTGGTTTGGAGGCACTCTGCTGCTATTTCTGTAAACAAAACAAATTTTAAAGTCTTGTACCAGACAGATGTATAAATTGGGTAGAAATCAGAAGCTTATTTTATTAATGAGTAATTGAATTTCATAAGCAATACAATCTGCCATGCAATTTTGCAAGAATTATTGAACGTCAAATTCCTCCAGGCATGGCTTCAAAACTCAGAGAATTTTTAAGGAAACAGTTTAAGAAAACCAAACTGTTATAAAAAAAAGAAACATTTCTTCTAAAATAAAAATTCTGGAGATATTATTTATGGAAAACTGACACTGAGGATTTTGTGCAGGGGCCAAACCACTCCACACTGTAATATATAACCTAAATTTATTTCCTAAGCTGGATGGGCAAAGTGAGTGAATAACAGTCTTATTTGAGACAAAAATATATTTTTAGTTCTTGTTATGGAATCACAAAATCTTTGAAGCTGGAAGGATTCTCAGGAGATCACAGAGTACAGTCCCACAGCTCAGATCAGGCTCAGTTATGATATATTGCTCAGGGTTGTATTGAGTTAGGTTCTGAATATCTCTGAGGATAAACCTTCCACAACTTTCCTAGACAGTGTGTTTTAGGGTGGAAATCCCTCACAATTAAAAAGAAAAGATTGTTAAATAGAAATTTCTGTATTTTTATTTTTCCCAATTGCCCCTTCTTCTCTCATTGAGAGGAGTCTAGCTGCTGATTTTGGCTCCCCCTTAGATGTTTTCATACATTCATGAGATTCTTCCTTCTCTTTGGACTAAGAGCTGTTGACCCTTCTGTTGCTCTTGTTATGAAAGATGTTCCAGTGTCTCAATCATCTTTATGATTTCGTGTTGGCCTTGTTCCAGTTTGTCCATGTCTTTTCTACTAAAGAGGCCAGAACTGACACAGAACTCTCATGGGCTCTCACCAGCAGAGAGAGGAGGAATCCCCCCCTGCACCTGCTGTGGACACTGCTGCTGAGTGACCACAGGGTGCTGTGTGCCCTCTTTATCACACGTGTACCTCACTTACTCACGTTCAAATTGTTGCCCATCAAGAGCACCAGGGTCTTTCCTGAACTTTCCAACTGGCTGGCTCCAGCATGTGCTTGTGTATTGGCTTGTTCCTTGGTAGGTGCAGAGCTTTGTGCTCATCTTTGTTAATCTTTGTGAGTCACATCTTGATATTTTACTCACACACTTCACATTCAAGTCAAATAAGTGCCAAGACTCTCCTTGTGATGAGTCCATGGACCAAGCAGAATTGTTTCAATTACTTGCTGTGTCCCTGTCATGGATGGTTTGGGCTTCTATGTGTAGTGGTTTCATCCTGGGTTTAGATTTCAGTAAGGTGTCACATACCAGATGAATATGTTTCCTCACACAGAGCCACAGTCTCAGTTTTGGGGTTGGTATGTTCTTTGTTTTTTGTTTTGTTTTGTTTTTTTGCTTTTCTTTTTGTTTTTTTGTTTTGATTTTGTTTGGTTTTTTTTTGTCTTGCTTTAAAATAGATTGTGGGCATTAGATGCCAATTTACTTATAAATTAGGTATTTTCATTCCAATCTCTCTTACTTTCCCATTATACAATGCCAAATTGTTACTGTAACCTTTGTGACTATTTTCCTTTAGCTCCTGCCCCAATTGATTGAGAAGAATGTAAATCTGGCAAGAGTTGCACTGCATCTCTGTGTAGTAATCTTGTTACACTAGTAATCTAATCAATTAGGGTTTAAATATATATAAATATAGAACAGATGTAGTCCTGGTCTTTGTTCGAGCAGTGCTTTCAGATTGGCTTCTTCCTGCAACAAATACAGAAGGGTAATTTAAATATTTCAATATAGAATTTTAAAGTTTTTGATAAACAAAGTAACAAGTATTTTATGGATAAGCTTTGTACAAGTTTCAAATAACTGGTAGATATATATATATAAATCTCGTGGTGATGCACAAGGCTCTCAGTGCTTGGTCAGCCTCATCTAAGCACAACATGATTGACTGCAATGAAATCCATTACAGACTTGAAAAAAAGAATCTACTCAGAGTTAGTCCTCTGCTTTACAAAGGTAAGAGTGAGCAGCTTGTGGGTAAAGCTGTGTAAGGCAGGGTGATGTTTTAGCTTTGCAGGTTCTTCTTGAGCACTTCCAGTGTATCATTGAGCATTGATAATTTGATTGTTACTGCACACATCCTTTTCTAGAAAGTCCACAGAAGTGTTGTATTGCCACCAAGTGCCATTCTTCTGGAACTTATTTGGCTTATTAAATATAATAGTTGGATGGGAAATTTCTGAAAAAGACACTGAAATTGTTAACACAAAGAGGCAAGAAAGGGGACAGGTGGAATGAGTCATGCTAGATAAAAGAAAAGAGACATAGAACTTTGATATCTGTTTTGCTAATGAAGGTTTTGCTTCTTGATTTTTTTCTTTGGGATTGAGAAAAAGATTGGCTTTTGCTATTGTTTCTTTCACAAATATTATCAATGTTATGCAATAGCTATGCGTGTGTATGTACATGATCCATACATTGGTTTCATAACCTTCTGCACTGCAACATATTCAAACTAGCCAAGAAAATCAAAACTGCAAGCATAAACCTTAAAAATGTTTAAAATCATGATCTTTGGTAGAGAGCTACAGTAAAAAGAGTACAGAAAATTGAAAAAGAGTGTATGAAAAGATTTCAGAACCATGCTTCAAACTTGCATATTAAAATTAAAGAATGGAAAAACCAGCTTTAATGTGAAATTCAAGGAGTGCTGCCCTTTTACCATGTTACAACCCCATCACTTTCTCTATGAAACCCTAATTAGGCCTTTGTACTACTGTTATCAAGTGACTGATGGCTAAACTCAGCAGCTAAATTATGCTTTGTCTTATATTCAGAGCAGTCATGCTGAAATCACAGCAAGTCTGTGAAGAATTTATTCTAAATATGCATTTAGAATCCCAAACATGTTCTCTCTCCATTTTAGCTACTCCATCTGTATATTCATGCTGTATGACTTTTCCTTTTACTGTGCCACACTATATTTCAGCAATAATAAGTAGGAATCATTTATGAGGACACAGTTAATGGGTATTTTTAACCCTAGCTGAAAGCAAATATAGGTTCAGGTAAAACTTTATGCTTAGCACACTATGATAGAAGCTGAAGCTCAGAAAGGCTTATTCTCATACACAGAGCAAAATGGCAATATTCTGGTGACTATATCTCAGGAATAATTACAGCTGCCATCATAAAAATAAGCAAGCAGCACCCAAAAAGGTCAGTTCTCACAATGTTTTGTCAAATTTTGTTCAGATTTTTCAATTTTACAAACAGGTCAAGGTACTGTGAGATTTACATACTGGCTGAGATATCACCATCCACTAGTATGAACCATTTCCATTAGTGGAAAAAAATAGAAAAGATGAAATTTGACTGAATGAAGAGTTTACCTCACCAGAGCAGTTTGCATTTTTGGAAATATTTTGTATATAAATTTAGAACAAGTATTATAGCTTTAAATAAAACAAACAAACAAACAAAAAATTATATATAATAAATAGAAATATATAAATAAAATAAATAATAAATAAAATCAGCTAAAAATAATATATTTATTATTATGTGGAAGTTGATTCAGATTTATTGCAAGAAACATGAAGTTGACTGACAGACCCTAATGGACTGAACTGCTTAAAAATCTTCTACAAGAGTTAATCTATTTTTCAGCACAAAATAGCTACGGTTTTAGTCAATGGAAAAGCTCCAGTTGTTTGCAGTGGGAACAGACAATGGACAAGCTCTAAACAAAAAGGAAGGTTTTGCTGCCTAAAAAGGGATTAAGCACCTGTAAAAACACAAAATGCCAAATGCAGTTCTGGCACAGTTAGATGAATAAAATTCATCTTCCTTAATGTAGGCTGAAAAAGGACAAGGCCAGAGGATATAACAAATTCATTTGCAGTCATTTGCAAAAATTTTGAATTTAACATTATGAAGTTTCATTTTAGTGTGCAGATCTGGCAGGTAGGCCCTGCTAGATTAGAAGCAGGCATACCAAACTGATTCCATACCAGAATCAGACCATGTCAGTGATGGCAGGAGCTGCAGGTGGGGGTGGGTTTACCTCTGGCTTGGAACAGCTGGCATGGATTCCTCTTGACAGCAGTTGACAAATAGAGGCAGATTAAGAAACACAAAGAACTTGAATTTGCATCTGTAAATCTGTAAAATAAATGTTCACAGAATGTCTGATGACCAACTTGCACAATGCAGCCCACATCCATTTTTTCAGACTGTCAAACATTCTGGAACAGCAGAGCCACACCTAAATCCAGTTATCAGGCTCTGATAACTTCTGCCTATGTCCAAGTTCAGTGGGAAAGAACTGGAAGAGAAGAACCAAGACCATGAGAGGTGCTGTTTTAAAAAATGAAAATGTTTTGGTTTTCCTTTTTCAGCAGTATATTTAAAAATAAAAACAAAAATTATCACATCCCAAATTGTGTGAACACCAAGCCAGTGAAAAATCCCCTGCAAAGACAACTGGAAAAAATTTACTTTTATTTTCTTAGAGGCATGGAGGACAATACAGTTCTGTGTGTAAGCTTTAATGTAGTGAACTTTCTTATAGAGAAGTACTTGTGAACAAGTTTGACCAGGCTTTCTTTATGTTTCAGACCCTAAATCTTAACGATTAATGTGTGCCATGAGGAAGAAAAATAATTTTATATTTCCTCTGTATTTCTATGTTTCTGCAACTTCATCATCAGAAAACAAATATGAATGACTATATATTTAAAGTGACTAGTTCTTAAAAAGAATTTCTCTACTAGCATGTTTAAAGATTTTGAATTGAACTACAATCAAATTTCCCAAAAGGACCACTTAGGAGAAAGTAGAAAATACAATAATAAATTTTAAAATGTCTCAACAAATGATTGATATCACAGTCTTTCAGGATGCTTGTTCCATATTTTCGTACTTGAATTAATTTCATAATGATGGTTTCAGTGAAAAACACAAAAAAACACCTTCCTGCAGGTAACACAACTTAAAGGAATACTAAATGTGCTAAAATAACTCCCCAAAATCATTAAACAATATTCTACTCTTCTTAAAATTTGACTTCTTGAAAAAAGATTCAACTTTTTCTTTACTCCAGTTGAACAGTTTTACATTATTGTGCTCCTTTACTCCTACTTACAGTACAAAAATGTTAACTGAGCAATCCAATTTGCTTTCTGTAAGGTTGTTTTGAAGATTCTTTTTCCCTTTGTTGATTCACTTTCAGTTCAATGAGTTCTTGTGCTTTGAATTGTAATGATTCTTTTAACAAATACTTGGTGCTTTTTGCTTTTTTGTGCTTTTTTATTGTAAAAAATTTAGAGATGTTTACACAGAAGTGAGTGTTCATCATAAATCTTTAAGGAAAAAGGGAGAATTTAACAGCCATGACTTGTAAAACTGAGCCAAAATCCAGATTCTAGAAGTTGCACTGCAATTCCCAAAGACATTGTCAAACATGATCAGCATGTGTTTGTAGAGTCTCACCTGAAGGATGCCAACTTCCAGCTGATGACATATAAACTACATTTACAAATAGAAATTCCTAAGCCAGGAGCTTGCAACTGACTTGATTTTTCAACAGTGCTGAAAACCCTGGCCATGGTCTACTTGAGGAGCAAAGTGCTGTGCCAAGTGAGTAACACTCATAGATTTTGACATTTCAAAACACAATCTTTAATGGTGGACATTTTGTTAATGATTACTACATACTGCTGTACACTAATCATTTTATATCAGTCTAGTGAAGATGGCTTTAAATTTGGAAGGTAAATGTAGACAGTTTTGATTGCTTCTGGAGGAAAGTCAATACTAATACTTTTGCATTCTCATCAAATACATAAGCTAAAAGCATCAACTCTCTAGCCAAGCCACTCAATCTGACAGCAGGAACAATACTGAAGAGGCTATTATCCTGCAGTTTACCAAGCTAGTCTGACATGTCCTGCAAAATGCAATTGGAAAAAACAAATCATGTGATGGATCTGATGTATAATTCTGTTCAAAATAGAAAACAATATTTTTAGTGTCCTTGCAACAAAACAGTTTATTTTTTTCTTCAGTCATATAAAGGACTGTATTTTCTTTTGCTATATTTGAAGATTATGATTTTAACAATCAATTATTGTGATAAGAATTACTTAGCAGATTTTAAAATTATGCATTAAATAACATACATTAGCAGTAACTCTACAGTCTTCAAAGAGGGGTTTAATCAACCTTCCAATATGAAGCACAGTATTAATGGAAATTTAAGATGCAAATTATTTTGAAAATATTACCAAACTGTTTTTTCCTGAAATTTTGTTTATTTTTATCTATGAGAAGTGTTAGATTGACAGTTCTAGTGGTTTAATTCCTTTCTACATGCCTACATTTTGATACTGCAATTTTTTTCCAGTTCTAAATGGAAGGGATTTACACAGTGAGAACAGAATAAGTTTTGATTGCTGATTGATATATGTACTTTCCTATCTTTCCAGAGAAATAACTCTGACAACAAAAGAGTTACCAAGGTCAAGAACAGCAGTCATAATGTTCTTTAGGCTGGTAAAAATGCTGCAATATTACCATAGCTGCCAATTATCTTATCTGCTTGTCTCTTTCTTTAGTGAAGTGCTACAGCAACATTTCTGGGCTAAGACTCCACCATTTCAGGACCATCACCAAAATTCTGCTTCAGACACTGAAGTTTTTAAATTTTCCTTCTTTCTTATAAAAAATATTTAACATTATTCTAGTACTTTAGGAAAACAGAACTGTATAGATTTAATCTACATTTACATGAAGCAGTGCTATGCCTTGTGAGCTACAAAGTTGCTGTTAAAAATGATACTCCATATCTCTACTCCATGATTCTAAAATCTGCTGCTTTCCTTAGAAAACAGTTTAGTTACTTTGCTTTTTAGTCAGCTGCCAAACAGTTTCATTGTTTCTCTATTTTAAATTTAAGCCTGCCAAAATTATTTTAGCCATGGTACACTGTTTTGAGCGTGCCTACTTTAGCTTGGACTATTTTTAACTAATATTGTGGAGTTCCTTTATTAGTATATTAACCTAATAAATCAGAGCCAGCTAAATCACAGAGAATACAAATCACAGAGAATACAAAAATATGTGCATCTTTTTTTTCCATGCTCCACCTGCCCAGCAGACAACTGCTTAATGACTTGTTTCATGATTGACGCTGCTCATTGAAACAAATCCTGGCAATGCTAAAGTAAATACAAGACAAGGAGGTGATCCAAAACATCTAGCACAGCTTCACTAAGGGAAAATTGTGTCTTACCAGTCCAGTTGTCCTCTATGTGCTGAAATTCGGACTGATATGAAACAGAAAGTACTTGCAAGACCCTTCAAGATTAAGCTAAAAATTCAAACCCAAACCAAACACAAAAGAAATATTTTTCTGTGACCATCAATTGTCAAAGTAACCAAATATGTGACAAAGACATAGATAATCACAGCAAGGCCACAATCTCAAGAAAACATCCTTCAGGGGAAATAGTAAACAAATGCCTTTGGGTTTTACCATCCCCTGGTTTCCAAGGAGTAGACAAAGACCTGAGGATCATTAGGAATGTTTAAGAACTACTGAGCAAGGGAGGGAGAAGATACCTCTTCCCCAGTCTGTGATGTCTTTCAGCTATGTACAGGCAGAGTCTTCCTACCTGATGACAATTATTTAGGTGCAGTGGAGCAGCCTAATTTACAATATATCACTGATTACTGTATCTCACATCCACATTACAATGATGGACATATCTGTTGCTAGAACCTACCTATATGTTCTAGCTGACTAATATTAAACCAATTCTAGCCATGTAATGTTGCTCCAAGACAGTATGGGGAGAACTTGTCTAAGCAAGCACAACCACTGTATTGCACAGCCCATCTGTGGTAACTTAAGGCCTTGCCCTTCTTCCATTACTTGGAACTTTCTCAAAGGAAAGAATTTTATATAGAAGCCAGGTTTATTTGAGCTTCAAAATTAAGGATTTTTTTCATTTTAACATCCAGAGAAGTTCCCTGACTGTCTTTACAACTCTCATTTCACTTTTGATAAAGCACAGCAGAAGTAAAGTGTCTACATCAGCATGTCTGAGGGCAATGACAAGGCTCAATCTTTTCTCCCCCAAAAAGGTGTAAGTAGCTCTTCAAAGAATCACCAAAGTCACTATTCAGATGCAGTCTGAGGCTTTCACGTTTGATGACTTTTAGGCAGTATCTCATCTTCAGAGGGAGACAGATTCTCTGCATGGTTGGATCTGAACAAAATCTTACCAGGCAAGCACATAGCAAAGAGTGGCAGGGGATGATTTATTCACCAAAACACAATCACTCCAGAAGACAAAAAAATTTGATACTCAGCAAGGGGAAGAAATTATGGTTGCACCTCTGAAGAAATAATTTATTTGTGATTTATATTTTCCTGATTACTTCAAACATTTTTCAGAATAAGACTTTTTTAGGGTCCTTACAATACTTAAGAGCTTACAAAAGATAAAATATATTAAACAGGTTTATTTTTACTAACAAATATTTTCAAAAGTATTTTGTGCTCTCTGGACTTCAGCTATGCAGACTGAGAAAAAGCAGTTGACAGAAGCAGCACATGAACAAAATAAGCTCAGTAAATAAAAGCATTTAGAATTTGCATTACTGTGTTCTTGATTATAATAGTAACAGAACATAAGCCTTTCTTATGTTAGCCCCTCTATGATCCTATATTGAATTTAAGAGTACAAGTATTGCATCAAAGTAATCTTGTGACTGATTTAGTTCTACTTCCAACTTTTCCTAGAAGCTAGGGAAGGGTACAGGCATTCTTTCATGTGATACCTGAACAGGCCAAATCATACTTTCATGAGTGAATACAGTTTCACTTACAGAAGGTATCCTCAATTTCATGTCAACAATTGTTCTGTATTACTTACATACAGAATTGATCTGAATTTGTTTTCATGTTACCATACTGTAGATCATTTAGTTGCTTGTATTGTTAAAATATTTCTTTTCTAAAGTTGCAACAGTTTAATACCTTTAAACTGTTATTATTTTAAGGTAAAGAATTATTTATCTTCTATCCATCTCATTAAGATTTAGCTCATTTTAATTCAGTACCTTATTCCCATCTATAAAACATTGTATTAGACTGTAAATTGTTTTTTAGATATTTATTCATCATAGATGTCAGAGAGCACTTTTTTGGTTGTTTTTTGGTTTGGTTTGATGTTTATTTTCCTAAAAATAGTAAGTTTATAAAAAATCCAGGATTTTTAATCTTTTGTTTAACTGACTTTCATAAGCATGTTGTTTTCTGCAAATATTTAAGATGGTTTACATCAGATAGTTTATCTTTTTTGTACCTTTTCTTTTTACTGAAGCTTCTGGATATGTGTCTTTCTTAAAAAAACTTGTACAAAGACACTACTTTTATTATTCTTTAAGAAAGCCATGGTCTTTCCTTTGACACTAAATATTTTTCCTTTGTTCCTTGAATAAATAATCACTCAATTACCAAATCCATTCAACACAATACAAGATAGGCTTCTGGAAAATAAAATTTTTATCAATAAATTTCCCCAAGCCCACATTCTGATATTGTAATTCATTTGCATTCTCACACTGAAAGACAAAGAAGATGCATCATGAAATTCCCTCTTGTACTCATCTAGGTGATCAGTAAATTCTTTTCATGTCTTCCCACTTCCTGCCATTTTTTTTTTTTTTTCTTGAAGATTAAACCAGACCTTAGTGTGATGATCTGGGAGCATTTCTGACTGGAGAAAGTTAGACTAGACTGATGTGCCCTCCCACAAGCTATCTATTTAGGTTGGAAATGTATGAGATGAAGTTAATGAATTCTGTGGAAGACCTAACAGGCAAAATATTCAAATTTCTCCATCCTGTTTCAGGTTGCAACAGGTGGGTTTGGGAGAAGAAAGAGTTAATGTCCTCTGAGGAAATGACACAGGAATGTCACTGCACATTGAGCTACCTTAGCTTATTATTGTACAGGAAAGAAAAAAAAAAAAATCAAGGAAGTTTTCATCATGTGAAGAGTTAATCAGTTCAACCTAGAGAGAAGAAAGAAACCATTCACACCTGAAATCACTCTCTGCATTGAGTCATTAATGATATTTACCATGTGACATCATAATCAATAAGTATAAATCTGTCTAAATTTAGAAGGAGGAAAAATCGTGCTTGGCTATCTGCAAAAGGCTTCACTGATCTGACAGCAGTATTTTCAAACCTAAGAGATAAAAAGAATTGCAAAGAATTAAACTGATAAAGAAATGGGAGCAAATTTGCAGTCTTCAGTACTTTGCTCTGAAGTGGAAACACTTTTTTATTCCCTCTGATAATTTTCTTTGCATTTAATATTTCTGTCCTCATCTTAAGATTAACTACCATCATGTGTAATTGTCTCCAACCCTCTCAAAAAGCTTATGATATCAGCTTCATAATGCCATTTGTTCCTCCTTCTCCCAACTAGATCCATGGTTTTTGTCCTCCTAGCTCTCTCTAGCACAACAAATGCCTTTGAGAGTTAAGCTAAAAATCTCCGTACCTCTTATTTGGACCAACCTTTCAGAAAAACTTCCACAGTGTTTTGAAATATTAATCAGTCAAATCAATAATATATATTTTGTGCATTGTGGTTTAAGAAGAAAAAAGATTCAGTTGCAAATGGATTTGGTAAACAATATTTCTAATATGTCTGTGACAATTTCATTGCTGCTTTCTGCTGCTCAGTCTTCTTACCAGAATATATCTGAAAATATTAGACTAAATAACCCCAATTTAAAATACTGACCTTTCTTTTTACATTGTTTTTAGAAGCTTTTTGATTATATAAAATTATACTTAAAAATAGAATATTGAGATCATTTTTTCCCACATAATAGGTAAGAGAAGAAAGATGAGTTTTGAATGAAGGAATCAACACTTGCTTTGCTTATGTGAGCATTTCCATTAGAGTAGAAATCTAAGAGAATTAGAATTTAACCTTTAGTTGTCATCTGAGCATTATATTTATGTGGCTGAATGTGTCTTAAAGTATCTGAGCAAAGATTTGCATATAAAGATTAAGAAGATCTTTTTCATATATTTGCATTTGAAAACAGTGTCTAGAAAAGTGCAGCGCTGGCCACTGCTTCTTATAAGTACATGGTTTCATTAAGAAATATTTTCCACAGAACTTTTTTGTGCTCGTCAACCCTATTGCATATTTTCTAATTAATTAGGGACTAATTGAAGAAATTTACTGTAAAATGCAGTGGCTATTAGCATGGCTGAAAAGAATCTCTGATTCAGAACTCACTGAAATCTAAAAATAAAATAGAAATAATATTCTCTTATCTCATGCATGCATATTTAAAAAGTGTAAATTACTACAGGCTAGTTTTTGAGATGTTAGAGGAAGGGGAGTCTTACCTGTTTCATTAATGTATTTACTCAGCAGTTTACTTTGTATAATACGAAAGAAGAAGGAAACATTACATATATGCTTGCATTCCACTTATTTTTTAGTTTCTTCAGAAGACCCTGGTGACCTTGCTTAAATGTAAAATGTCAAGTTTATTCCTAAAGTAAATGTCTAAAGTTTCTACATTGACTTGTGTGCTTGTGCATGCGTGTAAGCATCTGCTTTCATAAGAAAAGATGTCAGACTGACATATACTGGCAATATGAGAATATGATGAAAGGAAAGAGCACTTACTACCTACAAGAAAACCATAGGAATAACTCCTCTCAATGCAACTTCCATAGTTCAGAAATGAACTATGAAGAGACTCCTATTTTAGGGCTCCCTCAATGGACCTCAGAAATCTGTCTTAAGCAACTTTCTTATGTAAAGAATTGAGAGAAAGAGGTAGAAATGGTATCCAGGATTGGTTTGTGTTTGGCTTACTGAATTAGCCATTATATATCCATGGAAACACTCCTTTTAGCTATGATGAGAATGAAAACTTTACATATTCCCAGACAATACAGTAAGTAGGACATTGTAGAAATCCATTTTTTAAGCCAGGGTTTACTTAGAATTGTGAATCTTGCCTAATCAATTTGTAGGATACATGGACCATATAATTGTATATGGGTGTGCCTTAAAAGCCTCCTGTAGGTTAGACATACTAGTACTTGTACATCATAGAGTGAAGGTTTGAAATCAAATGCATTGGAACATGGTCAGACATATAGTAAAAGTTACTGGGGAGAAACTTCAACTTCTGTCAGCTGAGCCACTGTAGTTCTGAAAACCTGTGTGTATCACAGGAATATATATGGAAAGTAACAGTAATCCACTAGTGACAAAAGTTATTATATACATAGAGGAAGATTGTAGAGCTGATGATTAATTTAAAATTAATTTCTCATAAACTGATAATGCACATAATAAAAAGCTCTGTTATAATGCTGGAAATACCATTTCATCTCAGACATAAGCTTGTTTTTGGATGCACTATTATAATGTTAAACAATGCCTGCTTGAAAAAGTCAATATTAGTGCTTACAACTAATTAATTAAGAAATTTATTGAACCTATATAAATCTTCAAAAATGCATGTATCTGTAAGGAGATGTAAAAAAAAGGTGTTTATGTTAAATTAATGCACAGGTATGTAAGTTTTTAGTCTGCATTCTATTTGTCTAATACTTGTAAGAAAGTGTCTTAAAAATCAATTTGCCTGGTGCTTTTAATCACAGAGCTCTTCCTTTTTCCTGTTATATATGTTTAATAGCACATAAATATGTATACAGTCAATTTAACATTGAGATAACTCATCATTCTTGTAGTAATCATCAAACATGGGTAGATAGATCTCTTACTATAGGAGAAAAACAGATGATGACAAACTTTAATCTCATTTTCCATCCACAGAATATTTTACCAATACTTTCTGAATTTATGTAGGTTGATATGGTTTAAATCCATTTCAATGACTGTATCAACATTTATAAAATAGATCAAGAAAACAATGAATGCTATTTCTTAATACCTTAACACAGATTGCTCATCTGTTTATGCAAGTACTTATTTAAAGTAACAACCAAGGGCCCCTGAGCAAATGTCTAGGAGTAGGAAAAAGGGCATATCCTGAATCCATTACCAGTCCCATATTACAAACATTTTCCTTTTAATTTAAACAACATTTTCTTCTAGATTTAAATTGGAGAACACTATAATAGGCAACAGCATTCCCTCAAAACATCATGATTTTTATTTTTAATAACATGATATTATATTGCTCTTTCCATGATTTCCAATATTGCAGCAGCTTTGAAAAAGCTAGATAAGAGTTTTCTCCAAATTTTTTTTTTTTTTTTTTTTTTTTTTTTTTTTTTTTTTTTTTTACTTTAGGGAAGAATAAGATAGATAAGAGTTTTCTCTAGAACTTTTTTACTTTAGGGAAGCATTAATAAACAACTTTTCTGTTCTTTAAAGAAAAACTCATAAAAATGGAAGTTCTTGCAAGTGGACACTGTTTGGGGTTTTTTTTTGTTTGTTTTAAACAGCTAACAGGACTAATCAAAGCATTCAGGTGTACCCTCTGCCTGGAGCTCTCTAACTGGAAAGAGTATGCTTACCTTTCTTGAGGAAGCAGTGACATTTAGAGTTTGGCCCTGCAAGGTTATAAGTTGGCTACCACTCTTCTCCTCTTCAAAATATTTTGCAATCCATCTTGCTCACATGAAACACATACATCTCTGGGAGATGCCACTTCTGACTAATAGGATAAACATTCCTACTGGTCTAAGAATTACCCACAAAAAAAATCTGACTAATCCTGTGAAGCAAAAGCCCATGAGTGGTAGTAGATGGGGAGATGTGACACTGGAAGCTTTGGCTGTGTGGAGAAGGGTAAAGGATGAAAAAGAAAACTAACATTGAAATAGTCAGCATCTGCTTTTATAATGATGTCAAGTTTCACCTTGTGGAGAGAGCATGTACTTCAATGTGTTCTCATAAATATTTGCATATCAAGTGTAGTACTAAACTCAATAGTTAACACCAGGGTAAGGACACATGAGGTAGCCTCACACCCAATACTGGTCTCCTTGGAAGAAAGAAGGAAACAGGCATGGAAATCATCAACACATGAGTTCCCTTGGCAATAGCTATATCTGTACATACAAACAGAAGAATAACTCAAAGTAAGTTATCTATGTTTTGGATAAAATCAGCCCCTTTTAAAATTTTTAAATTGTGCATGCATCACATCACAAAGGAAAAAACAAAATGCTCTCAAAATGTTTTCATTGTGTAAATGAATAAAAATGCAATCTTCCAAGAGTTAAGGAGGAGGGTGCTTGGAGAAGGTAGTGCCTGGTTCATCTTGGGGTCTCACAGGGAAATTACTAGAGGCAATAAACAAAAGATGTTGGAATGAATGCAAGGAGAATTTCATAGTCAGAGTTTCTAAACCCTGAAGCAGGTTGCTCAAAGCATTTTCAGACTATTCATCCTTGGAGTTTCTCAGAATTCAGCTGGACAAGATCTTTAACAATTTCATCTAATTTTCCTGTTAGCCCTGTTTTGACTGGGAGCTAGGACTAAAAGACTTCCAGGGAATTAACTAGATGACTTCTAATTTCCTTTTCTAGGATTATATAGTAGTACTTTCTTGGAGAGAGTACAGAAAAGCTTAGATATGTACTGACAGAATATAGTTTCTGAGATCTAATAATGACTCCTTTGTTCACAAAAGAGACTGAGGCATATATATGGATGAAAAAATCTCCAGAAAACCTGTACACTGTTCTTTACTATGTTGTGCTGCATGCTCTGGAATAATGGTGGTGGCATTTATGATCTAATTATTCCTGGTCTCTCCTGGGAATCATGCCTTTTTAGTGACTTTGTTTGTGTTCCAGTATAGAGAACATTGTTGTGATGAGTTTTCATACAGATTACGTAGGTGCACAATTACCACTCACAATTTAGCTTCTTGTACTAAAGTAGGTTGAGTGTGCTGCAAACCCACTAACTCTTAGTGGTGACTTTCTTCACTCTCTTGTCTGCCAATAGGGGCCAAGTTTTCTGAAGAAACAGGAAATAAATTTTATTCCCTTGGTAAATTTGAATACTTATAAATCTTGCTCTAAGACAGCAAAAGAGATGTCAGAGATGGAATTATTATCAAGTAACTGCAAGTGTGTCAACAAAGGCAAATTAAACAAAGAAGAGGCATACCCAAATGAGATAAATATTTAAGCAGCATTCACATCAAAACTAGAGTGGAAAACCTGAATATTTTGTCTTTGCAAATTGGCTTAATTTAGACAGTGATTTCCATCATTTACTCCATTTCCAGGCTATAACTGATTTTTTTAAGGATGCTGACAGCAAGTGGTAAAATATGCTATCATAATGCACAGATTAATCCATGTTTCCACATTAATAACAAAAATTATAAAGTTATACGAGTCCTTTTTTAGATGATGGTAATGACTATCAGTAGTATTATGTCTTCAATATGAGTTTTCTCTAATTAATTTTCTCAGCATATTTCTGGCTGATACAAAAGTTCCTAGCAACAGTGAGTTTATGTCACTGGACTGATATCACTGCATATCCCACTTGACTTGCTTTGCAGCTTAATTTAATAGCACTCTGTCTTTGATCATCTAATTACATGAGATATTTTCACATTTTCTATGCCTAGTAAATCAAGCAATTTTTGAAAATTATTTTTCTCTTAATAATACCATAGTCTAAACAAAGGTGAATTCCCTGAGGCCATTAATTTAACATTAATCAAATGGCAATTACTTTTCCTTTTAACTGTAATGTGCAATCATTTAATTAAATGCAAAACAAATTTGTGGGCCTGATGATTATATAAGAAGGGAAGTACACTAAATGGCTTCTGTCTCTTGTTTGTTGTGAACAACTTTTTTAGAACAAAATGTGTTCAAAACTCTGGTAAATGCCAGAGATCATTACTGCTTATCACAATCTTTTAATAGAGTATTTCTCATTAAATCTTTTTCTTGATATCTTAATTTTAGAAATAATAAAAGTGCAGTTTAAAAATCTGAGTATTTTTAAACCCTATTCTTTGGATGAAATAAGGGATGAAACAATTGTTTAGGTGCAGAATATATCTACTTGATTCTTGGCTTTGCAGTGTTCTCCTCTGCTGCCTTAAGCATCTTCATCAGTGTATCTACATTTCCTTTTAATGTCCTTAAAGTGTCAGCATAAATCTTAAACCCTGCCTTTGCCTGGGGTAACCTTGGCTAAACTTTGTTGTGGGGTTTCTACTTGGTCCTAGTAGGAAATTCCAAACTGATCATACTGGAAGATGACAAGCACATTAATTTATATTTACAAGGTGTTAGTGGCACATTTTGGGAAATTAGACTATATAATATGTGTATGAGCATGGAAACAGCATTATTTACAGATAGGCACAGAATTTTAAATTAATTTTATGCACTTCATTCTAGGGTAAATTTTAACTGTTCCTTAAAATCTGTACTTCACTTTGCCAAGACAAGTACAAAGTGGGGATTTCTTTTGGCAAAATGGAGGATTGTACTTTGCATGCTCTGCACCTTGCTATATCTTCACTGGTTTTCAAATCTACATTGCATTTGAAAATAGCTACAAAAGTATATTTGACATGCATTTAATGCCTATTTTCAGTTTTCATTGCTATCCTTTATCTGATTTTACCCAGGATCTAAGGTGGTATCCCTATAATGTCCCTATAATGATCAGTAATCACTGGTCATGAAAGGTTGTTACTCTTTTAGAACAGACACACCACTTAAACTTGTGTGGGATTCATCTATTCAGAAGTTTCTCAGATATTAGGCAATCATGTACTTATATAAGATGTTAACAGATATAAACATTCTAATGCTATTTGTTATTAAAATCTGTGGTACTCGAGGCAGAAAGAAGAATTGTATTACTACTTAAAATTGTCAATGAGGGATGCAAAACAGCATGACTGGTGGCAATGAACCCATTCCCCATGGTGAACATGCTTGACTCGGATTTGAACTATTGACCCACATTTAAATGCTAATTCATGAAAGAGACCTAAATATTAAGGTGTTAAGTACTCTGGAGAAGATTTCTTTGAAATTCTTCAGGTTCAGCTTTCAGACTTGACCTCTGGTCACAAAGCCAGCACACATACAAAGCAGTTCTGCCTGGGAGTTTTCTGGGATATAACTATATGGGTTAGACTACTGAATATAGTCCACATGGATTTATTGTTAGCAAATGGCAGCACTTCCTGAAAGTTAACAGGGACTTTTTTCAGACTTTTTAGGCTGTCATTACACTAAATAGAAAAAAAAAAAAAAAAAAAAAAAGCACTACTGTCTTTGTATGATATCTTAAGGCAACTGTGTTGCTATCTTATATGCAATTTTGTGATGTGCAAACTAGTCATCTATCATTGTAAGTTTCTGCATTGCTTTATTAAGAATTTAAACCATTCCTCCTCCTTTCTGAAAGCAATAAGACAATTATATTATAGGCAATGACAACAGGCAGTGCACAGATTTCACTCATTTCATTCAGTATTCAGTTCTGATTACACATAAGTTTCTGTGACAAACTGCAGATACCCTTTTTTTTCCTTTCTCTCTAATCTTAGAAATGTCCACAACTTCCTGTAATAAAGCTTAGTATTTATGGACTTCAGCAGATGGATATAAAAGAAAGTCCATTTTCTGACTTTTATTATTTATTGAATAGAACAGGAGATGTACGAAATAGTCTGCTACTTCAGTGACCTTACAGATGAGGACAAAGAGAATAAAGGCAAGACCTAGAATAGAAGGAGTTGTAAAGAGTGCCAGAGGGAAAATTACCCTGAAAATGTACAGGAAAGACTGTGCTGAGTGAGGAAATCACAGCTTCCTATTCTGAGTCTAATTAACATCACCTCTTGAATACCACAGAATCTGCAGTGTTAACATGACTTCATTGTCCTTTCCTGGGCAAGCAGAGTTTAATGTTTCTCTTCAATTGACTGCATACCTGGAGATCTATATTCTTCTGAAATTACTGGTTTTCCCCAGATGCTGTTTGCCTTAGAACTAGTTATAGCAACCTAGTTCTTTTGAAACCAAATAATAAAATTATAGAATCATTCAGGTTGAAAGGGATCTTAGGAGGTCACCTCTTCCAATCCCCCTGCCATGACCAGGGGTAGCTTCATCTAGACCCAGTTGCTTAGGGACCTGTCCAATCTGACCTTGAATGTTTTCAGGGCTGGGACCTCCTTGGGAAAGCTGTTTCAGTGTTTTACCACTCATAAAAAGATATGGAGTCTAAATCTACCCTCTCTTTTCAAAACTAGTACCTGTTATCATATCTCTGTGGGACCTAATAAAAGATTTACCTCCATCTTGCTTATAAGCCCCTTTTAAGTACTAAAAACTTCAATGACATCTTCCTGGAACCTTTTCTTCTCCAGGCTGAACAGCCCCAAATCTCTCAGCCTCTTTACACTGAGGAGGTGTTTGAGTCCTATGATCATCTTTTTGGCTCTCCTCTGGACCTACCCCAAAGGATCCATTCTTTCCTGTACTGCAACTCCAGAAGTGGATGTAGTGTTCCAGGTGGTGTAGAGGGGTAGAATCACTTCTCTCAACCTGCTGGCCACTTTGTTTGGATGCAGCCCAGGAAAAGCTGGCCCTCTGCAAGAGCACATTGCTTGGTCCAGCTTTTCATCCACCAGCACCCCCAAATCTTCTCAGCAGGGCTGCTTTTGATCTGCTCATCCTCCAGCCTGGACTGATATGGGGGCTGCCCTTACCCAGGTGCAACATATTGAACTTGACCTTGATGAACCTCATGAGTTTTACATGGGCCCACTTCTTGAGCTTTTCCAAATCCCTCTAGATGACATCCTGTCCCTCTGGTATGTCAGCAGCTTTGCTAAGCATGAGATCATCTGCAGACTCAATCCCACTGTCTATGTCATTGATGAAGACATTAAACATTACTGGACCTAATATGGACCCCTGAGGGACACAAGTCATCCTTGACCTCCCTCTGGATATTGAGCAGTGGTTACATTTATTGTGGGAATAGTCAAATTCATTTCAGAAATTACCACATCAATGGAACATGCAATTACCTCTTTATTATAGCATTTTCTCTTATATATTTCATAGGATGAACTTGACTGTATTACAGTGCAGACTGGAAATCTCATAAGAAATGATGTCTCAGCTTTTCCCAGCTTGAAATATTGACAGTAAATTGACATTTCTGAGACAATTTTTCCATTTTGCTCACAAATGTAAAAATTATGGTTGCTGTTGTGGTCTCATTACTTTACTTTGCTATATGAATTGTTTGACTTTGTAGCTAGTTAGGTAGATTACCAAATGTCAGTCTATGGTTTAGATATAAATGCACAGATGTTTCACATTCATATTTTATTAGAATAAAAATCTAATAGTAGGCTTCCAAAATGCTTTATCTATAATCCATACATAGCTCTCATTAATACAAAAGCTATCAATATTTAAATACATTGTCAGGAAACAAGAAAAACAACCAAACAAAAACAGATAACACTAAATAGCTGTAACTGATAAGGCTGGTTTTGAAGAATTTACTGGAGACATTCAAATGTCTGCTAATGTAATCAATAAATTAAAGTCTACTCCTATTGACTCTAACAGTACATAGAAAAAACTTTTCCTGAGAAGTAGAGAGACACAAAATTATTCCATGATGTCTCTCAAAATCAGACAAGACCTGGACTCATAGCATTCTGTGACAAGAATCAAGGAACAATTATACATAGGGAATATATTTATTAACCCTGAAAAACCTGTGCACAATTCTCATTAGTGAAATATTCTACAGTGATCCCTCTGTTTGCAGTGCTTGCAGTTCCACTATTGAAATAGAGAAAAATGTTCTTCATCTACTCTTCTGGAATATGCTTTGAATTTTTGTAATAATGAAATTGGATTCACATAGTCATGTATTGATATGTCTTCATGACACCCTAGTGAAATTTGATTAATAATTGTTTAATTAATTTAAGCAGAGGCATGATTATCTCAGTATAGCACAAAGCAGAAGAAAAAGTTTCATTTTTCCTTTCATTCCTTAATGTGTACTGAAAAATCTTCAGCATACCCATGTATCTCTAGTAAAATTTTCTTTAATTTATATGTGTAGACATATATGTTAATGGTTTATGCATGTTAATCCATTACATTTAATCCCAAGTGTATGATCAGATAAAGACTATAAATATTTATTATTTTAATTTAGTGTCCATGAAAAGGTGCATATCAACAAACAAAGCGAAAATATAAAAAATGATCTAAACATGAAAAGCATAAGGTATTTTATTAAGAAGAGGAGTAAGAAAATGTTTTAATCTTGACTTGAACTCATTCATTTATCTTAAATGATTGCACAAAATGCTTCATTACATTTCATCCTGTTATGAGTCGTGTTATGAATAGTATTTACAGACTTCCTCCATAAAACAATTTATAATTTACCTTCATGTCTGTTAGTATTATTTCCACTACACCTCAAAAATACTGATTTAGCAGATAAATACAGTGCCAAACTAAGAAAATATTTGGTAACATGATTTAAACAATGATTTTATTGTCCTGAGGCCTCTGAGATTGTATATAAATATTCTTTTCCTTACTTTCTTTTCACCACTATTTTTCAGACTTGATAGTAATGCTCTCTGCATCAATCTCTCACATTCATGCTTCCATTCCTGCTCAGCTGGAAGGTCTACCTCTGCATAGTAAATTTTCTCTGAAAAGCACACACTGTTTCCCACACTCCTGCTGTTCACTTGGCATGTCACAGATTGCCAATCAGTGTTGTTATTCTTTTTTTTCCCCTCAGTACCTTTATCAATCTGTGTCATCTGTGGCTTTTTGAGAGATATCCCATATTTTAGATGCTCATAATATGATTCTGCTTTGATTTTTTTTTTTTTTTGTTTTTTTGGGGGTTTTTTTTTTGTTTGTTTTTTTTTTTGTTTTTTGTTTGTTTTTGTGCACTACATATTAGCAGAAGTGATTGGTTCAACTTCCTCTTCTGCATGCATGATTATAATGTTTTTTCTTCATCAAAATAAAGAACATTTCCAGGAGGGCACTGGCCAATTCTTTAAGATGCTGGACATTGTGAAAATATTGAGCAGTCCTCAGCAGTTTATCTTTACCTTGGAAGTACAGATGCTGTCTGACAACACATTCTAAAAGATTAAATAATAAATAGAAGAAAATGTTTTACCTTATATGCAATTTTAAACAACAAGAACACTCTAAATGAGACAAGATTTCAGCCAAAATGTCTATTCACAGTTCTGATGCTGCTAGCATTAAATACCTAACTTCAATTCATCTTTCAATTGTGCTATATCCATAATGTCAGACCACTCTTAAATCATTCAAGGACATCCTTTCTTGTGCATGTGTCTCAGCAGACTCTTTCTTTTTTATGGTTTTGCTGTAAAGGGGCATTGAAACATTTGTCTATTTGTCTCATTCAAGCAGTGCTTTCCCACATCATGCACAAAGGAGCAGTGGGAAAATAGTTGTAGCCATGTGTGATTGAGGAAGGCTGATACCAGCACTCTTGAGGCTGCTGTACTTCAAAGGATTTGAAAGTTTGGTTTGATAAAAGATAAAGGGACAAAAGTTCAAGTTCTGTGATCAGAGGCACCAAAAAAAAAGAAAAGAAGGTAACTTCTGATAAGCTTCACTTGTTCACTTGGACTGGGTGCAGTCAGACTGTCAAAGTTACCAGAGTGGCTAAGCTGGATAAGAAAATGAGTGACAAAATGGAAATAAGAGCCACAACAAAAGTCAGATGAGAAATCTGTAAGCACCTGTCAGTGCTGGGGATGTAGGAAAACTGAGTCTGCTTCAGTATGTCTAAATGATTTGTACACATATTTCATAGTCATGAACTACACAAAATACAGTACTTGCAGTCTTCCTAAACTGGCGATTCTTGCCCTACAAAAAAGGAGAATTATCCTACAGACAGGTTACTGAATGGGTTCACCTGCATGTATTCTCTCCAAGGTACTATTTATTTTTCTCTGCCCGTCCTGCAAAGATCTGAAATCTGATTTTCATTTTGCAAATCATAGGATCACAATAAAATTCCTCCTGAAAGAGACCCCCAAAACTCATCAGGTCTGACCACTTGCTTAAGGCAGGTTTAAATTCATGATTGAATCAGTGCTTATATGGCATATGTTCCAGACCCCCTTATCCCCTTGGAAGATATTCACTGAGACTTTCTTCAGATTGTCAGCACCTGTCTTGTACAAGGTGGACCAAAATGGTGCCTGATTCTCCAGTAGAGAAAATGCTGTAGAGCAAATGCTGTATGAATGGGAAAAATCACCCTCTTCAATTTTCTGGTCATGCTCTTTTTGATGAAACACAGTATGCTGTCTAGGTGCTGAACATACCCTCTCTGAGAATCTTGGAATGACCCTTTGACCAGTTTTCACCCATTTATTTTGTTCCTCACAGCAGAGATTACCCAGTGAAACTTCTCATTAGAGCTGGCATATGTAAGAAGTCACTAATGAAACAGGCTTAAATTCAAACACCTACAATGTAAATATAGGGAAATGCAAGTTACAATGACAAAGATCTTGCCTGAATGACAGCCTGCTGCTTTTTGACTGATCCTTTTCAAATGAAACAATTCCTGTAGGGATAACTGATTTTATTCATTTTTCTGTCTGCACTAGGGACTACCTCCATGGGATAGAACTATCTTTTTCTCTCATTTCCTTCTTAGTGTGGTATTAAAAACTCATTAGTTTGCAGCCTAAAAATCTTTATTTTATTAAGATAATATTACATTCATCTCAGAATATGACTGCTATCATTTATACTGTAAGCAAAATATGGATACAAAATTAAGAGGTGCAATATTTAATATTCTCTTTGAAATATATTTTTAAATGTTTTGTTCTGTAGTCTCTTAGGCACTAGAAAGACTCCTGTAGTTTCCTTTTAACACATGCAATAATTATACCTTCTCAGTACAGTCCTCAGAAACATATAATTTTGTAGTTACACTTTAAAGAACCATTCAGGAAAAAGCATCCAGTAAAGACTTTTGGAAAAGTGAATAGTCCATTAAAACCCCCCAGGTTTTATATCTGGGACTTGATCATGCTTGATATACATTTTCACTCCAGTGTGCACTTCTCTGTGTCTCTCACTAACATTAATCTTCATTTTCATTTAATAATCAATTTTTTATTTAATCTTAAAATTTATTTTGTCAATTTTTCTTTGAGATTTTTTCTTGGCAGTTTTCCATTTATAACAATTTTTCTTTTGGTAGCTTCTTAAATTTTTTTGCCCTGAAGACTAATAAGTTTAAAAAGACACCCAAAGAGAGGAGAGAATAGTTCTCTCCTTTAAAACCTTTAATTTTTTTTTTTTTTTAACATGGTATCTGGATTTATTGGTGTGTTCATAGTTCTAAATGGGTTTTTAATCAGTCAGCATTGATTTAGATAGTTGAAGCAGTCAATATTGCTTTGTTAAGTCCTCATGCAATGTTAAGAAATATAGATCCTAAATGCTTTCCAGCACACATCCAGCTTAGCCTATATGCTATAACGTTGCAGCTTTGAAAAGAGGCATAACATAGTGAAATTTAATGTATGTCTGTGGCTTTAATCACTAATTCCACAGTATGAAAAATGTAAGCAAAGCAATTGTCTGAATGTGTTCTGCAAAGTTACCTAGAAATGAAAATATAATGGCTTTTAAAGGGTTGTTCCTTTGTAGTTCAGTTTATATTGTGCAATTTTACTTTTGAGATTTGTAATTCAAAGTTAGAGGTAAAAGTCTGTGGTACTGGAGCGGATGAGAACAGAATGTTAAATATAGGCATTTTCTACATTAATGTCTTGCAGCTCCATTTTCTGTTCCATTAACTTTAATACTTTTGCATGTTGGTTCACATGTAGATTTCTAACTAACTGACAAGCAGAATTTTAAGCCTTGTATAATGTTTCTATAAAAATACGTGGTGCTCAACTCAACTTCCCCCTTCTGGCACCTGCAAACTGAGAACTGACAATAAACTACTCTAAACTGGCATTGTCATTCATAATGCTCAGGGGTCTCCTTGTTTAGACTGGCCATTCTGAAGTACACACTTTAGAGCCATAAGTAGATGGAAGTTTATGTGTAAAGTGGGTAAAGGACAGCATCAAAATGGTTCTAAGAGATTACAGTAATGACTTTTGAACATTATTTGCTACATGGGTGATTAGAATCCTGCATCTGAAGCACCCTTGGAGATGATGTGAGTAAGAGGACTGTCTGCTAAAAGTAGAAGTGCTGGATGAACACCCCTTAGAATATTTCTGTGTACTGCATTTTTTGTGAAGGATTTATATTAATTAAAGCCATAAGGCTAAATTAACTAAGGAGTATATGCACCTCATTGCTATTTAGGAAGTCTGAGGCAGACATTTAAATGGTAATAAAAATTCTCAAAAGAAGTCTCAGTCATATCTTCTGTGTCATTCTACTAGATTTTAGTTGTCTAAGGTTTTCCTGAAAGCAGTGCTATCCTTCTTCCAATATACTGACTCATTCCACCCTGGCTTGTCTCCTGTTTGTTGATCATTTGGGAGTTCCAGGCATTATCATCACATAATAATCTATTATTCAGATACTTAAAATACACTGAAGAAATGCCCACTCTGAAAATTTTAGATGTAATATAATTATTAGATATTACAGCTCATAAATAAGTGGTCTAACTACCAATAAGATAGGTCAGTGATGGGTTTCTCCTAGTCTCTTCTGATGGAATTCTGTCTCTTCATATGGATTCTTTCACTACAAAGAGAACATGAACAAGTGATCAATTATTTATTCATATGATAATCCTCAGCTTAGAAATGCCACAATGGGATATTCATCAATTTACATGTGGCCTTTTCACTCTGAAATATGCTGCAAGATCACATTTCTGCCTTTGTCTCCCTCGATTGCCTGTCTCTGGGAGCTGGGCTGCTTTATAACCTTCAAGCATCAGTGCATCTTCTTGAGAAGCAGGAAGCTTTTGGGCTGTTTCTCTGCACTCTTTGATCACCAATGCCATTCTTCATTTTTGCCACAAAGAACTGTGATTACATAGAAGTTCTAGCTCTCTTTCTTATTTCTTATTCCCTCTTAAGTGAAATGCAAGGGCAGTTCATCAAAAGAACTTAACTAGTAATCTCAATAGTTGTATTTATGTTTCAGTGTCATGATATTTCAAAGTATTCGTATTTTGAATATATTCATTCTTCTCCCTGTTGAAAACCTAGAGTCTTTGTGATTTATTATATAATTTGAATTTTTTTCCACATTTGAAAGAGAGGATTGGGTATTTAATAATGTTCTTGTACTATAGTAGTACATAAAATATTATATAAGTAATTTTTTCTTAGTTTTCAGTGACATATTCAAGTACTTCTCTGTTTTTTAGAATTGACTTGTCACTTTGGTTGAATTGCTGTTTCAATTTTTATCTGGTTCTTTTCGACCAACAGGCAGGATTAAATAAAATATTTTATTAATTGTCTAGAAATTGGATTTTAATCTTTAAATAATTGGATTTTTTTTTTCATTTTCCCCAAATTTAACATCGGTCCATATAATTACTTTTTCTAGATTGGCATAACAAGTATGATTTTAGCTTGCTTGATTTGTTCAGGCTTCTGTTTATCCTCAGATGTATTCTCAGCACACATATTCAAAGACATTATCATTTAAGTCTATACATAACTTTGATTTGATACCCTAATGTTAACATTGGTAGAATTTTTCACAGAAGTCACTTTATTATGAATAATATCCCAGTTGTTAGTTTATATTTCAGTTGATATGACACCTTTTTTTTTTTGGTAACATTTGCTTATTTAAATAGCAAATTACACACCTAAATTTATAGATGAAGTAAAAGAAACAAAACTTTTCTACAAAAAGTATTAACTTTCTTCACTATATTTTAGATGGAAGCTGGGCCCTAGTTGACTGCTCTATTATCAGGTAATTATGAATATGAATTTTGTCATGTGAGAAATATACCAATACATGCAACTATGAGACACAGTTTGCCACGGAAAAAAGCCCCATCAACTAACTGAGAACTTCCCTTGATAGCATGAAGTGCATTTGTTTGGTATTTATGTTGTCCAAATTCTTCTGCTTTTGGCATACTCCTAACAGATATTTACACCAGCAAAAGCTGTTGTAGTCTTCTGCAAGAACAGAAAACAATATGAAATATGCATAGTAAAAGAAATATGGAAGACTGATAAATTGAAGACACCTTTTAACTTTTTTACAGAGTTATGGAATGCAGGAGAGGAAACCAAGAAGAATATAGAAGACAAAGGACAGTTGAGAATATGAGAAGCTTTTACAAAAATTGAAATATTAAGAAAACATCTGTGGGGATGTCCTACTAACATAAAAAGATAGTTGGTATCTACACTGGTAGAGAAGAATACTGAGGAGAAAAATAACAGATTTGTAAAAATTTTCTGCCTCTGATTTTTTATGAAATGTCTTCAAATATGAAAAAGTAAGAACATAAGCATATGCCTTCTTAAGAAATTAGCTGCATATTATATACGCAGATATGTTCTAAAGCTCATATCAATTTTGCAGTCTCCTTTGATGCAGAGAATTTCAAAGAGTGCAAAACGTTTTACTCTTGAAGTTGTATTCAATGTCTTGATCAGCAAAATAAATTATATGTGCAAATTTATAAAAAACAACTTTCTGATCAGGGTAATGTATTGTAAATTCAGGATCAAGGGAATTGCTAGTTATACACAAACTGACAAGGCTCATGATTTATTATTATTACTATTATTATTTGTGATTTTAACTCCAGGGGTGGGCTCACCAGTGCTGGGGAAGGATCACCTCCCACACCCTGCCACCCATACTCCTCCTAATGCAGCCCAGTACAACATTACCTTCTGTAAAGACTTGAAGAGCACCATTGTCTCAAACACTGCTGCCACAGAAGGATTTTGCCATGAGGTAAGTGCAGAATGGAGAGGCAAGGTGGTGCTGACTCCAGGCCTGGGGAGGCAAGATCTGGTTGGCCCACCCTGAGTAATGCATCCATACAAAATTCACACAAGGGCAAACTGTGTAAAGAAGCAGCTGGCTGTACACTTATCACTGGTCAAACAAAAATCATCCACAGTTATGGGACAGATGGTATCTGTGGCCACCAAAATCTCCCACCCCCTTCAGCCACCAGTGATGGGAACTTGAGATAAGATTAATGTGGTGCTATTGTCGAAATGTTATCTCAGACCTAGGGGGAGGTAAACAAAGCTGGGGAACAAGAAAGTATTGGTGATAATGGCAGAAGTTATGGGCCACAAGGAAACCAACTCTGCTCTTGTTCTGAAATCAGCTTGGATTGGGCAAAAGGCAATTCTGGAAGGGAAGATTGTAACCACCTACTCACAACCAACACTCAAAAGAAGAGAGAGATTGAGCATTCAACTTATTAGCATTAGAAACAAGGGAATCACTTAGCCAATAGAATAAGGAAAATACATAGCCAATAAGCATTAACCCTTCCATTTGCAAAAATGTACAAATAGTGAAGTTTTGGACTCCTTGGGACCCCCATTACCAAGAAGACCAGGGTGACGAAGGATCAGCTGCACACCACAGATCTGTGGATGGTGACTATCATCTGCTTGATCTCTCAGACTCTCCCCATCCTTTTCTGTGCCTTTCACTCTCTCTCTCCCTGTCCACCTCACTTTTATTGTGTCTGTATAATTGATTTCAGCATGTGGTCTAGTTTGCAGTTTAATTTGTGCAGAGCCATCTCTCACTAATTGGATCTTAACACCTTATCTGTGGCAAGGGCACATTGCTGCTCATGATCAGCTTGGATCCACCAGGAGGTCCAGGGCTGTTTCTGCAAAGTGGTTTTCTAGCCAGTTAACCCTCAGCATACTCCGGGGCACTGGATTGCTCTTCCCTAGCTGGGGGACTTCTCTGAACTTCCTGACATTGCTGTCAGCCCATTTCTCCAGCCTGCCAAAGTCCCTTTGAGTGGCAGCAGAACCCTCTGACATACCAGCCACTCTTCCCACTTAGAGTCAACTGCAAACGTGCAGAGGCCACACTCTGTCTCATCATCCTGATCATTAATGAAAATTAAAATGAAATGGAAACAGAATTGAATGTGGTATTGGCCCACAGGGCACCTTGCTACTGACTGGTCTTCAACTAGCCTTTGTGACACTGATTATCACACTTTTTGGTCTGAATATTCAGTCAGTTTTCATTCCAATATATTATGTATTTTAAAAGAAAAACCTTGTGGACTTGTAGTTTTCCCTGGAGTACCTTGAATTGCCAATTGGATCAATCAAATTTTCCATTAATGTGCAATATGAAGTAAAAACCTGTGAAGCATGCAGTAAAAGAGTCACAGTCCTGTGACTAGAGCTGTCAAGTGGATTAAATATATAAGGAAAGGTTATATGGATAACAATCTAAACTTTCATAGACTATGTAGACAGTATATTTGCAATCACTTCTGCAATCTGTGTTTGCAGAGAAGAATGTTAGAACAGATTTTTAATAACCACAATATATTGGATCCAAAGCTTTGTGCTATAGAAGTCATTAAGGTAGTACAGTGTATTATGGTTATTTAGACATACTCTTCAGTATCTTTAAAGAGATTTCATTTTCTTTCTGGATAGATTCTCACAGAAACAGCCATTATACCATTATTCCCAGTGTGTTTACAATGCTCTGCAGCTGTACAACTTCACTAAGTCTGTTGACAGGTTTAAAGATATTAAAGAGGTTTTTTCTCATCTACATTTGAATTTCATCCCAGAAACTGTCAGAATCTGTTAGAACTAACTATTGAGTTTCTTATTCAGCAATAACAGAACATACATTTTTATGGTTTATATCTTCTTTTATAGAAACTTTATGCAGCTTGCATTCTTTACACTGCTTATAGACCAAGAGAATATATCAAATTTTTGGTTAAATATATATTATCAAACTATGATGATTGAAATATTACTTTTTTTTAACATAACAATTATACACACTCAAACGTGATATTATTTCAGAAAATAAAAACTCACAAAAATATTATTTTAGGCATTTTTGTTTGTCCTTTTGAAGGACCATACAGTGTTTTATCAACTAAAAATTGCCAGACTTTACTGCATCAATATTTAGACAAGATTATGTCTAGAGTCAGTAAATCTTTATGATTATCTAAAAAAATATAAAAAATACAGCAGTGGAAATACATGTTTAATTTTAGCAAGCTTAACATGTCAGTTCACCAACATGATTATTATTCTGATGATTTGAATTACTTGTGTTTTTCGCCAGTGACTTGTAGTGGCCAAGGAGAGCACAGAGCTTATTTGCAAGCACATCACCACTTAGATAGGCAGTGGATCCATATTTGACAAATATAATATTTCTTCTTCTTTTACAAACTTTCATTCACATTCAGACCAAATTTTAATAGCCTGAGATTCATTAAGCCGAGATGTAGGTGGGATATGGGGAAATGTTAAACAAATGTATAAAAGTCAACCAACCAAAACAAAAAACAGACATCACCATGACTACTAAAAAATGAAAAAATTAAAAACCCACCAGAAAAAGAAAACCAAAGCAAACCAGGGAAAAAAAATAAATCAAACAAAGCTGTGGTCAAATTTATTAGAAGCATTATCAGCCTTCACAGAGAGTAAGGCACAGTTAATTCTCAGACTATTAATTCCTTACATTTAAATCTTAATTCGTTTTGGTCAAAAGTTTCAAAATAACTGTGATTTTTCATCTCCACTGTGAAAAACATGCATCCTGCAAATCTAAATCACAAGTGATCCCATGACTTTCTAATTCACATTAACTTTTCAGTAAGCTTAAATAGTTTCATCTTCAAAATCTTTAAGCAGAACTGTTATCACAGCTATGTTCTACATGATTAAAATTGCTTTCCACTTTAAATTTCCATCTTCAACTTGAAGTCCTGAATCCTCTTTGATTGAAATGACATGCTACCCTGAGATTTTCAAAACATGAAAAATGAAAACTTATGTTTTTGAAGGTATTCAAAGTTTTTGGTTGGATTTCCATTTTTTTATTCCAAAGTATTTTCCTTTTTTTTTCATTTATTTTTCCAGACTAGTGAGCCAAGGCATTCAAGTACCACATAATTGTATGTATGATATTTGTTTACCAAACAGATTAATTTTCACTCTAAAACATCATCTGATTATCCAAAGCATTACTTCTATGTTATATAACTTTAAAAATTGTTTTCTTGCACTGAAGTAAAAACACCTTTATTATTGTCTTTTGTCCTGAAGGAGGAGCCTTTGCAGCTCATGTAAAATATGTGCTTCAGATGAGGCTAGATAATGCTCAATGCAATTTGGTTAATAGGCCACTAAATTTCAGAGAAAGCTGAGAAAATAATTTTGCTAGATCAACATGATTGTTTAAGGAACATATCATAGAATACCTTTAAATATATTTAAAAGGGTATTTTCTGTTTGAATTTTTTATCTTTACATTTTATTAATATATTACAATCATAATTTGAAAGCATTAAAACCGATATGGTGGTCTATATTACTTTAACTTGGAGGCTTAAATCAGAAAATTCATCAACATGGATAGACAGTTACCCAAATTAATTTACTCATGCTGAAATAGATTCCTTCTGCTATTTTACAAGGGATGACTTTTGTAATGTGGCAGGTTGGGGTTTGGGGGGAAGGTTGTAGAGGATGACCCAGGGAGTTTGTGTTCAATCTTTTTCTTAGTGTCAAGTCTGACCTCCAATATTTCCTACAGCTTTGGATGCAGGACACTGGTGGGAGAATCTGAATATGTGGAATCTATGTTTGCACTTGAAATGTTACCAGCAGAATAAAACAAAAGAGTTTGGTCTACAAGAAATAGCATGACAAACTTATTAGGGCAAAAGAAGAAACAGCAATATTGGTTCAGCCCAGGACACAGAGAAAATGTGTGACAGATGTAAAAATTTAGAGCCCTTTATTTCAATATGTCTTAACTACATTTTCATGGAAATTCACAGAATTTTTTTATACAATAAGAAATAAAAATTCACAAAATACAAAAAAGTGGCAGAAGAAATTAGGGCAAGGGAGAAGAGATTTCTCTTTGGACTTCTGTGTGTAGAGGAGACAAGGAAGGAAGGAAGGAAGGAAGGAAGGAATGAAGTTAGTTTAGGAAGGAAGGAAATTAGTCTAGGAAAATATAATCAAAATATTTTCATTTTATACTTATATTGCCTGACATCTGTCATGGCACACACCAAAGAAGCTTGTATATTCAAAAGGCATAGACAACTTAGATAATAGAAAAAGCTCAATCAATGAATGCTAAAGAAATGAGAGTGTGAGTTAATATGAGATTTCAGTGAAATGAAAATATTCTACTGAAGATTGCAATTAACAGATATTTTCAGAGAGTTGTTAGCTAGTACCAATTTTATGCCCACCCTATAGTGATTAAAGATCAAATAGTAATTGAAAAGTTACATATAAAAGTTTTGTATCTTTAATTCAAAATTGTTAATTACTTTTATTTTTTTTACATCATGGAGTCGGTCTATAACTGAAAACTTCCAGTAAAAAATTTATTTATAATATCTCTGTCTCTTAAAGCTGATTAGAAAGATAGAAAAGAGAGCATCTACACTGGCAGTGGGACAGGTAAGATTTCAGTCATTAAAAATGTGGAAAAAGTACATAACAAAGCTCTAACCCACAGAAGTTTAACTAGATTAGACACAACTTATTTCACATGTATTAAATAGAACAGTTTCTGTATATTGTCTTTGGGATGAGATCTCAGAATTTGGGCTGATGAAAACAATAAGATACAAGAGACCATCTGTGAAAAATGGCACCTCTAAATCCTAAGCAGCAAAGACTTATAGATACCAATATTATAACCTGCTCAAAAAGAGTCTTTATTTTGATCATCATCCCCAATGACAGGTACAAGACACCTGCCAGATGGTGTACATCTTACTTTGAGCAAAGTCATCTTGCAGAACAGCTTCTCAGTGTTTGAAGAATCCCTCTTTAGAATCTATGTTGTAACATAAGATTATTCCTAACTTAAAATCCTTAAACAGAAAAATAAAGCAGTTGCAGATAATCAAAATAATATAAACAAATCATTTTTCCTGTTCAGAAATCACCATCAAGCACTCCTAAATTCTAAGTTTAGAATTTGCTTTTTTTGGCATTATTGATCCATCTGTCATGCACAACAGCCCTGGGTGGAAGGGAAAACACCTGCACTGGAGTAGAAAAGCTGCCAATGCAGACTCCCCTTTGGCAAGTGGAATAAAAATTCAGCTCCTGGAGATAGGATTGTCTTGTGTCTGTCATCATCCACATGTTCATTGGGATTGTTTTCAACTGCTGAAGTTAGCAGCATTTAAAATGTGATAGAGGCTTGCAGTTGTTCTTAAAGCATTCTTAGACTTAATTTTTTAAACAAAACTTTAAAAAACTGCACCAAAAACCTAATGAGCCGTGGATTGCCAGAATAAAGGAGTGGATGCAAGAAAAATTGCTAGATACAGTTATGGTTCATAAAATTCTGCAAATGTCAAATTCTGACCTATGGATCTGTGAAAGCCACAGACTGTAGATCTATGTTGCTACTATAATATAATGTTGTTGTCAAATATTCCTAGTTTTTTTTACCTGACCCAGGCAGTTTATTCTGGATCTTTGTCTCTTTTAGACATAAAAATATACCAGAACAGTAAGAATGTCCCTTATCCCTTGAGTAAATCATGCTAAATTACCATAGCTTGCAGAAAATTCAGAGTGATTATTTGCAATTTTGGAACTGAGGGGTCACAAAAATCAAATCAGTATTCTCCTCTCTCTCCTCTCTAGCCAACAGTACTTTATTTAAAATAATCATGCAAAAAAGGCTTAAGTAAAATGAGACTGTGTTCAGGTGACAGTTATTCTGACCCGGTTTCAACCTTTTTATTCAGCTAATTTGAATTATTTCCCACATGTACCTCTTTCTCTCTGACTGGCAGGAAACTCAGTAACTATCTCAGTTAAAGATGTCTGCACAGAGGTAGTTTAGATTCTTCTCTGGAAGTTCAGCATCTTGACAGATGGGCCACACTTCTATTATTCAAATGCTTATAGTGAAATATTTAATTCTTCACACAATTTATAAATAAAATTGCTCTCCTTTTGGCATTGGAAACTTCATACTTACCTGTAGTCAGCTCCTCTCACCACCACAAAATGATTAATGATTAATGATGATGAAAATTATTAATGTTACCAATATTAATCTTGATGTCTTTTCCATGCCATCAAGTAATGATATTTCCTGATATTGGGAGCTATCCACAATGCTAGACCTTATTCTCTGTAATCCCAGTTTCTCACTTCTTTTATTTATCATTTGATAATAGGATGCAGTACACATTCTGATACAGAAGTTTCCATAGGACTCCATGAGCTGGTTACCTTTGCAAGTCCTTGATTCTTCCTCACATATTGGCACTTCACTCTAGACATCACCCTACACCTATGGCACAGGAGTTAATGTAGCAACATTTCATAGATAGGAATGTAGGAAGCTGTCAAATATCTCTAGCTCATATTATCTTGGTGTTAACATGACATGTAATGGTTTGCAGGGCTTTGGGTATTGTCCCCAAGCCTCCCCCCTTTTTTTTTTTTTTTTTTTTTTTTCTTAGAATTAGCAGCAGTATTAAATGCAATTTGCAGACTCTATGTGGGAAAATATTAATAATACTTTCTCTTCCATATCTTTCTCATCTGACTTCCATGCATATCTTTTCTGAAAATGGAGCACCTTATATTAAGGTTTATTCACCACTTGAATTGGAGATAATGAGGTAGTTTTCCTGTTCATATAGCACTGTGGTTATTGTTATGTCAGTGTGGATATTGAATGTTTCCTGCCCCTTTTTTTAGTTAATGTATGGATTCACTTAAATTTTTCACCTGCTCTAAATAAGGACAACATATACAGATCCCCAGTATATGCAATGTTGCAATCTTTTGTTGAATTGATAACTAAAATTTCAGTGATCTGCAAAGGCTACAGCAATAGCTAAAGAAGAGAAAACAGGCATGTTTAGTGTATGGTGTAGTTGGAGAGGTGAAATAGCATTATTCAAAACAGTTCATAAGAAGTTGTGGTTGTTCAGTTATACTGGAAGACAGGAAATTTAAAGCACTTATAAAAATGCTTTTTTTAAGCAACTCACCTCTTTAAATCATCATCAGGAAATTCTGTATCAAGGGTTCAGCAGAATGAGACCCAAAAGTTTGGGAAGGAGTACAGACTAATATAAGGAATCTGCCAAAACTCCAACATAAGATTGTTAAGAAGAAATTAGATAATTGCCTGATAGGCAAGTTTCAACAGCAAGTTCAAGAGCAAAGGCATTTTTTGTCTTCTTGAGCACTTACTTTGATCTTAGTGATCCTTCTAGTTCAGTGTCTTTGAAATTAAGACCACATTTTAAAAGATGGAATAAGGTTAGCAATGGGGAATGTCAAAAGCTGATATTAAATCAATGCAAAATTTTCCTTAGCAGAAAGTCCTAAAATAATACAAAAATATGCCCACAATTTAAGACAATAAATTTCCTTTTTCTTTTCAGTTAGGTTTTTTCCCCCCATTTATTTTTTGCTGACATTGTTTGTGTTTACACAATAAAGAGAAATATATACAGTATTCTTCATTTTAGAGTTTCAGACTATTTTTGTCTTTGTGAAAAGCAAATATATCAATGTAAGGAAATTGAAATTGCAAAATTGATAGGGAAATAGGAAGAGACAAGATAAAATTCCAGCCTTCACTGGAAATAAAGAAAAAGCAAAGACTAGTCATTATTTGGGACTACTTCTTAAAATTAATTGCAGCATGTTAAAAAAACAAACAAACAAACAAACAAAAAACAAAAAAAACCCCATCATCATTAATTTTATATTTTTTTTTAAAAAAGTAGAGGGGTTTTTTTTCATGTTTAGATTATTGCACTCTTACACAAGACTGATACTTCATGCTCATTCTTCTCTATCTTCTCTTTCATTCTCCAAAAATATATTTTCAGTAAAAAAAGTGACAATTTTCAACTAAGAATTTTTAGTAGGTGTACTTTGAGCAACAAGCAGATATTATAGTTCCCATCCTATAAGAATGTAGGGCTGAATACAAATACAGTTGGAAGATAAACTTTTTTTAGGCATATATTTATTGGCAATAGTAAGCTTTTGATATTCTCTATAAATGACATTTCTGGAGATTGTGAAAACAATCATGAAGTTTAACTCCCCATCTCACATTTTAATCCATGCTAAACCAAACCTTCTTTCAAGACTCTGATGAGAATGGTGGAAATTATGTCTTCTAAAAGTATTGATTGTAAATGGCTGTCAGTTGCTTATATAACTTTGTTTTATATAACTCTTTAGGGAATATTTAATTAAATCATAATTGCCAAAAATATCCTTGTCAGGCACTACAGGACTATAGGGAATTGGAAAGACATGTTGAAGAGAATCTCATTATCAAAGACCTGTTTAACACAAATTAAAATTGAGTTATTTTAAATAGACTAGATGAAATGAACAGTCTATATCTTAGCAAACAAACAGTTCAATGATATTAAGCAGATAGAAAAGTATATTAAAATATGAAGCATGTACTTGATTGGGATATGAAACTCATGAATAATAAGAATCCCCCAAAAAATCTCTAAAATTCAGACGGCAAGAAAGCTCAACAATAATACAAATATCTCCAATCTTTTTCTCTCTTGTGATTGTGCCCTCAGCCCTGCAGTTTGAAGTTTCCAAAGTGCATTAAACAGATACAGAGTTGAACTCTCTCATTAACTATAACAACGTAGCAGGTCATTCATCTTACTTTCACTGCACAGGTACAGATCAATCAATTGGATCAATAAAATCAGCACTTGCTACAAAATGAAATGCTGATCCTTTTAATGAATCACATAGACACCATATTCTGACTGTATGTACTAGATTGGAAAATACAAGTTGTTGGTTTCTGGAAATGTCAGCTTGTTGCTCTGTAGGTGGGTAAAAACATCAAAGAAACAAGTTGTCCATGTTTAACTTCAGGAATTTACAACATAAGGATCAAAGAACAACATGAAACATTCAAAAAGGAAAAGTAATCGTTAGGCTAGGTACAAAATAATATTTTAGAATGCAGTAAGAGAGAGTATTTGGGATTCTTATTAGGAAATTCAGCATTTGTAATAAAAAAAAATTCTGTTATTTAAAATACCATTCTTGGAAATAGTCAAGGCTCTTTAAAATTAATATTTTTAAAGTTTAACGATTAAGAGTTTCTACAAAAATGAGATCCTGTGTTCATTGCTTCCCAGACTTCTTTGTTCACTGCTCCTATGGTTTCCAGGTCAGAGGGAGAGAGAGGATATTAACTTGTGTCTTTTTCTTTGAATTTGCTTTTTCCCCAAGGTATTTCCTGAGATTATTGACTTTTTGCATAGTGTGACAATATGCTTCTCTGTGTCATCTTCACTGCAGCTTTCCTGGCACCCTGGAAATTTACAAACATTATTCTTTGTGATAGAAGTCTAATTAGAAAATGAGTAAGGAGAAGAAAGCTGGCAAGAGGTTTTAAAAAGAGAGTGGCCCTTGATGAACATTAGCATATGTTTCAGTCTAATTCCTGCTTTTTTCTACCTGATGGTTGTTTTTATTTTTTTTTAATTAGAACACTGAATTGTAACTTGCACAGTATAGGTTATTGAGCAGGCTTCCTACACAGTCCAAAAGAAAAGAAAAGACTGAAGCATTTGTGCTTCCTTCTGTTATTTTGCACCACTGCCTGTACATAAAAGTGAGTGCTCCAACACTAGCTGTTATGGACTAGCAGATTTTGAAACTCACTATCTTTATGGGATCAGTCTTGCTGATATCATAGATTAAACAGGGAATAGCTCTGAATGAAACTACACAGCCAATAGAAAGACCATAGTTGAAAATAAATGTTCTTTACAGTTCCTAAGCATCTTTTAGAAGACTGAGTATCACTCATTTTTCTTGAGCAGTTTACATGAGACTCTACACAAGAAAGTAGAATTTTAAAAATTATTTAGAAGACAAGACTAAGGATTAAACGTTTTCACCCCTGATATCCTGGGATTTTCTTTTATTCCCTGTTCTTAAGATCATGTTTTATTAATATCAGGGACATAAATCCTTTGCCATAATTCCATTAAGTCCCATTCAATTTCCTGAATTAGTAGTTAACTCTTCTGAAGACTGATTGTCTTCTCCATTTTTACATTTTTTTGTCACTCATAGTTTTAAAGCAGGGAGAATATTAACTGGATTAAGGCAGCATTGAAGGCCACAGTAATTAAGACAGAATTCAGGGACACCTGCACTTGGTGTGTGTGATACAGCTCCAGACCAGATTGAAATGAGTTCTGCATAACTGCTGAGATCTTAAGAAGGACTGTGAAAAATGACTGTGTAGAAGTATGGGGAGAAGAAAGCAGGGGAAAAGAAAATTCAATTCTAACCTCAACAATTGCAGCACTGAGGAACAACATAATGCACTGAACAAAAAAAACCTTGAGAACTCAGACTCTCCATCAACATGCATAACAGCTGATCAAATTTCACTTAAGCATTGCTTAGCTTATCTATAATGAACAAACATCTAACTGGACAAATTCTGCAGTTACTGGTAAAATCTCACCTTACGTGATGTAGCATGTCACTCATAGTAGGTTTTACAGTGACATTGTTAGTTAAAATAGGTGATTTGCTCCTAGTGTATAGATGCCTTTCTCATCTCCTTGAAGAACCAACTGGTGAAGAGTCTGAAAGTATTCCCTCAGCTGGTTGATCCCATTGGCACACACACTATTCCCCAGTGCAGCTTATTAACTGTGGAATTTGAAGTGACAATGTGTATTTTAAAATGAGCTCAATTGCTTTGCATGGGATATTTTGGAGTTGTGGCACTATTTAAATATTCACAAGTTGTTACTATCTGGTCTGTAACTTCAGGTCAAAAATGTTAGGCATCTCCCTAGTGTACATCTCTTTCTTGTACCATATTTGACATATATCTTCATATATCTATCTAGATGCCTTGAATACTCTGCCGCTGTTATAATGGCAATTTATTTTTTGTATTTAAGCAAATGCCATGAGCTTACTCACTCAAGGTTCTATTCCTATTTAGATTCAGACCTGGTTAACAAAAGGTAGGCATCTATTTTCTTTGAAAGTACTGGACTTCAGCTGGCAATAGAGGACAGTATCAGTCTTCTGTAGGTCCTGTCAGACATAATCTCAAATGAGAATAACTTTTACCAAGGCAACTGATCTGAATTGCTCAAATACAAATTGTAGATGACTAAATGTGCCAAATTTGCATTGACACTCGTCCACTACAATGGATAATAAATATTCCTGTGTATGACTACAATATTTGTTAAAGCTTGGTATTCTTATGGACAAAGCATATCTACCATCTTTAATTTTATTTGAGAAGCACAAGCTTATTTAAAGCCTCTAGCCATATCATGGACTTTACACTGAAATAATTCAACTGATTAAATGTAAATAAGCATGCTTACTCTATAACTACAGCTTTGTGAACAGAAATGAAACATTTGTGTTCTTTCTGTGCTGCCCAGTCTAGTTCTTTGTATGAAGAAAGAATAATGGCTGAATTCTGTGCAATTCAACATTACCATTGCAGCCTCCTGCACAGTCCTCAAAATAGTTTATTTTCTATTTATGTTAAAGGTATGAATTTGCTGGATACTTTCAGTTCATAGGAAGATGAACTTATGTAAAGATTGTCTAACAAAAGGGTGAAAGGGAGGGAGGGAGAGAGGGAGGGAGGGAGGGAGGGAGGGAGGGAGGGAGGGTAGGGAGGAGGGAGGGAGGAGGGAGGGAGGAACGGAAGGCGGAGGAAGGAAGGCAGGAAGGAAGGAAGGACGGAAGGAAGGAAGGAAGGAAGGAAGGAACGGAAGGGCAGGACAGGAAGGCAGGAGAAGGAAGGAAGGCAAAGGAGGAAGGAAAGGAAGGACGGAAGGCAAGGAAGGAAGGAAGGAAGGAAGGAAGGAAGGAAAGGGAGGAGGAAGGAATGAAGGCAGGAAGAAGAGACAGGAAGACGGAAGGAAGGAAGGAAGGAAGGAAGGAAGGAAGGAAGGAAGGAAGAGGAAGGAAGGAAGGAAGGAAGGAAGGAAGGGAAGGAAGGAAGGAAGGAAGGCAGACAGGAAGGAAGGAAGAAGGCCGGAAGGAAGGAAGGAAGGAAGGAAGGAAGGAAGGAAGGAAGGAAGTGAAGGAAGGAAGGAAGGAAGGAAGGAAGGAAGGACAGGAAGGAAGGAAGGATGATGGCAAGGAAGGAAGGAGAGGAAGGAAGGAAGGACAGGACAGGAAGGAAGGAAGGAAAGGAAGGAAGGAAGGAAGAAGGAAGGAAGAAGGAGGAAGGAAAGGAAGGAAGGAAGGCAGAAGGAAGGAAGGAAGGGGAAGGCGAAGGACGGAAGGAAGGAAGGAAGGAAGGACGGAAGGAAGGAAGGAAGAGGAAGGAAGGAAGGAAGGAAGGAAGAAGAAGGCAGGAAGGAAGGAAGGAGGAAGGAAGGAAGGAAGGAAGGAAGGAAGGAAGGAAGAAGGATAGGAAGGAGGAAGGAAGGAAGGAAGGAAGGAAGGAAGGAAGGAAGGAGGAGGAAGGGAAGGACGGAAGGAAGGAAGGAAGGAAGGAAGGAAGGACCGGAAGAAGGAAGGAAGGAGGAAGGAAGGAAGGAAGGAAGGAAGGAAAGGAAGGAAGGAAGGAAGAAGGAAGGAAGGAAGGAAGGAAGGACGGAAGGAAGGAAGGAAGGAAGGAAGGAAGGAAGGAAGGAAGGAAGGGAAGGAAGGAAGGAAGGAAGGAAGGAAGGAAGGAAGGAAGGAAGGAAGGAGACAAATCTTTGTATTAAAAAATAAAATTAAAACAGATCTCAACATCTTCCTTGTTTAAACAGCTGCAACTCCTATGAGCTTCACAGAGCTTGAACAATTTTGATGATCAACCATTGTGAGATACTGAAGGAGATTTTGGGCTCAAAACCCTTCAGGCACATGTGTGAGTGGGAAGGACAGGTTGGGTCTTGCTCTGGTGATGTGATGCCCTGCTCTGCACACCCCACCCCACCCCACCCCACTGGGGTCTGCATCCCAGGCTGTGCAATGGTCACCAAGCCCTGGCACATGGCAGGCAGTGCTCCTCATCCATCCCTCGAGTCCCTAACCCAACTCCTGACTGGCACCATACCAGAAGTCTAATCTAGGGGAAGGGCCCATGGAAGTCAAAGGGTACTTGAACCAAAGAATAGTACAAGCATGTCTTGAGCCTACCTTCCCTTGGATTTTACATAAATTCAAACGTGTAGTAGCTATATTTGTTCTTTCCTATATCTCTTCTAATTCATTCTTCATGAAGTTTGGGTAGCTTATGTGAATACATAGGTCGGAATTTGTTAAATTGAATGGGCTTAGAGTTGCTAAGTTAACGTTTTGTGAAATGCTTGATGTTGATTGAATATAGTTTTAAAATTTTGCCAGAGTTCCTTGATTTTCTGAAGTTTGCTTGTAAAGTTTTTGTTGTTTTGATCTTTTGAGAATATCTTGTCAGTATTTCTCCCTTGCATGTAAATCAGGGTATATAAAAAACCCACAAAAATGTAAGCCCCTTTGAAGGACTCGGTGTTGGAGTTCTGGAGTTTTACAGCCATTACATGAGAGTCCAAAATTGAAGTTCATCAAAGTTGAATAACTGTACTAATGTTCATCCCTTCTCTAGATAACATGTAATTAAGCCTAAAAACAAAGTAGTAGGAATAAAGAAAGCTCTGCCATAGGCTTGACCCCTCTGAAATAGGCAAAACTCCTTAGCAGATTCCATTGCTTAACAGAATGATCTTTGTTCCCTGCCTTTGTGTTAGGTTTATGTGTCCAAGTGTTGGCAGTGGCAGGAGTTCAGGGGTGGCATCTGAGAAAAGAGGGGCTGCCCCATCCAAGGTGGATCTTCTGAAGGACACAGCTAAGCTCAAGAAATACTTCCAATGCCTCTGTGATAATATTTTTAAGAAACCAGCTGTGAAAGAGTGAAAAAAATGTGAGAGAAACAGTCCTGTATATACCAAGGTCAAAGGAGAAAAAGAAGGATGAGACACTCCCAGCTTCAGGGCCAAGATTGCCCTGCAGACCATAGAGACCAGGGCGAAGGAATTTGTTTCCCTGCCATGAGGACCATGGTGAAGCAGGTATCCATTTGCATGAAGGACCCCACACCAGAGCAGACTGGGGAAAGCTGCAACCCACGGGGACCCAGAGGAGGGTCCTGTCAGAATCACTATCCATAAAGGATGCACATTGGAACAGGGAAAAGTGTAAAAACAGAGTGGTGCAGCGAGGAGCTATTGCACAATAACTATAACCCTCTATTTCTTTAGCTTTTCCAGACATTATGCAAGCTGAACACCATTTTTAGGGCTTTTATTACCTCAACAGAGACTTATATATTACCAGTCTTAGATAATATTCTGCTCCAATCACCTTTGTTTATCTACTATCTTGCCACTTGACTTTTTCTTTGTGGAATTGATGATGTTAAGCAAATAAATAAGAAAAACATTTGAAGACTCTTTCTGCAGAACATAAAGCAAAGAAGTAAATGAGAATGAAGACAAATGAGCATGAACACAGACTGACCTTTTAAAACTTTCAGCATACAACATCCTGCAGACAAGAACCTCGCTGTGGAAGGTAAGTATACAGTACATGTTCTTACCAGCAATAGCAGAATTATAGAAATTGTTTCAGTGCCTTTCCTTTGAATATCCTCACTTAATCACTTTTTAAGAAAGATGTCTTTCTCTGCAAGCTAGTATAAATTTTGTATAAAAAACTGTTCTTTATAGTAAAGTTTATTGATGAATACGAAATGTGTGTGGCGTTTTTTCCTCTATCTCCATTTCAAATTATATTACACTATCATGTGGAGATGTCTGGATTATAGTCATAGTGTTTTAAAGCATATATTTTATTTCTTTTTTTTTAGGTGGGAAGTTGTTTATTATTGAAGAAGTCTGAGTATAAAAGAAGGGATTTCTACTGAAAAACATGGTATCAAAACTGAGTGAATGCATGAAGAATAATTTGTAATCCCCAAGGGACAGTTACATTACATAAGACTGGGTCACAGGAATGGGTTTGTGGAATATTAACTTGCCTATATTTTCCTTCCCGAAGGCTTTAATAAATTGCTTTTTAGAACTGCACTGCAGTATTACTGGGGGAATAGGTGGCTGTGAATACTTAAGTTCAGCATACACTATACCTTGCCTCAATTAAGATGTATCTCTGAGGATATTGTCTACATAGAAATTGAGAAAATGCATATTGTGTGGTTGGAACCAGACATAAATGAAATCTCTCAGGTACAGCTATCACTATAAGTGTGGTAGCACAATATTCCAAGAAGCAAATGAGGTAGTCCCAGAAAGCTGCATTATAGCACTGTCGTGGCACTTGTGCTATACTGACATGGTAGCTGAACAAGCTACATGAAAACTATCTCAGAAATTTTTAAAGAAATGTTGAATAAATATATTTATGAGATGTATACTACTTGATAGGCAAGATGTACATAAGCAATAAATGTATTCTAAATTGTCAGGTTGGGGACACACAAATATGATACAGATGTTTCATAGAAACAAAGGCACCTATAGCAGAAGAAATAGCTGCTGTTAAGAAAAAGATGTTACTCTGTAGACTGCATCTGCATTCACATGGTAGTGTTTGTACTTGCTCTTTGTCTGAATAACTTCCATTTAATGAATATTTCCTCTTATACTTGCTAAGTAATGCACAGAACTATGTTTTTCTATGATAAATCTTCATGCAGGGGAATATTATTTTACAGAACTGTAGAATGACGTGGATTGAAAAGGATCTTAAAAATCATCCAGTCCCAAGCTGGCTGCCACGTGCAAGGACATCTTCCACTAGATCAAGTGATTCATAGCCCTATTCAACCTGGTCTTGAACATTTCCAGGAGCAGGACACCCACAGATTCTTTGGCCAATGTGTTCCAGTGCCTCATCACCTTCTTCCCAATCTGATGTTTAGGAGAGGATGAGATTTTTATTTTTTTAATCAGCATTGTGTGAAAGGTTTTCTAACCCTCTGTAGATGTTTAAAAATGTAATAGATGTTCCTGAGACATTACAGTTAAAAGCAGTCTGCATACTGCAAAATGGTGTTTGCTTACATCCATTTTTAATGCTGGCAAGAGTCCAAATATTACAGGTTCCTATTCTGCTCAGAATTTATGACTCAATATGGACTATAGTAGGCATGACATGATTTTTGATGCATATGAATAATAGTGTTTTTGATATTTAAGAGTTAATTTGCTGTCATTTTTGTTTCTTCTCTCCTTAATGTGCTTACAGTCACAGTTAAATCCTGCCTTTCATTAAATGTGCCATTTATGAAAAGAATGTTCTGTTACAATGGTTATCAATGTCTTTTAATTATTGATAGTTCAGAATATTTGGGGGTATATACTCCAGCAATCTGCAAATTTTTACATTAAAGCATATTTTTCCTTAATATATGTAGTTGTAATATAATGTAAATATATTTTAACCTGTAATTTCAAATACATATAAAAGCATAGACAGTAACATTACTTAGAAATGTGCTTTATACACAATATTACTTGCTATGAAGGAATGTTATTTAACAGATATATTGTGTGGATCAGTGAATGGCTTACCACCATTATATGATTATGGGGATTTGTCTTTGCTTTCCCTTCTGTGGCCCATCTTTCCATTCTAGAAGGCAAATTTCCCAGGGTAATATGTTAAATTTTATAACTATACTTCAACCTTCAGGTTGATATGTAACACTAAAATTTGCAATATTCTTTGCAAGCACAATGAAAAACAAGGACCATAACCTTAGCTGGTGCAGATAGCACAGGATTTTTCAAGTAATCTGATTTATATCCAGTGAAGATCAGATCATAGCTGGTAGGCTGCTTGAAGCTATGTGTAGGCTGCATATTTCATTACCTTTTTGATGGCTTTTTGGTCCCTTGCACAATAGAGGTAGTAAAAGGAACAGTATTGAATACATATTCAAAATCAAGTGTCATCACTTAGGCAGAAAAACAAATTTGCAAATCTGGAACATTTTTAATTTCTATTAGGAAGGGATTCATATAATGAGAAAAATGAGACTAATGTAAGTTGCTGTGAAATACCATTTTCTCTCTCTTGGAAGACTTCATGATAACAACTTTTCCTCTCCCAACAATTACTGACTGTTGGGCAAAACTTAAAATATAACTGGATATCACTGAAACTTGTGAAGACAAGTTGACTGTAGTAAGCACAAAAGATTCTGAGATAAGAGGGAAAATAACAGAAAGTAATTATAATTTGTATTATCATTAGATAAATTTGCAAGCTTGGATACTACTGGAGGGAATAACTGAAACATGCAAGTTTTCAAATATTTATGCAAGAACTAATGTGAAAAAAAGCCTGTTTCCTTTTGATATATAAACATAGACTAAACTTTATATAAATTCGTATTACCTGAGTCTGGTTCTCAAAAATATTATTGGATGAACCATTTGGTATTTCAAGAGAAATATGATTTATTAAGGTATGCATAGCACAGTCATTATTGTTAGCTTACATGTGTTAAATATAAATAGTTTTTGAATTTCCTGTAATCAGATTGTTTATGATAATGTGAGGAAAAAAATCTCAAAGAATCTGCAGATGCTTAGGGTTCTGACAAACTAGAATTATGAGGTATCTGTGTACTCATTACTCTGCTTGGATCCTCAAGAAGGAGGTGGAGAAAGCATTTTGAGAACAAGGTACATTTTTTTTTTTCTTTAGCACAATTGAACATCTGTCTGGACTGATGAGTGGCTAAAACAAGTAAGTCCTCCTGAAAGGCCTCTTTCTAAAGTAAAAAAGTAAATTCAAGCACAGTTAGCAGAAACACCTAGATTTACCTTGCCCTATGTTAACAGCAGTCAAGAGAGGTATTACTTGATTAATATTTGTCAATAACTGTGACATTCTTATCTTGCTGACTTTTCTATAATCAAGACTAGTATGTTGTAAGCAGAGTCAATACAACTTTTCTGTGATGGAGTGGTGCCAATCTCTAGTATCATTTGAATGAGCAGATACTGACCTCTGTAAATTAGTTGGAGCTGGGAAATAATAGTCTATTATTTCCAGCAGCTTTGAAATTGGTAAGGAAATATCCTGTCTTTTTTTTTTTTTTTTTTTTTTTTTTTTCACTTAACATCAACATTTTCATGGGGAATTCAATAATGCAAAACCTTGAAAATGTATGGGCCTCAAAGTCTTGACTGATAAACACTAATATCTTCTAAAGTTTAGAACAATACATAATTTTGAGGTGTATCTTGTTACTAAGGTAAAATACATCTGTAATACATCTGAGCCTAAAAAACAAGTCAATAATAGCAAATTGAGTTGAGACCATCCTTTGGGCCTAACTGTGTGTCCCACCTCAATGTTTCTACACTTTCTTATCTTGTGATCATCCACTTTGTGTCTTCAAAATACTCTATGCAGTTAAGGTTACATCTCCAAGGCTCCTGGGGCCCTTAAGCTGTGTCATGGGTGTGTTTGAAATCAAATCCAAATGGCTGAGACTGACTAGGCTGATGATCTTACTCCTAAATCTGTTCAAGGCCTCTAAGCAGGGAATTTCCCTATCTAGTAACTTCTGTGGAGAATTGTGCAGTAGAATATGTCAGAACATTGAATTTTGTTAATCCCAAATCACAGTGGGTATTATATCTAATTGAAAACTTAGTGGATGATAAAGGTGAGGCCAGCTCCTTTCATCTTTTAATTACAGGGCATTATAGATTAACACACTTCTGAAATTCAATAAAGATGGGTAATTAAAAAAAATTCAAACAGCTTAATTTATGAGGTCAGGAAATGTATCACATAAAGGTTGGTAAGCAAGTAAATCTGCTTACACTCTGCATGATAAAACTGAAAAAAAAATATTTAACATAGTGTTGCATCTGTAGTGAGATCAAGGCTGACATTCTTCTCTCATGATTGTTTTTCTGTAGCTCAAAGCTACCTAAGGTCCAGAGCCATTACTACACTCTTGACACTATTCTATCTCTCCGTGTTTGTTGGTACTTTCAGTCTTTCAGAGGAATAAGGTAATCTGCTTTGGATTTCCATTGTCCTCACATTTTCCTTTTATTCTGTTTCTATTTGGTTGCTAGTTTATTTTCTAGTCTCTGCTTTTCAGTCTTTCTGGCTTTTCAGTTTTGTTTTTAATAGTCTTTCATCTGGTCATTACACATTCTGTCTTGAACAGTCTAGGAACCCCAAGCAATGCTTAAATTCAATCAAACTTAACAACTGGGGATGTTTGAATGATTTGTGTACTAGGTAAAATAAATGCTGTAGTGTCCAATGGGATGATCCTATCAGAAGATACTTATTTTAGAAGAAAAGATGACTTTATGGATGAAATTTTAAAATTGTCTTAGCACTTGTGTCCTGTGTTTTATTTGAGTGAATCACAAAGCTTATCAAAACAAAGGCAGACTGCTTTTGCCATTATGTATTTGGAATTTGCATATATATGTCAAACAACTTGTGGTGTCTAGTGTGTAATATGCTTGTTCATGTGGAACACAATACATACATTTTTTAGTTTCTGTCCTGGTAACAAAGAAAGATAAAATATAAAACACAAATATAGTTCTGAGTATTACCAGCAAAGTAGATGTAATACCTTTCACATACTAAGGTATCTTCTGACCATATAAACACAAGAATTGCAGAAAATATTCTTTATGTTTTGAGTACATCTACGTGCTGACATCTGTTATAGTCAAACACAAAAGATACTTGTAATGAAACCTATACTGAGAAACTGAAGTTGGCAGAATGGCCTTTAGGTTTTACAGGCATACACACAAACAAATGCAGGAGAATTGTTTGTTTTGACCACACATTTGTCACATGTAGCCTGTAGTCACACTTCTCAAAAGGTAAAAACATTCTCATATATTTAAGCTTAAAATATTTTTGAAAATTTTAACTTTTCAGACATCTTAATGCTTTTCACAAAATTGGATACTTTTCTTTTTTTCCTTTTGAAAGACTTTTCAAATACTTTTGAGGTCTGAACATTCCAGATCTGACCCATTTTTGGGGGTCATGGTCTGACCTAAAAAATCTTTTTTTTTAAATACTAGGAAGAAAATTCTTCTGTTATTTTTGTTTTGGCTTTCATCCTTGCCATTTTTTAGCATCACTGATGGTACTGAACTAAATTTATGGTGTTGGCTACAACTACGTGCTTAAACTTTTTCCTAAGAATTTTTTTCTCAGAAATATTAAGGAAGCCCATTAATGTGATTTTTAGATAAACAAGATGCTGATTCTCTTCCAGTAGTAATGATGCTCTATCTGTATTTATTTCAGAACAATAAGAATGCCCAGAAATAGAGTTATGCATAATAATGAAATTAATCAGTACTACAGTCATGCTTACTGGTACAGAGGTATCTTAACAGCTATTGCTTTTCAATAACATGTTTTTTAAAGAAAAAAAAATTAAAACCACGTTCCTGTCAGGTATAAAAGAATTTCAAAAGACTCAGAATTTTGAATGAAATTGATAGAAACATAAAATCTTATCTGGATAATAGAAGTTCTAAGTAAATAGGTTTCTTCTAAAGACTTTGGGCTACTAGATTGCTCCAAGTACAGACAGCAAAGGGTGTGAAATGTTTTGTAGTTGGTCTCACCTATGGAGAGAAAATTTAAAGTTATTTAGACATTTGTGAAGTAGTGAGTCGTGTTTGGCTTTTTTTTAGGTATGAAGGACATTACTTTTAATTTTAGCTATAAGTGTTCATTGGTTCCTGTATTCTAATAGCTATAGAAAGCAACTAATAGCTATGTTATGCAAAACAGTCCATTTTCATGGATCTTAGGGCAAATTAAAGAACACATGTGGCCCCACAGCTTTTTACAACTCTAGCACTCCAGGAAGAAGCCCAAAGAATATATTTGATTTAGTAACTAACTTTGCTAGCACAGTGAGATGGAAGTGCATAGCTCCTTCTGTCTCTTATGAACTCAACAACAATAATACTGATTAGGTCTCTGAAATAAAAAGTATGTTTTAACTAGGTTTTTGTTTTCTGTTGACATACCAAAGGTTTAATTTCTGTGATTTTCTTCATAAGGTTACCCTTCTCTAGCCCATGTATTGTCAGAAGGATGCATCCCAGCAGCACAGTTTTACATAGCAATTTAACTGAATTGTGAAGATACAGTGGAGAAAGCCTCTAAAGTATAAATTATTTCTGCTCATCAGAATGTTTTTGTTTTTAGCTAATTTGTTATGTTTGAAATTAAGCATGCTAAAAATCTGATAGAGGTGCCCTGCTGCATTTAATCAGATACGGGATTATTTGCTGATGTTAAAAATGGTTGGATTATTAGCTGCCTTTAGGTGTTTCTGAATTGCTAACATTTTCCCAACATATTTGGCAAAGAGCATCTGTTTAGTGATTTCTCTCTGTTTAATGATGATGTAGTAAATCCACAGACCCAAACTGAAAATTCAAATAAGCAAAATATCCACATAATCTACATTTCATGTGTCATAGAAACTGTATTTTATTTTTACAAAAAGATTTCTAAAATACTGTGTTCGAGCTTCTAAAGAGGGAAATTTAAAGTTTGGGACTTCACCATGATTAATATCTAGTTCTATCTATCAATGAATCTATTTCACAGTTGTTTGCATGTTCCTTGACATGGAAAAACATAAAAGTTAAGCTTCAATTTGGAAAGCTGAATTGCTTTATGATAATTTAAAATTTTAATGCTAGAAGAACAAAATGGTACACTTCTTACTTTTGAATTCTTCAGTAAGGAGTCTTCGAGACATCTTCCAATTTCTCCAAGTGGCAAACTGAAAATTCACATTTCTGGAGCAGAATGCATTGTGATTTTCTACCTACCAAAGTTGGAAATAAATAATGGGAAGATTTAAATTAAAAGAGTTAGCATTTTATTTGGACAATATGAAAACACTTATGCCATGCTAAAAGAGTTGTTTTTACTTTCCAAGACTTTTTATGAGAAGTGTCACATTTGTGCTTAGATCTGTAGCACATACCACCAAATAATAAACCGTAATTTAGTTAATTTTATTGTTAGTATGGGAGTGCTGTATTTATATTAATCATAGTAAATATACTATTTTCTTATAAATTGATGACCATTATTTTATTAATTTATAATTGGTACCTGGATTTCTACATGCAGCTATTGCTAAGTGACAAATCAATTGTGTCAGACCTTACCTTAAGACTCTTCACTATTTCATCATTGATTGTTTTCTGGACTTACAGAATCAGAATAGAGAATAATTTATGTTTCAATGACCTGAACACTGACAGGACCCCCAGTTTGTTGTCATCCATAAACCTGATGAGACTGCATTTTGTCCCAACTTCCAGGAGAATAAACAAACTAAAACTGTGCTAGCCCCAGTACTGTGCTGTCTCTGTCAACTGGGGGGCAATTGAAAATTTAACAAATCATAGGAGTCACATCAATTTTCAGTCCATTTTCCATCCCAGTTGACATTTATCTCACCATTTCAACCATTAGAAGAGACTTGAGAGCTCAAAGTCTGCCTAAGTCTGATCAGATTCGAGCATTGTTTTGATATTTTTGCTTCCAAAAATTGATCTCATAGGTTTTCTCAGGAACCACAATCAGATGGAAGTCAACATATAAATTCAAGAATGCAAAATGCCCCATTTCCACCTCTCTGCACTCCCTATTTAATCCAGTAGTTCAGTGGTTAGAAAGCATCTGGAGAAACCAATGATCTTTTGCCTAGAGGAATCTTCTTTTTGCCAGATACACATTCTAAATTATAAACTAATATCCCACAGCAGTGGGAGAGTGGGAAGAGTGCTTACTTTTATTCTTTCAGAAGAAAAGCTAGTTCAATATTCATTTAACAAGCAAAAGAAAACACTATACTGCATTATAATTAGATACCTCCCTCTGAACTAAGGATGTGGATTGTAGTCATTAACCCAGTGCATATATATCATCAGATGTTTTAGTATTCACTTCAGGAAGGGATAGAGCATCAATATTCACTTGCAGGTGAGTTTCTCAACATTGTGTTATAAAGTCATTCATGTGTTTCTTTGCTGGTATGAGAACAGGGGAAGGGCAGTTCAAGGAAGTTCTGAGCTCATGTAAAGGCAAGATTTTGAAGAATTTTGAAGAAACTTATGCTTCTTCAACTTGTTTGAATGGGAAGCTTTCTTTTCTTGGGAGGTGTAGACCTGGACTAATGTAACAGAAGTTTTTGCAGGAACAGAAGTAGGGAGAGCCATTCCAGCTGCTACCTGGAAATGTCATTCACAGAAGGTGTTGCACAAATGATCACACTTCTCTTCACAGCAGAAAAGCTGATTTCCATACCACACAGGCAAAGTTAAGTAAACATATTTTTCCACATGTCATCCTGTACAGCTGTGTACTATGTTGATGCCTGAAGATATTCTTGGGCTACTGAAAGCACTTATTGCATTTGAGAGGTAGAAGATGAGATCATATCAAGTTTACACAAAAGTTAAAAAATAATCCAAACTCCCCTGTAGTCTGAAGAGTTGAGGCAACCACTGAAAAGACACTTTAGATGGGAATGGATCTTACCACTACCTGACTGCAAAGACTATGAATTGTGGCAGTGATCCATTTCTTCTGAACATAACTGCAAAGTGATTAAAGACACTTTTTTATCACCTTGTTAGCATTTCTTACTATCTAACTTAGGCATTTTCTGACTCATTACAGAGATTTTTTAGTGCATGTTCTCAAAACCCTTATCCTTATGTTGAAATAAAAACCTAGGCAGATTCCAACAGACAGAAATCCATACCCTCTTGACAAAAGCTTGGGGCTTTGGCATGTGCTTCCCTAGTCTTGGCAGAACTACGACAAGGATAAATGGATTTCCAACAATTATGTTTTAAGTCTCAAAGTGGTATGATTCTTTCAAATGTTTATTAAATACCGTTTTTTTTTTTTTTTTTTCCCATGTTCCATTGTCCAGATGTCATTCCCTCAATGCATTACTTCTACTTACTTTGAGAAATTGCTTTTGCTTAACTCGTAAGGTGGTGGGCAGCAGGATGGGACTGGGGTAAAAAAGTCCTTCACACTCTAACATCAGGCTCATGATCACCTGAGGAACCTGAAGGCACTTTAGTCTATGGGACTCAATGAAACACATCTCAGAGTCCTGAGAGAACTGTCATTGCCAAGTCACTGTCTAGGATATTTGAAAAGTCATGACAATCAGGTGCAAATCCAGGAGACTGGAAAAGGGAAACATGGTATCCACCTTTTAAAAAGGTAGAAAAGGAGGCCCCTGAGAACTACTGACCTGTGAGTCACCTTTGTGCCTGGGAAGATCAGAGAAAAGATGCTCCTGAAAGCTAGGCTAAGATGCTTTGTGCTAGTTTTGTACAGCCAGGTTTGTGGTAGCAGTAGAGCCACAGAGGTGACTTGTGTGAGAAGATGCTGGAAACTTCCACCGTGTCTGGCAGAGGCAATCCCTGATGACTATGAAGATGGACAGGCTGCTGGCCAGGGCTGGGCCAAGTAGAGATGGTCGTAATGCCTGTGTCACAACATATTTGAGGAGAATTCAAAACAAAGTTTGTAGTACTGTTGTAATTTTCCATCCAAGAGTGAAGTGAAAGGAGAAGCATGAAGGAAAGCAAGATGGCAACACCAATATATGGGAGGATAGTTTGTAAGGATAGGGCAAAAGGCAATTTTCCTCAATGAATTACAGCTGTACTGGCTGCTGAGAAGCAGAGACAGCCTTGCCTGCCCAGTGAGGATGGGAGTTATAAAAGAGTGGGTTAGCTGGCTAGGAGTTGGCTGTAGTGTGCTGCAGTTTGGGGTGGGGTCTGCTGGCTGTGCTGCGAGGAGGAAGGGACATGTGGTGTACATGACACTGACAGACAGGGTGAGATGTTGTGTGAGAGACAGGCAGGGTTAGGTGGCTGGGTAAGGGGCAGATTGGGGTTTAGCCAGTTATGTAGAAGGAAGAAGAAAATTGCAGAGAGAAGGAGGGAAGGAGTCAGTGCTGTGTGGAGCTGCCTGTGGGGAAAGGAATCAGTACTGTATGGAGTTGCCTGAGAGAAGTCATGAGAGGTTCTTAACAAAGAACTGGTGATGGTTCTAGTTGTGTCCATCTTGACATAATTACTACAACAGTGTGAGTGAAGAAGGAGGAGAGGAGGTGCTCTGGGTGCCAGAGCTGCAATTCTTCTGCAAGCTGTGATGAGACCATGGCAAGGCTGCTGTTCCCCTGAAGCCCATGGGGATCCATGGGGGATGCAGAGATCCACCCACAGCCCACGGGGATCCATGGGGATGCAGAGATCCACCCACAGCCCATGGATCCATGGGGATACAGAGATCCACCCACAGCCCATGGGGATCCATGGGGGATGCAGAGATCCGCCCACAGCCCACGGGGATCCAGGAGGGATACAGAGATCCACCCACAGCCCATGGGGATCCAGGAGGGATACAGAGATCCACCCACAGCCCATGGGGATCCAGGAGGGATACAGAGATCCACCCACAAGCAAAAAGCACAATATTGTTTCTAGTGTTAAGGCCAAATTATTTCAGAATCATTAAGTTCACTTAAAACTGCGTGATCTTCCTTGTTATGGTCTCATTTTCAAAGGAAGCAGGATACATACTAATTTCCATTTTTTGCAATTTTTGACAAGTGTGTACAGTATTTGCAATGATATAATGTGACTGTTTATCTGCACTTTGAAGAGTACAAATATTTACACTGTTTTCCAAGCATCATCTTTATTGGCAAGGGTAATGCTCTTGCTAACTGAATAATATCTAATGTGAATCTAATATTACAGGATTTCATCAAAATTCACAATATCTGGCCTGAATCTGATATTTTAAAAGATAAACCTGTATTTTCATATATAGCTCCATCTAGCCCAGCAAAAAATGTTTTTTGAGCTTTGGGGCATTGTTGCCAAAAAATATTTAGGAGTGAGTACAATTAAGTATTTTTCTGATTATCTGGCATTCTTAAAGAAAACAATCAATTTCATTTTCTTTAGAAAATGAAACACAAAGTTATTTTAATATACAAATATTTTTCTTGTTTTAAAATAAACTTGTTTATCCTCATTTACTTATTGATATTTCTTTGCTGCAACTTCTAGATTATAGTTAGCTGCTTGTCATAATGCATGTGTGAAATCACTGCTGCTGGAAGCAGTGGAATCCCTAATATAAAATTAAATGTAAAGAATTAAATTCATTAAAAGAATCAAATTAAATTAATTAAAATTAAATATGTGAAACAGAAATAGTAAAAATAGAAACGAGAAACAAAGCTGTGCAAATAATAACAAAGAATTACAAATATATACAGTAGAGGGAATTAAGTCTGTTCTTACATGTTACAGTAACTCTATGAAAAACCCAACCTAACACAAACCCCAAATAAACTAAACCCCACAAGTACAGTAAAAAGATCAAAAACTTAAGACTGTAAATTACTTGACTAATTTAGAAAACCACTATTCTGGGAGGTAGAGAGAGCACTTCTATCTCTCTGACTTCCAGTTCTGCAAACTCTAAACATGCCAGTAATGACATTGCTTTAAGCATTCTTCATTAGCTGAATAAAAAGTGTGATAAACATGTACCTTTCACTCTGTCATTATTATATTGTTTAATAACATGTAGTTAATTTTTAAATATTTTAAAATGATGCATATGAAAAATATATCCATATGTTTACATATATAAATACAGAAAAAAATATACATGAAATTTTACTATTTCCATGTTGCTTTTTAGTCCTTGAGAAATCATAAAATATGACAGTAAAAATTATGTGTGCCAAAAAAATTACTATAGATTACTTGAACAACGCTTGGGGAAAAAAACAGTGATAAATTTTAAAAGAAGACTAATCTATATCTGAAGTAAATCTTGAAGATTAAAGATCATTTTCTTTCTGAAAATAGATGCTCCAAAACATTTTAGTGTTGTCATATTTAAGAAAATAGAAATGTCTCATGGGGAAATAGCAATATTCATGTTGAAGGAGCACACAGTTTCACCATGTGGGTGGTGGCTGCAGTTAGGCACAGCCAGCAGCATAAGTGGAGCCATCTTTTGATGATGGATATCAGGCTCTAAGAAACACCACTGAGGTTTGGTTAAACATGCAGAACTGATTCCTGGTATTCTCCATGGTGCAGTTGCATGTCTTGTAGTATCATGAGCAAATGTTATTCAAGACCATCAGCACGAAAGTACAGCTACATGTTTTAGATCTTTTGCTTGGATGTTAGAAACAAAGAAAATCAATTACGTGGCAGAAAGGGTCTGTGAAGAGTATGACCAGACTCAAAGAAAACACATCTGTAAAAACCAAGTTTTCTCTCTTTTTAACCTCACTGACATTATGTCCCAAGGCATCTCTCAGTACACGAGCTGGATTTGTCCATGAGATACTATATGGCTTGGTACAGTATGACAAGTGGATGAAAAGAAGCCTTTTTCCTCCTATTTAAGGATCTCCTTCTAGCGCATGCATGGTATTTCTTCTCTGGAAATTTGACCTTTCACTTTTCCAGTGAAGCTGGAAAATCATACCACTGTAAATCAAGAATTATTTCACTGGACTATTAATTTGTCTGGCTGTGTAGTGGAAGATGGATGATTAGGAAATAATTGGAAGTGCCCTTTTGCCTGAAAACCTTAGCATTTTCCTAAATAATTTGTATTGTTCTCACCTTACATTTGGGATCATCATCACTATTTAATTAAATTAACTGTGAAACTCTGGTGGTTGCATTCATTATCTAGTGGGAAGTGAATGAACTAAGGAAGAATTAGGTATCCATACCTTTCTATTCTTTCCCTGTATGTGGTCATACTTTTTTTTCTTATATAAAAATTTTAGCATATGGCTATCAACCTTATACTACAGAATAAAATACCTTCTATATATGTTATATCAATTAGCTTTGGATCACTGAGTGTGAAGTGAGTCTTGCTTCACAGACCCATTTGAGATCTCTCTTGTTCTTGTAAAATATTGAGTTAATATTTTTTCTATAATTTAATAATTAATTTTAGGTAAAAGGTATTGTGCTAGATTAATCATATTAAAATGAAAATATTTTGTTTTTCATATCAGCATTTTGAAACTTCGCTGTTGCCAAAATGTATTCTGTAAATGAGAAGACCTGCTTTTCCACATCACTAAGCAAAGAAAAGATTGGTTATATTTTCTTCCATAATTACCAGACCCGAATAAGAAAAGAAATGCAAAGATATTTGGCAGTGATCGAAGAGAAATAAAATATATTAAGAATATTTAGAAAAACTCTGCATAAATGAGAGCAATATCTATGGTACTAATAATAAAAGAAGGAATGGTTTAATTGTAGTACAATTAGAAGCAATGGTCTGTACTAATTAAACAACTAGATTCTGGAATTTCAAAGGATTGTCACAAATAAATTGACAGTTTCAAATATTTTTCCATTGATGCATAAAGTTTCAACCATTAAAACCCTCCACCTTATATATATATATATCCTGTCCTTATTCTTATTTTAACTATTAAGGAAATAAAATTATTAGTGAATATTTGACCTGGTTTTGGCCAGGACATGGTTAAATTTTTTGTAATAGCCAGGACAGGCCAGGACCATGATATTATTAGATTACCACCTCATGCCAATAATGGGGGCAGGGGAAAGGGACTCTCCCTTCTGAGGGGAAGGGTGTTCTCACTGGTCAGGAGAAGAGGTGGTGAAGAAGAGCAGATCTGTGTTTGTTTACTGTTGAAGGCTTTCCATGTAAATAATTCCTTTGTCTTAAACCCTTTGTATTGATATTGTTACTGTCATTATTTTTTTGTTCCCTCATTGTTGATTCCAGCTGTGTTCTTATCTCAAGCTGTGATCTTTTGTGTTTCTGCTTGGAGGAGTGGGAGTGAGCAGTGGTGTGGTTTTAGAGGGAGTGCTAAATTGGAGAATCCCATTCCAGAAACCAGATAATACTGCAGATTCTGTCTGTAGATCACAAATTTTATCAGCTTGGGCAATTTTAATGGCTGGGAAGGGTATAGAAATAGAATTGCCTGTGATAAGAATATTGATCAGCCCATAGGGAACAGAGTGAAATTTTCATAGTCTGTTTTTTAGATTTATGTCTGACGTTAAGTACAGGTGATTGCAGAACTGGAAATACTCATGATGATGGAACAGATAATAAAGGTTAAATTTAGTACAAAAGCATTATTTTCTTAAGAATGACTTATTAACAGGAATAAAACTTACATGAACTTTTTCTGGTAGCATATTCAACTCGGGAGATAAACTAGAAAGAGACCTGCATGTAGAAATTTATCCCTTTTGAACCACTATTTCTTCAATTACATGTAAAATACCTATTACAATAATATTTATGATACCCTAAAGACACAATGAAAGATGGTTTAATGAGTGTAAATTTAAAATCTACCTTTCTTTTTGCAAAGGATACAGTGCTAATAAGGGCACTGTAAATTTTAGTGCAAGGAACACCCTTATGCCTACATGAGGATGGAAGTACAGCCTATTCAGCCTTCTTGCACTGCACTTTTTGAAATATTTCAGGAACATTCCTTAAATTCTTATGTTGCTTAGATCTCAATTTGATTTATTCTTTCATTTTCTTTTAAGAGTTGTTTTTATGGTTTTTGGTTTGGGAAATTTTGTTTTTTGTTTCTTGTTTTTTTTTTCTTTGATTGGTTTGTTGTGGTTTCTTTTTTTTCCTGTATCTCAAACAACTTTCCTTTTATTTATAGTTAGAACTGTACTCTGCTGTTCATTAAGTACCTGCAGTTAGCACCAGCCAGTGATTTGCTAGAATAATAAGCATAGAATAAACACTTAGTACAAGAGATGTGAATATATATAAATGTGACATTGGAAATCTACATTCTTGCGATTGATTACTTTGTAATGTGCCTCTGTTACATCATCATTTGAAACATTTTCTCTAAAGATAAAGAAAGAAAAAAGTCAGAGATTTTCTAAAACTTTAATTTTCATGTAGCTGAAACAAACTTTTTGTGTACTGTTTATATGTGAAAATAAAAATATACAATATGAATTATTAGTCAAAATCAAGCCATTACATTTAAAATGTAATATAGCTCAAAACTAAATGTTCTCATATTTTAGTTTACCCTTGTAAAAATGCTCTGTTCAGTATTTTATGAATAAGTCAAAAGCTGAATATTTATTTTCATATTATTCTATAACACTTAAATATGACATATATATATATATATATATATATATATATATATATATATATATATATATATATATAATTTTACATAAATCTGTGCCCATAAAATTATGTCTATATTTGGCCATACACTGTTAGATCCTCAAAAGCTTGTTTACTGTGGTACTGGTTGGGTATGCACTGGAAATATGCTATTGGTAAGAACTGCAGTATTTCAAACAGTTCTGTTCTGTTTGAACAGGCCAAGCAATTTTCTGTTATTTCCTGCTATTTTATTCCCACTGGAATAAAAGGAATGTGAAAGCATTTATTCTGACTGTCCCTTTTAATTTGTGTCTATATATTAATGTCTCAGAGTTTCCAGCTATTTCATTCAGAAATGTTTTTGTGTTTACATTTCTCCAGTATTATCATTATAACATGATTATTTCATACTGGATTCAGGTTTACCTTAATCATTGCATAAAGGGCTACATAAGATTTTTGTAATTTGGCTGAATATCGTTGGGAACCAGGGAAAAAGCAGCCTTGAAGCCTTGAGTTTCTCAGGCTTTCACAAGGATAAGAAATTCTAACAATAATTATACACCTGCAGGGTGCATGAGAGCTGTGTGGATGTCTCGTGATATTTTGTAGAAAGTATGTTTTCAGAGAGGTGTTGCCTTCTTGGACCAATGAGTCTTTTCTATTTTGTTTTTCACATACTACCCCATATATATATATATATATGTGTAGTGTTTAAATAAAGTTCTCTCTTTTGCTTCTCCATTGCACAAGGAACTATGCTGCATTGTCCTTTTCTCTGCTCTCCTATAGCCTAAAATGCAACAGCAGAAGACCAACTTTCCTAGAAAATGCACTTGCTGTTCAAATTTGGACTAAAAATTAAAGAACCATAGTTCGATGCATTAAAATGTTTTGGTAATCATTCTTTTACAATTTCTGGAACAAAGGTCTTGAAAAAACATTTTTTCTGATGTCTTCCTTTTAGCTTCTCTGGCAAACTAAATTTGCTAACTGTAAGAAGAAAGAAATATTAGTATAACTATCTTAGCAAGATAAAATATTCAAAAAGTTTATAAATGCAGGTTCTGGCACTATATTTTTGAGAAAAAAAAAAATTAATAACCTGGTTCTGTTGCAATGCAACATGAATGGTGGCATTCTTAATAGGAAAGAAATAAAATGGAAAAAAAACTGAAAAAGATAAATTGTATCATTTTGGGAAAACATAACTTTCCAAATTAACTTTAGTCTCATGTTTATAAAACAATTTAACTAAAACATTACCTTAAACTAAATTGTTAAAAGAAAGAATAGGTGTGTGATTTTGAAAGTGTTTCCTGCATAGATTAGGAGAGAAAATATTCTACACACAGAGTTTAATTGCTTCTCTGAATGACTTGTAATAAATTCTGCAATATAAACTGTGAACAGTGTAGCCATTCCAAATTTTTTCATTCTATTTTTACTAGATAATAGCATTTCACAGTTTTCAAACTATGACTTCATTTTGAAAATAATGCAAGCTTCTGATGCAACACACTTCTGGAGGCTGGTCACGTTGTAAGTGATAGAAACTATAACACAATAGGGTAGCTGCTCAGCAGCTGTCTAAAACTACAATGATGATTTATTCAAGAAATGATAAAAATTAACAGTTTGCAACCTGTTGTTCTTTTTTACTTTTATGTTATTCAATTTTCTGTTCATTTGAACAAACTTGATTTAATTTAAGAAGTTTTAATTTATCTCAGAATTGAGAAACAAAATTAAGAGGCAGCAAAGTTAAAAAACATGATGTTTTTAACTAAGTGTTAAAAAAAAGTTGATTTACAGCCTCTGACAGGCAAATCACTTCACCCTTTTTTAATTCTCACTGTTTGCCTGTGTTGTTAATTTTTAAGTGAGTTTCTCTTACTGTGTACAACAGAATGCTATAACATGGTAGGTATTTTTTTGTCATCCAGAAATTAGTTCAAAAAAAATTGAAAAAAGGCATCAAATAAAAAGATGAATTATATATGAGACATAAAATCACCTAGCATCCTCAATCTATCCACATTCTGTTAAACAGAGTAGATTAAAACTTGGATGAAGATTGGTATGCATCTCATTTAATAAATGTCTTAATTATAATTTTCTTTTTTAAAGGAAAACAGAGAACAACAAGGTAGTCATAACTGTAATGTATGGCAAAAGTTTGCCAGAACTGAATGATATTAGTATGTAAAGAGAAAGAACAAATAGAGTGAGAAAACAAGTTTGTAAGAAAAACTAAATATCCCAAAACATTTTGGAGGTGATCTAGGTTGTCTTGTATATGAGCAGAAGAGAGCCCTTTAAGTGGTTGTCTTTTTTTTTTTTTTTTCTTTTTTTTATGAGCAACTATCCTGGTTTTGTCTGGGATAAGTTTGGTTTTCTTCTTAGTAGCTGGCACAGTGCTGTGTTTTGGATTTAGTATGAGAAAAATGTTGGTAACACAATGATTCAGTTGTTCCTAAACAGGTAAGGTCTCTGAATCAAGGGTGCTTCAGTGTCTCATGCTCTGGTGGTCTGGAGATGCACAAGGAGATAGCATAGCTGGGACAGATGAAGCAGACAGGCCAAAGGGATGCTCCTCACCATGGACTTCATGCCCAGTACATAAACTGGGGGTGGTTGGCTGAGAGGGGCTAATCACTGCTGGGGGATGGGCATCTGTCAATGGGTGATGAGCAATTGCATCAGCCATCACTAGTTTCTCTTGGGTTTTCTCTCTTACTCCTTCTTTTTTTTTTTTTTTTTTTCCTTTTTTTAATATTTAGTGTTCTTACTTGTAGTATTCTTGTACTTCATTTTTTTTGAATTGCTAAACTCTTCTCGTCTCAACCTATGAGTTTTACTTTCTTTTCCAATTCTTCTCCTCATCCCACATGGGGTGTGGAGGGCAGTGAGTGAACAGTTGCATGGTACTGAGTTGCTGACTAGGATTCAACCAAACTGGAACATAAAATTGAAAAATATTAAAACTGCAATGATACTAGAAAATATCAGTACTATCATTGATGTATTTGATAGATTAAGAATATTATTACAGTTGGTTGAGATATGAGTTTAAAGAAGGCATTAAATAGATTTAATAACCCATTATATATTTTATTTTAAAACAAACTTTTCAATGACTTTAAATAACTAAGAAGTGTCTCAATAGAAAGAAACAGAATACCTGTATATATATTCTTAAATGTTATTAGCTATTTTAAACAGAAACTGAAACACTATTATTATTCCTTTATTACAAAGACAGACGAAGGTTATAAAACTGAAAGCTAAAATAATTTTCCTTTCTATCTCAGCATTCCTTTGAAAATCTATCTGAATTCAAAAATGTGCAGACTGCCTAAATGGCATAACTGGTACATTTTGGAAATAATAATGAGGTTACAGTAAAAAAAGTAGAAGAAAATAATCCGCAAAATTTATTGTCTGGCCATCAAATGATTTCTTTATATTTTATCAAGAACAAACTTATATGCTCATGATCTTCAAACAGAACAATTTGCTTTTTTTGGACCTGCAGTGCAGTGCTTTGGTATACAGTACTCTCTTTGGTGTCAGAAATAAGTCTTTCAAAATCCTGCCTCCACAGCATGTGCTTTTCCAGACAGTTTATCATTTCCCACAGTTAATCAATCTTCTAGAAATGATATAGCTATGAACACTCCCCAGGAACTTTATAGGTATGATTCTCACATGTTGAACTTGTTTGCCATTGTTCCTCCTGCCCACTGTGCCTGCTGTGCTGAAGTTATTTCAGTCTTGCCCCTGGGACTCAACAAATGATCTGAAACAACTGAGTAAACTGAACAGCTAAAAAAAAATTATTTCTTGAAGTTCCAGGAAAGATTGGTAGTAGTTTGAAAAAAAATGCTTGCTTTGATTTTTTCAACAACTCAATTCCTTATTTCCAGGCAACATTTTAATTTATTTTTTAACTTATAATAAAATGGGGTCTTGGTGTTTTACGTGAAATAACTTCCTTGTTATATTTGGTTTTAATAGATATCTTGGAGACATGTTGGTAGAATCCCACAAAATTAGGGGTTATTTTGTTTGTCTCAGTAGCCAGTGGCTGTAAATCCAACCAAGGACAGTTATAGCAGAAAAGAACTGTTGGTAATAGATCTGTTGGTATCAATATGCCATGTGAAAAAACTGGAGTTTTGATTAGAGATGGGGGCCAGTACAGCAGCACTTCTCTGGGACTTCCTTTGTTCTAGACAACAGGGAGACAAGAAAAAGAAAAAAAAAACCAAAAACCAACAACAACAACAACAAAAACAAAAACAAAACAAAACAAAACAAACAAAAAAAAAAAAACAAAACAAAAAAACCCCAAAACCCAACAACAACAACAACAAAAAACAACAAAAAAAAAGACAACACAAGAGCAGCAATGAGGCCACGAAGCAACAGCATGGGCTGTGGAGAGGGATCAAGACTACAAAAGACCCCTGAAACCTTCTGACCTCTTTCCAGAATGGACTGAGCACAATAACTAATCTGCATAGAAAGTGAGGAACATCTCTTCAGGGTGGAGAAACCTATTCATAAGAAAGAATCCATCCCCAAGCCCAGGTGGTGCTGGGGTGCTGAACATCTCATTAGCAGGATCAATGCTGGCATCCTCTCCTTCCTCTCCCCCTACTCCTTTATCCAAAATTCTCTTCCACATGCTTATATAGTGGGCCAGGGACTAACATAAATTTCCAGGTCAAGTGTGTAATTCACCAATAAAATATTCTAATTCTGGATCCTCGGACTTCTGTCATTCCTTTTGACCATTAGCATTTACAAATGTTAGGTAGTTTCTTCTTTCTTAGGGGTGAGATGTCTTAATTCCTTGCATATCCTAACTTTAAGTTTCAAATATCTGGCCCTATCTGGTTTTGCCATTAATATATAATCACCTTCTCCTAGTTCTGTTTCTTTTGTTCTTCAATGAAAATGGGAACCTATAATGATAAGTTAACAATTACACACAAAAATATCTCAGTTTAAGAAATTACTCTTTCTGTCTCTGCTACTCAACCACTACGTTTCACCTCATCCAGAACTAAATTCCAAAATGAGTAGCTAGGTTGGCCATGAGAGTATAAAGTATTTTACAACCAATTCAAATCAAACAGTAATGCCTTGATTTGAATAAGAACTACTCCTTGTCAAGAAGAGTTAGTGGTACTTAAATTTGCTTCATCAATTAACTGGCATATCAAAAAAGAGGAATATTGTTCAAAAGTGATTTACTGTTGAGTGCAGGCACCCCAAATGGTCTTCAATATGAACTTTGAAAATTAACCTTGAAGATGAATTGTGAAAATCTCTTACAGTATTTTTCACTCTGACCTCATACAAAAAAATACATACTTAGATATTCCCTTTTCTGTAATTAATATTATCCAAATTTAAGTTCAATTTCAGATGTTTGTTGCAGGAGTATCTCTACTAATTCCATTGTCATTATTTCTATTTCTTACCTGAACAAGAAGACTCTTATGATTACCATAGCTTTTTTGAAGGCAGTTCTACATAAGCAACATGTTGAACAGAAACACATAAAATTACTTATTTTTCTGTTTATTTTTTCCTCAAGATCTTCCAGTGTAATTATTTTTTAGATAATTTTCTTTTCCTGTTTGTAAGTATTTATCACCTTTTAATATCCTGGAGATATTTGCAAAATACCTTAAGGCAATAGTTCAATTTAGGTAATAGTTGGTGTATTGTTCTTTTCCATATCACTAATGAAGATGTAAACATATCTAGCATCTGTCACTACAGCATTCGCAGGGAAAATCCATTCAAATCAATTCAGTTGTTGGAGGACTGTAAATGCCAATTTGTGGTATCTTTCAATCTGTAAAGCAAGTTAACATTATTATTATTACAGCAAATATCTTTGTAATATATATCAGCATTATTTCTCAAATGGTTTGACTACATTTATTTCATTCTGCTGGCAGTTCTGTAATTGCATTTAGAATCCTACACCTTGTTCTCTTAGGCCACGGTGGTTATACCTCACAGTTTGTTTTCAGTGGAGTTTAATAATTTGGGAGGAAGATTTAAATATGAAAATGCTAAAATGCTAGTATTACTTTTAACTAAAAATTTAAGTTATTCAATTTTTCAGTTATTAAATTATTAAGTTTTCAGATGCACAGGAATTTTACAGAGGCATTCAAATAATTGTCATGTACACTAAATGCATCATCTACATCCATTTTCATCAGGAATATGATAATTTGGCTGGATTGAATTTAGATTGTGAAAGTATATTCACTAGGTTTAAGAAGAGTATCAGCTGGACTTGCACAAGGCAGAGAGGAGGCAATAGAAGGCTTAGAAAAAGATAAATCATATTTGATTCTTCCCAAATAACCAAACAGGTGAGTATGGTGTCTCTGACTAACACATTGTCAGAGCAAAAATGTGTCAGTAAACTGGGATATTTCATGTGGTTTTTATGAAACTCATATTTTTAAAAGACAGTGGTTTCACTTTGTTACTGTCACATCTGCTTTGAAAAGGTAGTCTTTGCCTGTGGCTCTTGCCATATTGGTGACTAAAGAAACTAAAACAAAAAGAACACCAGAATTCATTGTTCCTTTTTCAAAGAGAGATTCAGAAAGGATATGTCTATAAATTGTCCTAGAACATAACCCTTCTACACCCAAATTCATTTTGATCTCTTTGTTACATAAAGCAGTCTGTTTAATGTATCTACCACTGAGCTGCTTTCTGATGATCAGTGTAGTGTTTCAAGACTTTTTTTCTTTTTTCTCCCGTGTGAAATAAATGTTGATTAACTGGTATAAGGACCAGGCATAAAAGTACTGGAGCAAGCCTAGACTTTATTTCCTTGAACTGAGTCACTTGATTAGGATGGAAATGCTTAATCACTCTAACATAATGCACAAGTAGCAGCATCTGAACCCAAATGCATTTGCCACAACTAGTTCGGAGTCTCCCAGTATATGAAGTGCATTTGCCTTTTGTAAGAAAGAGCACATCTGTTTCCCTATTTTTTCCTCTAAACTGTTTATAAACTGTGCTGAGCTACTTCTGTCAAGACTGGGTAAGACTCAAGTGAGGCAACAATTGAATCCTATTATTTTGGTATAATAACTCTTCTTTCCCTCTAGCGAATCTTATCAGTCTCTCCCAGTCACCAGTGTCAGTTAGTGTTAGCAGCAAGAGGCACATTTTCCACATGGTATGCAGACCTCTCCAGCAGACTTCTGCAGCATAAATCTGTGTCGCATGAGTTATTCTCCAAATCAATAGCCAGAAGACATGAGAGCTTTAAATATTAAGGCAGTTATGTCAGCACACTCCATCTCAGCATGAAAGCTGAGAGCCTGACAGGTTTGGCTCTCTGTGGTCTCCAGCCACTTTCTCACGTATGCACAAATTTTAAAGTGGTGGGTGTTTTGTTTCCTAATTTGTTTTGTTTGGGGTTTTTTGCATACTTTCTTTTTGCACAAGAGCTTTCTGTATTGTCTCTGTTTTCTGTTGCCTTCTTCCTAGTAATTCTTGCATGTAATGGTCCAGTGTTTCCTCTGGAGAAATTTCTATGAGCAGATAATCACAGAATCATAGAATGGCATGGGTTGGATGGGAGCTTAAAGATAATCTAGCTCCCAACCCTTGACATAGACCAGATTGATCAGAGCTGCATCCAATTTGGCTTCAAAAAATTAAAGGAAGAGACACAAAGTTGATTATAGGGCTGGAATACCTCTCCTACAATGGTTTTGATTTGTTAAATCTGGATTTTTCAGTTTTCAGGGACAACTAATCTAAAAGGAGCCCACAAGAAAGCTGGAGAGGGACATTTTACATGTGCATGTAGTGAGAGGACAATGGGAATGGCTTGAAACTAAAAGAGAGTAGGTTTAATTTAGATATTACAAAGAAATATCTATTTTCTAAATATATCTAAATATTCTTTGCTGTGAGGACGATGAGGCACTGGAACAGCTTGCTCAGAGCAGTTGTGGGTAATTGTGAGAGAATTGGAAAGAAAACAGAAAGAAACTTCAAAGCTGCAGCCTGAGAGTAGTCAATATTGTCTCATTCTTACATTTTATTTCTTTTTTCTGAATGAAAGATTAGAAACTTTTAGCCATCTGTATTTGAGGCTATTTCTCTCCTTGTATGTGTGAAATCTACAACTTATTCAAAGAGTTTCAAGTCTCTTGTTTTTCTTTTTTATTAATATATATTTGGGTTGGTTTTTTTTAATGGAATAAATAATGCAAAATTTTTCCAACCAGTTCTAAATTGCATGTAGGTCAATAATTTTTGGATAAGAGATTAGTTGTTTTGGTTTAATTTTATTTTTAAACAAATGACTACTTACATACATTCCTTTGTACATAAATACCCTCTTTCTAGACCTTTTTTAAGATAAGTAAATTTCAAATAAATATTGATGACAAAATAAAATTCTTGATAAAATATCTTCCCATTAAAGAATTCTCTGACAAAACCTTTGTACATGTGGTTTTCTCATTATATTTTCTACACCTTTTCAAAAAAATATTTAAGCTTCTTCTCATAAGCTATGAGAACTGTTGGAGTGGTTTTGGTGCATCTTAAACATGGAAAAACACTTCTCTCTTCTCAGAAAACTTATTAAAATCAACTTGACTGCTTCTTTCATCAGGTAAACTTACTATAAACAAAAGGAATGCTTAAGCATGCAAATAGTCAGATCTCAACCAAAACAATGTATAAGGACTCTGAGACATAAAGCAATTACAGTACAGATGCTTACACTATCATAACTCTAAAACAAAAATCTAGAATACCAAAAAACTGAAGTCTTTCTCAGGGTCCTTCTGCATTTCCTAAAATGGTAATTATTTATTCCCAGGTCTGCTTTCCTTGATAGACAGTTGGTTTCATTCTGATACTCAGTTTTACTTTTCTTAAGATTACACTCTGTAATGTTTGGGTATGTTGAACTTAATTGCTAAATGATTGCCATTTAATAGGTAATTAATTGGGACTGCCTTAACTACATTAATAATACACACCAGATATTAACAGAGGTATTTGAGTTAAATTTCTAAATTTCATTTTAAGTATGTACAGGATTAAGTGTCCAGCTGCTTTAGGAAAAGGAATCATTAGACAGTCCTGATGACCACAGTTTTGAAACAGGTGGCTATAAATAAGTGAGTTCCAACACACAGAATTCTTTTTTTCATTTAACTTTGTTTGTGAATGTACATGTCTAGGGACACGTTTAGATTGGAGTAATTCAAGGACTGTATGTGGCATGGAATGCAACATTATTGCTTTGCCCTGTTGACACTGGTTATGACAAGAAATAACCAAGCATCCCCAATAAATAGGTCCAAGAACACATAGAAATAATTCTTGAAAGGGACCAAGTAACTTCATGGCTCTACTGTCTGTACATCTGGCGAGCTGGCCTGGGGTATCTCCACAGAACTGCCTCCTTTCCCTTCACAAGAAGAAGACAAAGGTGGAGAAATGCAGTGCTATGTATTTGCCAATTAAGTAATCTTTAAAATGTCCGTGTATACTGCTCACTTAATGTCATCCAAATTTTTCTAAATGTCATTTTTAATGAATTCTGGAAGACACCAACTCTCACAATCTGACTGAAAATTTAATCTGATTAAACACATCATGATTAATTTCAGAAATGTATTAATTTCTTTGATAAAAATGGATATCTGTTCTTCAGGTTAAAGGAAGTTAAACTTTATCTGAAATTAAATAATTTCCTAAGGAAGTAGTCATGCATTTAAGTTATGCCATCTGATAAAAACAATGTAAAATTTTAGTTCTTTTTGCTATTCTACAATCTGAAATCACTTGTCCTATGGAAATTGTTCAATCATTAACCTCAAGACCCAAAAAGAGATGTCTTAAAATATTAAAGGATTCTTCTCTTTTTTTTTTTTTTCATTGACAATAAGAAGACTCTTATAATTGATGGACAGTCATAAATATGACTTTAACATTTAATTAAATATTTTCCAGTAGATGGCAGCCTTTCACAGTGATTGGAAATCCTGAATGATACCTGTGAAGGCTTCTGTAGTTGACTAGTTGTTATGCCTTTCCTCTGCAAATATTGGTTAAAAGGTATTTATAACCTTGCTTTTGCAAATTTTTACAAAACTCATTACATATGCTTACTTTTATATTTCCATACCCATAATAAATTTCTATATTTGGGTCTGCCTGCAACAACAACAACAAAAAAAAAAAAAGACTGGAAGTAGTACCTAAAAACAGGAGCTACAAAAGAAAATGTTTAGTGTTCCAGCTGATTCACTCGATAATATTTGGAGTCAAGATGACTCAAATTTTTAATGCTACTCATAGGATGTGTAGCAAGATATTTGAAAGTCTTTGTGATACATCTGAGACTGGGATTGCACAGTATTGGAATTTAAATTCATGTAAGAGAAAGGATGCTTTTCCACAGGTTTCCTCAAAATTTACATCCTTGCATTTATTGTAAAAATTTACTTATTAGGAAATTATTCTTTCCCATCCCTAATGAAATTCATTAGATATAATAATTTATATATTTACTCTACTTGCACATAGTACTGTAAGTCAGAATTCTAAATGCATCCCAAAAAAAAAAGACCCTTGTGTTTTCATCACTTCCAATGTAATTTCTTTTCTTAACCTTTTACTGCACTCTCCCACCTCTGCTTTGTTGTTCTCAAAGTACAAGATCTCCAAGGTGACAGTGAAAACAAGAAAGATATTTACTTGTCTACTTGAGTGTCAGTGAGACAGGATTTGGTGAAAAGAGGTGCTATCTTTTAATAGTGCTATGTCTAAGTAAGCATATGGTTCAAACATGACCCACCAAATGATAAATCAAAACAAAATACTGACAAAGAATTTCTGCTAGGTGTGAGGTTTCCATTTTATGAATGCTTTACTGCAAAAACTTACATATTCTTGACATTTAAGATACTTCAGGGCATTCAGTTCTGTTCTGAAAAGGAAATTCCAGACCCGTTTAAAAGGAAAAAAATACAGAAATAGAAATAGGCATATATGATGTTGCTGTGTAGAATTTTAATTTGACAGTGAATAATTCTATGTAGTAAACAAAGATGGACTATGGGGATTAATTTATTAAGTAATTAATTAATAAATCATTTTTAAAGCAATGTTATTATCTCATATCCAGGATACTCTGTCCAGAGATGGACTCTTCAGTACAACAATATGATTGAAGGATTGAAGCATCTTTCATTTGGGGAAAGGATGAGAATGTTTGGATTATTTAGTCTGATGAAAGAAAAGTGCACTGGAGTCTCATCTCTGTATTTAAATAATCAATAGGAGTGTGCAAAGAAAACAGAGCCAGACCTTTTTTCAGTAGTCCCCAATGACAGGACAGGAAGTAATGGACACAATCTAGAAAAATATGAATTTCAATCTGAACACAAGAGTATATTTTTCTTGGAGAGAATGAGTAAGCACTGGAACAGGATGCCCAGGGAGGTTATGGAGTCTGCATCAGTAGAAATATGGAAAACCCCTCTGGACATGATACTGGGGAGCCTTCTTGAAAATTCTCTGTTTGCCTTTGTGTATTGGACTATGAGATCTCAAGAGAGCCCTTACAACCTCAAATATCCTGTAATTATATACATTATAGACAGAACCTTTTAGGGCAATTGAAAACTCATCCAATATCACACAAGATTTCAGATTGTTATTATTTCCGTGTTGTCAGAAGGTTACTGACAGTTACTGAAAATTACACAGGCTTGCAAAGTGCTAATGGCATTTCAGTAGTTAAGTTTCAAGTAGGAAGTAAATAGTTGTTTGCAAGTTCTTGTGAATGACTATTGAAAACCCTATTGCATCTTGCTCAGAAGTCACATCAAGTTAACAAAATCTTAAAACTTCTGAAATGCTCAAAACACTTCAAAAAGATTAATGTGCAGTGCCAGTGAACTTCCCTAGACACCCATGAGTTCATCAAAATAATTTATTACTTTATTGCCTACCAGAATGAAATAATATATGTTAGAATACAAAATCCACAAATCCTTTATTGTCATAATAATATCTCATATTAAAAATAATGTTGTGGTTCCTGGTTAGGTTGACTTGTGGCAAGCTTTTATTTTTTTCTTTTTTATAAAATCAAGAATTGCATCTGAGAGGTCTAGGAGTACTATGATAAGTTAAAATTGTAAAAATTCAGGCAGTTAAGGGTTGGATACTTGCTTTTGTAAAACTAAAACCATTATAACCTTGTGACATGAAGAACGGGACTATAAGATTTAGAACTAGATGTAAAAACTAAATCGAAATTATTTGGGCTCATCCATGGAGTGATCCTCACTGCTCCACCAAGACATCAGTCACTTGCCTAGTGTTTGCCTGTAGAGCAGATCAATAGTCTGTCCTGCTCCTTGTTAAAACATGAACTCCACTTGATCTTTGCCTTATAGAAAACCAGAGAATGTGACAATTTGGTTCTTGTTTTTCTTGGTTTTTGTTTTTTCTACTAGAGGCTTTTAACTAAATGATGACAGGAAAAGCGAGTTCCTCAATTCTTATATGAAAATCCCAAAAAACTGAAAATAATGTCAGAATCAGAGATATTTCACAGTTCCTGGTATATTAAAAGTTACCTGAATATGTTGGATATTTTGTCTTCTTTTATCAAGAAGCTACTAAAATAACACAGAGGAAGGCTTGTTATATTTTGCTCAGTCTGAACTAATGAATTTCAATAAATACCTACAAATACTGTTATTCAGCACCTTTGATAGAAATGGTAGTCTAGGCCATAATTTATATTTTACACAGTTCTAGTGCTGTTTTCAAGGAAATGTGAAGTGTTTATCAAGTTAAATTATTAAGGAACAAACTCTGATAAATACTCATAATTTATATTCCTCTGAAATAAAGTAGTTATTTATGCAGATCTTGGAAAATATTTTAGCCTTGTATTTGTTTTATAGTAGATTGTATCCTGTTAAGCACCATCATAAAGCCTTATTGTTACCTTACAATTTTAGATATTTAGATAAAATTGTGCATTTACATCCAGTAAGGAAATAGGTACAAGAGAATGGACAGATTCACCATCTTGAGAGCCCAGTTGTGCTTCCACGATATTTTCTAAATGTCTGCATGTAAAAGCAGCTTTTTTTTTTCCTTTTTAGAAGTAGAGATACAACTTGGATTTTTCTGACATCTGTATTTATTTTCTGCTTTACTGTATGGTTATTGTCAACCAGCGAATATCCAAAATTAACAGAATGTTCCTTTTTCCTTTAAAATTTTAAATGCTTCTTAGCCAATTTCTTAATGCATTGTCAGCAAACAATGGCTTGGCATGTGAAAGGTAAGTGAGAGAGCACAGCTTACTTATGCTGGAGAAGAGATGAATGTGCAGGGATATTATCAATGCATACAAATATCTTAAAAATAGGTACCCACAGGATGGAACCAGTCTCTTTTCAGAGGTGGCCAGTGACAGGCTGCAGGGCAACTGGCAAAACCTGAAACTTGGGGAGTTCCATCTGAAGATGAGGAAATACTTCTTTAGTTTGAGGGTGATCGAGCATTGGAACAGGCTGCCCAGAGATGATGTGGAATCTCCTTCTCTGAAGATACTCAAAACCCACCTGGACACAATCCTGTGCAGTCTGCCCTGCTTTAGCAGGGGGTTCCTGTGGATGATGCCTGTGGAAGATCAGATAGCTGTAGAAATTGAATAGAGCAGTGTCACTGACCTTTCAACTTTGGTATAGTGGAAGTTTGGGAGAGAGAAATTTAAGGCAAGAACAGAAGTGAAGACATCATGTTTGGTCACTCTGACCTTTTGACACTGACAGCTTTGATGAAGGAAGATGTAACAAGGATTTTGCTGGCAAAAGAGAAAACAAAGGACATTACTAGCATAAGAAGAATAATTAGAAGTTTGTGTTTCCAAAGGAGTTTGAGTGAAAAATTTTGCATGAACATAGTGACCTATAAATACTTGTTGAACTAGTGCAATAAACTGGCTTTTTTTGCTGGTATGAGTGGAGTTCGTGTTTGTCAATTTTTGCAAAGGGTATCTTGTGTGAGGAATTATGGTAGGTGATGGAAGTCCTGGCTGTAGGGTTCCCATGTCTTGCATGACTGCATTTATTTTTCTGCTATCATGAAGCAAATCCCAACTACTACTTTCTCTGGATGACAAATATAGGAGAGTTCCACAGGCTTGGGGAGAGGATAATACGTGCTGCTTGCAATTGTGCATTAACCAGTTTTTGTAAGGCATGCAATTTATCAACCTGTAGGGACCACTGACTTACCCACATCGGTTCACTTGTTTTTTAAGTCAGCTTCAGGGTAGTGCACAAATCAGTGACCCTTACAAGAAACTCTGATGGATTCTGACTCCTACCCGTGAGAGGATGTCAGGGCTCCATAATACCATGGGAATTTGCAAAAGGAAAGGCTTAATAGTAGCATTGTGTCCCTTAGGACCTACAATTTGTGTAAAATCCCTGTTTTGATAACTGGTACTGCTTCCCCCAGTTTCCCTTGCAGATGTCCACAGGTTCCCTTCCAATGCCAACCATTCTCTGTGATTCTGTGATATTAAATACATGTGTCCATTCTGAGAATGTTCAGGCCAATCTAACTCTAATTAATATTGTTTTTCTCATATCCTTAGTACCAATATCCATTTATCAGTTTTTCTCCATCTGTTTTTCCTTCTGTATTCCTAAACTGTCTTGTTACAGATTGCCTTTGTTCTAATAAGTGAAAAACATTTAACATGATAATGTATCTGAATGTGGTTCCTGTAAAATGAAAAAAAAATAAAGTACTGGATAGCTCTGGTCTTTATCACCTTGGAAAGCTCTGTTGATTTCTTGTGTAACATAATTAAGCATTAATTAGATCCCAAGGCCTCCAAGGCAAACTTGTGGTATTAGTGTTTAAATTGCTGCATTAGTTTTGTCCTTTTTATTTTAGCCTTCATTCCCTTGCACATCGAATACTAAAAATTAATGGATTAAAAATATCTTCTTTGTTGGACTTGTTTGGTTTGGTTAGATTTTGGGTTTTTTGATTGTTTTTTCATGCTTTTTAAAAAAAATATTTTATTTTTTCTCCCAAGGGAGTAATGTGAGGAATGTTTATGGAGCCTATTTTTAGTGAAAAGATATTTTGTTTCATTTTATGCATTGCTTTTGAAGCGCACAAATTTTATTTGTCCTAAATATATGTCCAATGATGATCCTGATATCTAATCTTGTTGTCTATAAGTGTTGTCTACAGTGAAGAACGAGTGCTAAGGAAATAGGAAATATGGCTAAGGACTGTGGAAAATGTTTTCCTTCAAGATATGGACAATCCTTCAATTTTCAGGTGGTAAAAACATCACACCCTCTTTTATGCATGACATTTGAACTATCAAGATGATGGCCTAGAAATGAATATGTTGCAGGTTTGTTGGTTTGGGGCTTTTTGTTGGCAGATACTCCTTTAAATTGACAGAAATAGGCCTAATGAGATTTGATATTTAGGTTCTGAAACTGGACAAGATTAGGCTTTTAACATGGAGGTAATAAATCATTGTTTAACTGATCTAGGGAAGTGATGTGTTCTCATAGTTTCAGTCTTTTAAGTCAAGGTTAGACATAATTCTGAAGGGCATTCTCTTGCAAAAGCAAAAGTAATATTTCTTTGCTGGGGTTCTTTCATTTGCATTAAGAAGAACATTAAAATCAGAGACAAAAATTGGTCTTCTGGTGTTAAAAGCTACTTATCTAAAAATATATGTATATGGGTTAAATTCTAGGTTATCTGCAGCTGCCAAAATCTGCATATCATTTGACATGCTCATAACGGTACAGAGACTTCATGAGTTCCTGCATTTCTTATCTACCAGCTCTGTGAGGATGGTTTGGATACTATCAGGCAGCATAAGTACAGTTTGTTGTTCCAAATACATATATTTAGGCAAATGAATTTATGTCTCTTAACCATGTTCTGAATCATGATAGCAAGTTATTCAAGTTCACTGAAAATTATTCTCCTATTACAACATATCCCAGACTGCTTATAAGCATTAAGTATGTATAGGTGAGATGATGTTATTTAAGAATCAGCTCAATGGCAAGACAAAACCAGGAGCCCTACTAAAAGCATCCCCCTTTAACTGTGTTAGAACACTCCTGCTTATTCACATTCTCACTTGATGTAGTTTTACTTTGCTTACAACAAAAAGACATGATTTTTACAAGAATGAATCGAGGATAGTCCCTCCTTTCCCCTTCAGAATCCCTCCTCGATGGTATTCAGTGTATTTTTCCACTAAGAACAAATTTCCAGTGATCAGGACATATGTTATCAGAGCTATCCCCTTAAACAAAGGCAAGGTGCTGTCAAGAGCACTTCAGTCTGTCCTTTCTGGTGTTACTAGAAAATTCTGTGCACTGGAAAACCAAACCAAACCAAACCAAACCAAACCAAACCAAACCAAACCAAACCAAACCAAACCAAACCAAAAAGATATTTTGGTGTTTTGTTTTGGTAATTTTTTAGAGGTTTATTGCAAAATTAGTTTCTGTGGAATTATTTCTGCTTTTGTAAGGAATGAGAAGTAACTGGGACATATTGCAGGCAGATGCAATAGCAGAGAAAATTTTGCAGTAGGCTGTGGTTAACCTATAGCAAATTGGTTACTGCTGTTCACCAGCCCTTGGAATGAGAGGAAATATTGTATAAGAACTTCTATAGGCTCAGGTGACAATTTGATTGTAAGAAGCAGAGGAAAAATTGAACTGCAAGATAAGGTAAAGTTTTCTGGGGGATTTAGAGAGGCGGGCATTATCTATATCTCATGCAGGTGATAGAAAAACTGAGTAATAGAAATTTGAAGAGATAAAAATAATGTTTAAAGGATATTGTAGGGAAACAAATGGAGGAGGTTGTGAAAGTCAGTCTTGTTAATGTGAATATCTAATATCTAATAATATCTAATTAATCAGAAGACTTGTCAGGTCATAATAAATAAATATGCAAACTGTAGGGAATAAAACAGAGAGTACAATGGAACTGATAAAGTGGCCTGATATCTTAGGCCTGATCAAGCAGAAACTGTGGGAGAGACAGACACAGATAAATTCTCCCTGGCCTAGAAGTGACCAAAAACACATTGTGAAACTTTGTGATAAGCTAATGATACCAGGTGACATGAAGAATCTGTAGCCAATTGGAAATTGTTACCAAAAATACAACCATATATAAACATATACTCAGTAATATTGGCTTCTGATCCAAACTTGGATGCCCCCCTCTCTCCATCACCAATAGTAAACACTTAATAAGACATGGAAATGTCATGAAACAAAGCAATATATATATTCATGCTGCATATATGCATATATATGTGCAGCTGAATAATTGGAAAGCCAAATGCAAGGCTGCAGCTAAAGCAAAATGGGCCAAATTCATTTATATTAAAAGACAGTGATGGGCAAAGGAAATTAGTCAAAGCCTTGAAAAGGCTCATGTTTAAAAAGAAGAAAAGCATGTGTTTAAATTCCAGACATGAATTTCTCAATAATCAGAATCAGATTGGAAAAGACCAACAAGATCTTGAAGTCCCAACTTCAGCCAAATACCGCAAAAGTACAAAATTAAGGGCTGTTGAAATTGTAATCCATTCTAAACAAACATGATATCTGTCAGATAGGTAAGGGGAGTAGAAGCAAGCACAAGAACAGTTATTGGAATGTGCAAGAAGCATTCAAATAGAGGGATACTAAAAATGATAAGTGGTGGGGCTGATATAATATTCAGAGACTTTTCTATGCTATAGCTTATCATGTGCACATACATATGTATAATGATGGTTTGCAGAATGAACAACCACAGCACTTAGAGATATGTTAGAATTGGTCTGGTCTTTTAATCACAGATAAAGGTGAATTAGAATCACTTGTCAGTGGTGTAAATAACACCATGGAAGAAAACATAGAGAGAGAGAACATTTTATTTCTGGGTGTATACATATTGCTGTGGCACCATCCATCTCTGAGTCAGGGTGAACAGTATTAGGGCAGCAGAGTCAGATGCTAGTAGTGAGAAGTCCCTGGGGTATGTCTATACATTTCTTTCCAATGAAAAGATGGTTTGAATGGAATATTGGTCTGAATCCAATGTTTACCTGTCAGTGTACTGTCTGTACTCACCAAATGAACTTTGTCTCTTGGGGTCTTCTGTGGAAGGGAGTGAATTGTCAACTCATTTAAGAATTGCAAAGAAGTTTTAGGTGCTGACAGCTCAGTTTGAGGCTTCTGCTCCTCAAGGATTTGGCAGATATGAACAGTAGGAGATCTGAATCATCGGCTGAGCTTAGGTAACCCAATTCTCAATCCTTGTTCCATCTGCCAGTGCAAATTGAATTGATCTCATTTTTTTCCAAATAGCCAATTAACTGCAGTAAAAATCTCTTAAAACTAGTAAAAAACAGGAAAGGTATTAATGTAGGCCACAAACCTAGGCAGGTAACAAAAACTATGCTTTCTCTCCCATCTGTGAAATATGCCAAATCAGACTCAGTATACACAGTAGTGAAGAGTAGTGATGAGCTTCAGTAATGAGGTTATTTATTAAGATAAAGAGATTTCTCATGTTATCTCACTAATTTCTTTTAGTGTCCTTTCTAATCAATTAAATATAGGAGAACTGGGGAACAAAAATATACATAGGAAAATAAGTATTATGAGAAAGCTAAAATTTTACTGAGCTGTCCATGATCATACTGTTAAGCCATACAGAAAAGAAATATTCTGGTGTAAAGCTTTTGTACTAAGGTAAAGGGTTAATCTTTGGTATTGCAGGTGTAATCATGTCACATTTAACACCAATTTTTATCTGGCTAATTCAAGGAATTACAAATAATTTGTGACACATAAGAAGATAAATGCAAAATTTGTGTAGGTAGCTGAATTCTGAGGGCATCTATGACACAAATTCTGTAAACCTGAAGATTAATGAATAGTTATATAATCAGTTACACATCATATTGATTATTAATCATACTAATATGCATAATATATCACTGCATTTTATAATTTGGATTGCATATATTGAGAATTGAAATCAGATCAGATTTTTCAATTCCAGAATTAAATATTGATAGAAGTATGGCAAAGATGGGCCCCTGTGTTTTTTGCCTTTATGACTAATGTAATCCATGCCTGGAGTTAATTTCATATAAACCAGGTGTGATCTGTTCTTTGCTGTTCAGGATCAGTGCTCTTTTTTTTTTTTAATTTAGTGCTGACAATAGTAGGTACTATTTAAAACAAGCAGGTGTCAGAGTCGAATATTATCTGAGCAAGTTCTTCTAGATATTTGTTGGGAACTGTTCTTTTAAGTATTTGTCAGGAAATGTAATAATAGAGCAGTGAGTAATGGGTGCAAATTTAAAGAGAGGAATTTAAAGTTAGCTATTAGGAAGAAATATTTTATTGAGTGTGGTGAGACACTGGAACGTTCCCAGAGAAGTTTTGGATGTCCCAACCATGGCAGGGTTTAAGGCCAGGTTGGTTAGGGCCTAGTAGAAAGTGTACCTGCCCCTGGTAGGAGGGTTGGAACTAGATGATCTTTAAGATCCATTCCAAAACCAGATGATCCTATGTTCCAATAAGTGTAAGATTACAAAGTATAAGACAGTGTTTAATACCAAGGTTAATTTCTGAGGTTAGCTGATGCTATACAGAACTTGGATTTAGATGAGTGACATAGCAAAGTACCTGAACAATAATGCTATAGATAACATTTAATGCAGGAATGGGAATATACAGCTGAATGGGAACACAGATGTGATACTCACCACACACTATCTGTTGCATACTCAGTGTCACGAGGTTGAGCAATCGATTGTCAGGAAGGAATATGTGAGTTGTAACGAGCTTAGTTCTATTGCTCTTGTGCTGATTTTGGCCTAGGTAATTTTCTTCATAGTAACTTGTATTGTTTGGATTTGTGCTAGAAATGGTGTCAATAATATGGAGGTATTTTTGTTATTGCTGAGAAATGACTGACTCTTACACAGAGTCAAGGTCTATTCTGTCTCTCACACCACCTCAGTCCCTGAACACAAGGGATACTCCTTTCTACATGGCATCATGTACAGCATTTAAAGCTGGGGAAAGAAGTAGAGGGGGAGGACATTCAGTGTGATGGCATTTGTCTTCCCAAATCCTTGTTACATGTGATGGAGCTCTGTTTTCCCGTGGATGGCTGAACACCTGCCTGCCATGGGAAGCAGTGAATTAATTGCTCATTTTGCTTTGCTGGTTTGGCTTCTACTTTACCTATGGAACTGTCTTTATCTCAAGCCACGAGTTTTCCCACTTTTCTGATTTTCCCTCCATTTTGACACAGAGTGAGTGGCTGTGGGTATGGCTAGACTTTCTTTGAAATTCTTTTTGATCATTGTCTACTTCTTACATTCTGAGCTGCTAAGAGATAAATCTACATTTCCATGGTGGTCTCGCTAACTCAGGAATATATTTTCAGTCTTTTGATAAACTCAGGGACAAACAGATCTAGTTGATTCATTTGGCTGATACAACTGTTAGATTTGGTCATCTCATGCAGCAAATTGATCCACTCATTTGATGAAATCATTTAACTAGAAAAAAAGGCCATTTTCTGGTCAGCTCTGTGTTAAGTTTATCTTTCTCCCTCAGAGCCACTTTCCATTGTAGATATTTATTTATTGGTCTCAGTAGGTTGAAAATATTTATTTGCTGTCCATATTGCTGTGTAGGTGTTCTTTTACTTGTTCTATTTTTGTAGCAGAATGACATTACAAATAGAAGAATCATTATTTTAATGATTGTTCAGTGACAACACATTCCTGTTCTTAGGTGTAATAAATGGGCAAAGAAATAAAATGATAGAGAAAACCTAGCAAGTAGATGGAAGTGCAGACTGGTTAAAGCTATCCAAGGTTCCAGAAAATTAATCTAATAGTTTTATAGCAAATCTACACACAGCTTGCTATTTGGGAACTGTAATTATTTTTGTAGGCCATCAAACATAAAGGAAAAATGTTAACAGCTACTATTTTCAGTTCTACTGCACAGAAATCACTGTAGTTACTCCCTACACCTATCTCTCATCCTCTTTTTGAATTGAAGAAATGAGGTACGAGATAGTTAGCTGCAGTCAGATTGTTCTGGTGAGCATGTAAATCATTCTGACAGATTCTTTACATTATTCATTCTAACACAATAAGAAAAGACAGAAGAGACTCTTGTGGAGAGCAGCAATCAACTCTACTTTTCATAGGGAAGACGCTCATAGCATCACACATGTAGGTAGCTAGTACCATTTATGTCTGGACAATTATTTGTTACTGTGTAGTTTTCTTAAACTGTTCATAGAGTGCTAAGAAGATCAGCTGTTTTATGGAACAAATGTAATTACCTTGAGTAGAGGTTCTGTATGAGGTGTTTGGTCTTTCATAGTAAACATTGAAAAGTAGCATCACTTCTTGTAGAGACACAGGAATAACTGATTTTGTTTAAAAGTGTTTAAAATTGCTTAATTCTATTTGATTTGCAGTTCAGATGGTTATGTTTACAGTACCATGTTAACTCAAGGCTTCCTTTTGCACTCCAATCCTCAAAACAACCATACCAACTAGAGACCTCAGTGCCTCAGCTGGTTTACTAACTCAAAGATGCTATCGCCTGAAACTTGGAGACAAAACAAAACTAGCACAAACTTTGGTTCTGTTCCCAGAATACAGCCCCAAAACCAGGCTTACCTTATCACAGACTTGCCTCTAGTTCTACATTCCTCTAGTTCTACCTTCCTGTATTCTCAGCAGAAAAACTAGATGCAGGAATGTTAGAAGAGAGTCTTATATGTGGCAGCAAAGGCAAGAGATCACTGGAAATGTATGTGCATTCTGCCAAAATCTGATGTAAATGCAACAGTGGTGAGCCACTGTAAACCAAGACACATGATTTGGATGAAAAGAGCTCAAGCACAAGTGAGCAAGTCATAACCTACATTCAGGAATGGATACTAGCAGCAACATAGGCTTGTAATAGACCTAGCAGAGTCCAGGAAAGGTTTCTCTGCTAACAGGCGTATATTATGTGATTATATCTATTGTAAACAGTTTAATGATTCAAAAGCTAATACACAGATGAAGAGAAAGATTGGCAAGTAAAGGCTTAGGAAGATTTTATGCTAATGCTTTCCTACTTTTCTAGTTTTGTAGAAAAGAAAACATTATTGTCTTCAATTTCTCTCTTCTGGGAATAGAGATTCAAGCCAACTCAGTTCAAGTTCCCTTTGTGTTGATGTCCTGGTTTGAAAGGACAGGTGTCTGCCAGTAAGGGCAGAAGTTTCCCTTTGGAATAGAGACTTTGGTTCCACTCCCCCCCCCCCCAAGTATTATAATTGTTTGAATCAAGGACTCTGAGGCAGAGATAAGGGGGTGGGAATAACAGCTCTTTTACTAATATATCTAACTGTACAAACAGAAAACAATAACAGTTAAAATTGCTAACAGAACGAAATAGATAACTCGGTGTCAGTCCCTTTAGATGCAAGCACGCTGTCTCTGTGCTTAGTCCAGAGCCCGGATTTGCCAGAGGGCAGACGGGAACGAAGGCAGGAGGGAGGGGGGAGGAGCAGCGGCCACGCCGGTCTCGGGCGGGAACGGGCTCACCCTCACCGAGGGCGGCGGCTCCTCGCTCACCGTGTATGTCCGGGGCATCAGCTGTGTCCGCAGAGGCAGGAGGCTGGAACGGGGCAGATGCAGGGCAGGTGATCGCAGAGGGTCTGGCTCTGCTGTGCTCGGCCGCGTGGCTGAACGATCCCAGGCGTCCTCCTCCCGGCTCGCCGGAAACGCGAGTGCCCTCCTGGAAGCCTCAGAGGCCCCTCGGGGCCGCCCCCACCCACCCCCTTTTGTCTGGACTCATCAGATATCCTGGGTGTAGCCCGGCCATCTCCATTGGCATGATAATGGGAAAAATTCTTTCAATTGACACAGTAACAGAAAAGCACTCAACCCCCAACAGTTGAGTATTAAAGTAGATACCTGTGATTCTCTTTACCTTTCTTATTTTCTTAATTTTCCTGTTCAATCTGCTACAATTTCAGGACTTAAATGATTTATTAAAAGGTAGAAGCAACAGCAATCCTTCTTTCACTTTAACTTACAAGACTGAAAGAGAAGTAGTCATTTATAGCCCATAAGCTTTTCAACTGTCTATATGAAAAGATGAAACTACTAAAATAAATTCAAATAAGTAATTCATGTCTTTTATTACATAATAAATTATTTCAGGATCACTCTTACCTCTGGTATCCTTTCATTACATCCTTTCAGAAGGCTGAGGATAGGCAAGAGGCTGGGAGTGGACACAGCCAAGGCAGTTGACCCAAACTGAACAGTGGGGTGGTCCATATTGTGTGATGGTATGCTCAGCCCAGAGTAAGAAGGAGGTGAATATTTGTGCTCATGGTGTTTGTCTTGCCAGGTAACATGTCTATGTGCTGAGTTAAGTAGCTAGATATCTTCCTAGAAAGTAGGAAGCAGTGAAAGATTTTCCTATTTTGTTCCCAAAAGTAGCCTTTTCTTTTATTATTAAACTTCCTTTATCTTGAACCAAGTATCTTTGTGATTAATATTATTTACTCCATTACCTAGAAGATGGTAGAAGGACATGAATGAATTGCAGAATGGGTACTTGGCTGCTGGTGGGATCAACCCACCACAGCTGCAAATGAACATGTAGCACATCATCTACTTACCTTCAATCCAATATATAGGTGTGTAAATAAGATTTATTGTCTAGAATTGTAGTAAATTACAAAAATTTTGTAAAGTGTTTAGTCATTGCATTTTGTAGTCTATTTATAAAAAAAAAAAAATTCCTAGCATGAATAAAAACAGTTTCTCTTGGTTTGACAACAGTATGAATACTATTATGATCTGAGATTTGGGTTTACTCGACAGAAAAAAAAGCTCTCACTAAAGCAAGGTTTAGTTCCTTTCATAATTAATGAAGCTTAGAGTTATCATTTTAAAGCAGACTTTATTAGAAGTCTGAGTTTTCTAATGTTTGAAGCAGAAACTTCTTCCCAAAAGAAATAATTTCTGTGCTTTATATTTTCATTCTAACAAATCTGCTTTTTACTTCCCTTGCAATTTCTGTTAAAAAGATTCAGTGTCTCCCAGCTTCATTCACTGCATTGATGAGCAGAACAATTCTGCTCCCTGAAGATAGATGTCCACCATCACTTCCAGTGACTTAGAGTACCCAAGACATTGATATGTCTGGTAAATGGTACAAAGGGCATACAGAATAATAATGTTGTTCTACAGCAGTGTCCACAGGTGAAGTGGATTTCATGGCATATCTTGCATGGCACTACCCACAAATGAATAAATAACTTCAATGAACCCTATTATGCATTGACATTGTGGAAACAAACATAGATATCAAGGACACATGAGAACATTTATGTGCAGATATCTAAACATATGAAAGATAACAGGGGTCTCAAGGGCTGTCTCAGCTTAAGAGTAATAGAAAATGAGTTGGAAAATGAAGGGCAGGAAGCTGTGGGACTCTTGCTGGCCATCTCCTCAGATAGTATATGGCATGTATCTGTTGCTTTAAAAAGTCAAGACAACATAGAACTGTTTTGACTTAACTCCTATCATTTTAACAGAATTTTCAAGAGAATAAAATAACCACCTAACTGTCAGGTGAGTTAAAATATTTTTCTGATAAGCATAAGCTAAAAGAATATTATATGGTTAACCTTAATCATCAGTTCAGACACAGACACATGAATTAACATAATAATTTTTTCTTTTAAAGACATATATAATTTGGTAGACTACCTGAGAACTCGTTGACTGGTAAAAATTACCATCTGTTTTTAGAAACGCCTGAATCAACCTAATTCCCTCACTAAAAGATATTTCTGGCTATAAGAATATCTGTGTTTGTGCATTAAACAGAATAGATTTTTTCTATGCTACAATAGAAAAATATGACCAAAATTGATAAGGCCAAAGCACTAAAGTTCTTTCAGTTATTCTTCTACACTAGTACAATTGCAATTAGCATAAGGAACATATATCAGATGCTAGAGGCTATTCAAATGATGTTTGCTTTTTTTCCCACTGCTCCCAAAAAGTCAATCTATTTTTGAGCCAAATCAGAAGATGAAAAGTTGTTGCTTTCATTTGTTTTATTATATACATTCAGAGTTTAAAAATTATGATGATTTTTGGTAGGACATCTGTCAAGAGGATTTTAAGAATTTTTTTTTCAATCAAAAGTGTCCTTTTTATGCATATCCAAAAATTGAATTATAAATAATAAATGCCACTATTACATAGACAATCTTCTATCTTTGCACATAGTCTTTGAAAATATTTTTTCTTATTTAGACAACAAAAGCAGGCAAGTTATTGTCCTATTTACAAATGTGGTACATATCTGCCATATTGATTTAGCTTACCTGCTTTTTGTTAATTCTGATACTGCTCATCTGTGTTTTATATGTCAGAATTAAATATGAAATATAAATTCATATTTTAATAGTATGAGAGAAATTTATATTCTGAGCAAAGTCTTGAAAAGCAGAATTATCAACCCACATATTAAGTGCTTACAGTAAGTCCTAATCACAGGAAGATAATTGGTGTTTAGAATTTTGGTGCAGTTTTGGTTTTTTGTTTGCTTGTTCATTTGCTTAGGGGTTTGGGTTAGAGTAATTTTTTACTTTAATTATGATTGATAGTACATATAACTTAATTTTTAAGAATTGTATTTTTTTTTCCCTTGTTATTATAAGGGCATTATTCTGGCCTTCTTTGAAGAAGATGAATGAGTATCTGCCTTTATTTTGATACTGTCACTATACTCTACACAACAGCTCTGTTTTGCACAATAGCAGCCTAGCCTAGGAATAATCTCTCATTCAGGAATTCAATATTGGTTTTATTTTTTGTTTTCATCCAATTAGTTATTATAAAACATGCATGCATTCTGGTGAGTAGAAACCAGTTCTGCTCAGTGGATAATTCTGGTCAAACTGAAAGCTAAACACAACCTTCTGGGTAAATATTCTGACAGATGGATTGCTATGTAACAGGTGTGGAGGCAAACCACTAATAATCTATCAGGATTCTATGATTTTTTAAAATTGAAATTTCCATATTTGGTCAATTTTCAGTGAAGGATACTTTGTTCTTCCATCATAACAGAGGATGAAAACTAATATCAAGGTACTTGCAGATGATTCTGAGTTCTAATGCATAATATGTAACAGAAGAAAATATGAGTATTTGTGTTGGTTTAACACAGCCTGGCTTTTGGGGGTTTTTTTTGTTGTTTTTTTTTGTTTGTTTGTTTGTTTGTTTGTTTGTTTGGTTTTTTTTGTGGGAGGGGAAGCCACAGTGGCGGCTTCTGAGAGAGAAGCTGTTTGAGGCTTCTACCAAGTCCTGCAGAGCCAATCCCTGAAGGCTCTGATGAAGGACATATTGGTGGTCCAATTGCAGAAGTTGGTAATGCCTCTGTGAAAAAAAAAGATGCACAGTTCTTCCTCCCGGGGTGAGGAGGCAGCCCCTTGAGGGGCATATGTTGAATTATCAATTTTGGTTCAAAAAGCAGCATTAAAACAGTGTTTGCTCATAAAGTAGCCCAAATCTTTCTATAATCAGATGCATGTGTTGAATTAATTGAAAAGGTTAAGACCCACTCTGAATATTCTGTCATTAGTTGTGGGTAGTTCAGCTCAATTGCTTTCTGCCTCTTAAAATGCTAAAAACTTGCACTTACTTGCAGAGCACATGTGAAATCCTTTCTGACTTCACTATTAACTGCCATGTAGGACAGCTATACTTTACCTTTTATAGCATAGTGGATGTTTTCTTGAAATTTCTACATTATTTTGTAATATTATTTCATGGAAGTGCAAGTTGGTGGCATATTTAGATATGCTTCTGTCACCCTACACAACATCTGCCAAGATAATGAAATACTGTACTCATCCTGATGTAGTCCTCAGGTAATATTACACATAAAAATATACATTTTGGATAAATCCTTGAAATATTGACACCTACTTAACTCAAGCATTCTAGAGATTTTGTTAGTGTAGCCAGTCCCTGTTTCAATCTATCATTTTATGTCATGAAACTTCAGGCATAACTCAACAGGAACCATACAAAATGTTTTCATGGCCCAAACGGAAAGATTTATTTGAAGTCTACTAAAAAAAACAAATGGCAGTTTAGCCAGCTACTATTTATTTTGTCAGTCTTATATGTTTTCCTAGCAAAATAGTATCACTTTGAATTAGATTTTTTAGAAATTAAATTACACGGTATTTTAATTAAGTAGCGTGAAGATATATTGCAAAATTATGCAAATTAAGCAAATTTATGTTGTATATTTTCACAATATGATCCAGAAGACTACTCTGCTATAACACAGTTATATACCAGCATTTCAGGATAAAACTTCCTCTCTGCCCCCTCACTTTATTTAAAATGTGTGATCTGTCTTAATTTCACTTTGAAAAGCTGCAACAAAGTTTATTGCAATGAGAAAAACCAGAAGTCACGGTAACCATGGACTGTTTTTTAAAATTACAAACAGCTGGTTATAAATCGGACATTTATTCCATGTGCCTTTTTTTTCCTACATTGTAACAAAAAAAAAAAAAAAGTAATACATCTATTAGTTTTTTAATAGATCCTTCTGTTCTTGATTTTCAGATTAAAGTACAAGAACAAGAGGTTTTTTCCTCAATTTTCTGAACACTAAGCATGCTCAGTGCTGCCGTTTTCCTTTAACTAAGAAATTATGTCCCCATATAAATTGAATGATTTGAAAATAGAATCTGAAGCAAATAGATTTAGTAATTTCTGGTTAATCCTCAGATGAAAGTAGCACCCAAAATTAGGAAGACTTTTCTTAGTGTTATTCAGAAATGTAATTTTTATAAAGATGTATTTTTAATCCTGATATTATATTTATGTATACACTATATAAAGAAAGATTTTGAGTTACTAATGTAGTCTTCAATGATTGTTTGGTCTGTAGTACTGCTGGAATTTACTGTTAAATTCTTCCCTTGCTGAGCCATAGAGATTGCTAAGAAGGAATATACAATTAATGTACACATAATGAAACATTAAGATGAATAGAATAGAATAGAATAGAATAGAATAGAATAGAATAGAATAGAATAGAATAGAATAGAATAGAATAGAATAGAATAGAATAGAATAGAATAGAATAGAATAGAATAGAATATTTGGAAGGGATCTACAACAATCTTCGAGTCCAGCTGTCAGATGGATTGTGTATCTATACACATATATTGTCAAGGTGACTATATATTGGTCACCTGTATTGGTGATATATTGGTCAAGGTAACTAATCTTGTTGTAATCAGAAAGTACTACATAAGAGCTTCTGTTAGCAGGAATAACTGCATGGATCTCCATGAGCTGCAATTTGTGCTGGAATGTTTTACTCACACTGTTTCTAAAAGATAAGTTGCTTTCTTTGAATCAGCCTGGCAATAAAATATTACTTGGCACATAATCAGATGAAAGCTATGCTTTGTTTTAATGTTAAAATACTATTAAAATCTTATTGCTTTATCTCAGGCCAAATGCAATCTTAACAGTATGTATCCTGATTTCAAAATATATTTCATACAATAAGGCAACTAGTAAGCATAATAAAAGATATGTTCTTTTCATTTAATCAGGGATGCATTCTAAAGAATTCCATTGATAAGGATCTATTAACAAAGACCTGACAGTTGCTAGGAGCTGAAAGTCAGAACTGAATGCAAACAGGGAACTCATTTGTAAAACGATTACCAGTGTCGTATCCCTGATCTCAATTAACTGCCAGCTGAAGTCAGAATCTCTTAATGTGATCCATTTTAACATAACAAGAGTAAATAGTTTTGCCATGCAGAACAAACTGATTATTTCAGACAGAGTGGAGACCTTACTTAATATGTCAGTCAGATTATGAATTCATGCTAAATAAGTTAATGAAAAGATTAATATCAGTGACAACAGTGCTTCCAGATATAACTCCTTATTATATCTAAAATAGGCACTCGTCTTTTTTTTTTTTTTTTCTTCTCTTTTTCTTTTTTTCCTCTGGCTAATAGACATTTTCTTTGAAATGCATAATTTTCTGTACCACTTGAAACAAGCTGGTAAATTGAGAGTATAATCTATTTTTACCAAGATAAAGAGATGTACATATATTACTATGGATTGCTCATGATAGTTTTCAGTCCTTAGGTATGAGTCTGCGCCAGCAGGGAAATAAATTTGCATTGTAAAAGTTGTACTCAAACTAATTTAAGAGAACAATCTCTGATGGGGTAGGTAGTATTTGTATAGCACCCAATCCTCACATCTCCAATGCTTCAATCAAGTTAGCTTTCTTAAAGCAAGACATTGATACAGGCTTTCATCTTTTAAGGTATAGGTGGTCACATTGATTTCAATGAACACATTTTATTCTTCATTCTTCACCACGTCCTTTGTTTCCTGTCTTTATCTTTTTTTCCCACTTATGTAGTTACATATGACAGTCATACTCTTTGCTCCCTTACATATTCTTGAGAGGTTAAGCAATAAGTTACCATAGATTAGAATATTAAATAAAAAATCAATCTAGTACTACAGTGTTTCAGCAGAGAAAAAATTAGTAGTCATTCCCTTAATGTTCTGCATTTTCTTTCTGTTTATAAAGCAGGGGAGAAAAATATTGACACAAGTGTACATTGGGGTTAAACCATGGAAGCATACTAAAACTTGCCATCTTTCAGAAAATAATTCATACTTCATGATGCTGCAAAGGGAACAGCTCCCTTACTGCCTTCTACCAGCTTATTCAAATACTGAATTTTTTAAATTATTGTAAGAATAGGTAGGAATGATCCTGTCCTTTCTTAAATATGTGCAAAATACTATTGGTCAGCATATATGCTAACAAAAAGGAGCATAGACATAAGCTTTGTAATTTTCAGTAGGTTTAGGTTCTTAAAAGAGTTTGGCGGGTGGGCTGAAACAATATTTATGTATGCTGAAAAACATTTACCAAAGAAACCCCAAAATCTATAGTTAAGAGTTACTGTTATAGTCACTTATCAAATGATGTGCTACAGAAGTTTTCTAACAGTATGTTGTTGTACATTACCTGATCACTTATCATAGATTTTGTGAGTCCACTTGGTAGACAGTATTGACACAAATACTTTAGGATTGAAATTTCACAGGGACTGCTGTATCAACTGGAGCAAAAATGCAACAGAGTACTCGAATATGTGGGACATATATGTTTTTCTTCCCTCAATTGTTTTACTTTTTTAAAATTTCCCTTTTTTGTTTTCCTTTTTTTTTTTTGGGTTTTTTTTTTTTTTTTTTGGCATCTCTGTAGAATTTTGTGAAAATGCATGTAGTGCCATGGAAAAAAAAATTAGTCCATCACAAAATTAATAATCTGAAATAGTGATATTTGGTTAGTCCTCTTATAGTAAGTGTTTGAAGAGTGAATCTAAAACATGTTAAAATTCCCATTGTACAATCTTCAAGATGTCTTTATTTAATTCTAGGAGGATATATACATAGCTTTCATAGTAATAATGAAATATAAAAATGGCTTGGCTGACGTGCTCCCTGATGTTCTCTCTCTGTGCTAGGCTGCCCCCTGATCTGAAGGAGCAGAACATTTCAGGAGATGGGCTGAGAAAGTTGGGGCTGCTTGGCCTGGATAAAAGAAGCTTCCTCATGGCAGCATTCCAGTATCTGAATGGGTCCTACAGGGCCTACAAGGGAGCTGGAGACGACTTCCATTAAGAACTGTGGTGATAGTCATGCCAAAAGATTTCTGCTTTCTATATTTTTCATATATTCTCAGTTTGTAGACTATTATTGTATAGTTCTATAATTTCTTAGATAAATTCAGTACTTTGCAAGACCAACAGATTCCTGGAATCTTATTCTAATTTGCTTCTTCAGTGAACCAAGTCCATGGTTCCCTTTCCCATGTATTTAGACATAAACAGTGTGGGGCTAGAAGTAAGGGGGGAGGCTTCAGTAGGGGCAAAATCAAGAGAGGGAATGACTTCATTGACTGTACTTCTAATTGGTATTCTTGCCAATTATGCTAATTTGACAAACTTATAAAAGCTACAGCACTTGTGCACTCTGCCATAAACACACTCTGAGGACTTTCAATAAATGGTAACCTCTTTTTCATTTTAATCTTGTTTGGCTTATGACTTTAGGGCAGAAAAGGCATCGATAGAAAAAAGGAATAGTGGTACAAGTGAAGTTTAGGTTAAATATTAAGAACAAATTTTTCACTTTGAAGGTGGCTAGACAATGGAATAGGTTGCCCAGAGATGTTGTGAACACCCCAATCCTGGCAGCATTCAAAATCAGGTTGGGAGTTGAGACTAGATTATCTTTAGGGTCTGTTCCAACCCCTTAACATTCTATGATTTTATTTTCTTGCAGATTCTATGGAATCAACTGACATCCACTCTACTTTTTATTACACTCTTGTTTATTTTCTATAACATGAGATGCAAGGTAATGTAGCATTTAAATCATCTATAATATTAATAAGGATAGGAATTTTACCCTATGTCATAATTTCAGTTGTAATATTTTAAGATAAAATTAAAAAATACTCAATGGAATGTGAATGGATTTTACCCTCCTTTATATTTCAGCAATTTTCTTAAAGTTAGAAGCTCAAAAACCAGCTTTTACTTTCAAATGTGTGGCAGTTTTTACTGTGAGTCTTCATGCTTTGATGCCTATATATGGAATAGTCATCTTTGTCTTCTTTCTAAAAAGCATGATGATTCCACTCATTTTATAAAGGACAGAGCTGTTCACAGGCACTTAGAGCCTATCCCACTTTGCTCAGGAGTTTCAAAAGTGAACATTTGTGTATTCCATAAAAATAATTTATTTAGGCTTTTTCCTATTATATATCCTATACTTGCAACAATAAGTGACATTTGTGATTAATGGGATTTGACGTGACCTGTCTCACTTAGAAATTTCAAAATAAATGCTGCTCAATATTAGTCTATCAGAAATGACACACATGTCATCATGTGATTAGCTTTTCAGACATGGCCCAGGAATAGCCTCATTTCCTTGGGCATAAAAACACTGACACTAAGGAAATAAGGATGATGCCTGTCATATTCTCCTTTTCTCCACTGAAACTCTTCCAAAAAGCCTCTAGGGTTTTACTCTTCTCTTCCAAGAGACTACAAAAGAATATTTGTTCAACACTTTTCTATGAGAGATGTACTGATCTCAGTTGAACTGAGATCACCTTTGAAAAATATGTTTTTGATATTACTAACAAACTTTTGATTAAGTGAAGGATTCTTAGAAAACTGAAGAGGAAATAAGAGATATATGCTTGCATATGCACATAAATGTTTACACAGTTTAATTTATATAATTACATACTGTTCTGGATACACAATATAACAATTAACTATTATAATTATGTAGTTTATTTTCTAATGGTTTTAATTGGTACCATGAGAGTTAACAATAACTAGAGAAAGAAGATCAAATATTAAAATATCAATATTCTTCTCTGTGATCTAAGAAATGTATTAGTAAATCACTTTTAGGTATGACATAATATAGAGACATATATAGCAAAAACATGCCTATATTATATATGCACAAGCAGGAACTCCCTGATGTTTTAATGCTTTTTTTTTTTTTTCTGGAGAACACAAGGAAATAAAAATTTTGTGTGACCGAGAATGCTTTTCAGCTGCAGTAACAGCCTTAGAAATCATTATTTTCAACCACTCACATGTTCAGACAGCAAAAAGCATTAGAAGTGTTGAAATGCCTTCCAAGATGGTATCTGACATTGACTACAATAGTGGTACTTTTTGTGCTTTTGGGTTTTACGACAGAAGATATGAGGGACTGTAAGAAATAGCATCTATAAATTGTTTCTGACTTTTAGTTCAGAATCAATATTAGGCAATGGCAGTCATTTTCATATAATTATATGTGTTGAACCTCTTTTCAAGGGGGAATATGATTTAAAATGCTTTTCACCTTGGCAATAACTGTTGTACTTTGTAGTGTTTTACACAATGACAGTAGGACTTAAAGTTGGGAAGAAGGTCAACTCTTCAGACAGTGATGCCTTGGGGAAACCAGAAATTGTTCCACTTCTCAGTCTGTGAAGCTACTGGCATGCCAAATAGTCACAAAGCACTTCAGTGCCTTAGGCTATTTCAAAGCCAGAGCTTCTTCATTCTTATTAAAATACATGTACACTGCTTAATAAGAAATAGCCTTTTAAGAAAAGTATATTATTGTGTACGAGAAATCCCAGTTGTTCCTCTAAAAGCTACTTACATACAGCACCATTTACTAAAACAGATTTCTAAGGAAATTCAACATACTCAAATTTGAAGAAAATGTGATAAGAGATGAATAATGAACTCACTTTAGCTGTTCTCACAAAATGAAAAAGCATGAAGGCTGTCATTGTCCTTGGAAGCAAAAAGTCTGAAGATTGGTATCACTTTCTAAAGTCCACCAATAAATTATTGTATCTTGGAACTGAAATAAATATATATCTGCTAATAGACCCCAGTTATTTTATGAGAGTTTCAGAAGAGGAGTAATGGTTTTGAAATTGAAACTTTAAAGTGAAATTTAAAATTGAGAGGAGAAAAATAAAAAAACACCAAACAAACCAAGAAATATTTTGTTTGTCTTACACTTTCCTTTTTTTCCTTTTCTGTGTTGTAAACAAAAGAAAATAATATATCCTCATTAACCAGTGTTTATCAAGCTTACATTACTGTCCATCTGTTCACAGCTCTTTAACAATATTTTTAGAAAACACTTTTTTTAAAGGAGGCAAATATTTATTGAGTTTTGGGGAAAAAGGACATGAAGTCATCTCATATGTAAGAGAGTAAGGTGAGAAAATATAGTAAAGATAGAATCAGTTGAGATTGCATGAAGGAAATTAACCAAATAGCAAGAAAATTCCATTTAAAAAAAAGATTCATAAAAATACCATAGGAAGTTCTATGGTAGGTTTTCCCATCATTAGCCCCTAAGATTAAATCAATAGTGCAGTAACAATGATGTATTATATGTATTTGCTTTCATATTTATGAAAAATCTAAGTCAAACGTCATGAACAAGCAAAAAACAAAATAATTACAATACGCATGCTGACGTCATTTGTAACATTCTGCCTACATTGGTCAGAGGGGTAGTCCTTACCTTATGGGATGACAAAATCTGTAAATTAAAAAAAAAGGAAAGCTCTTCTTCCTATTGAAGTGTTCAAGTAGACTGAGAAACAATGTGGATTCAGAGAGAAAACTGCTACAAATTTTTACCATTTATGTAATTATTGTTGACTGTCGAAAATGTAGATCAATGTCTAAAAACATTAAGGCAGAAGAAAAGCATGAAAACTACAGGTATTTTAACTTATCCTAACAAAGTAAATATGTATAAGCTCTGGTGCAATATGGTGTTTTATGTTTAAACAGTTAAGCATTTGTAAGAATAATAAATTTGCCTGATAATAAATAATACCTGATTATTTATACAGTATTGTTTAATATTTAGGGTCATGTGACAGAAACTTGGGGTTTCTGTCACATGACCTTAAAAGTAATGAACTTTACTTTCTTTGTGTTTTTCATAGATTTGCTTCATTTGAACCTTGAAGTCAAATAAGTATAGTATCATGCAGCCTGACCAACATAGTGGCCTTCGATGATTGGATGAACTACATCAGTGGACAACATACAACAGGGAAAAAAAATCTATGTTCAAAAATCTTATTGCAGTTTTCCTGACAGTGGCTTAAACCAATGTGGCCTTGACCTTGGATTGTAGTCCAATTTTAACTCAAAGCACCACATTGCAAATATAATTCTGCATTTCTAATTCACAGACTTTATAGCTATTACATACTTGGTTTAAAGACATCAGACCTCTGAAAACTCCAATGTCACTGAGACCTCTTGAATACATTGCTTCTAAACAGAGGTCCAGCACTATCACCCAGAGTGTTATGGACATGCTGTGACATGCAGCTGCTTCCAACATGGGGAAAGCGAGCACAAATTAATTTAATACCAAATTGGCACAGCAAGTAAGGACACAACTCACACCTTAGGTCATAATAAATGGAGGAGAATTATGCATCCTATAGCAAATGCTGTTTGTGTGAAATATTGAAAAAACAAGCTTATACTTTACAATTTTAATGTAAGTACTCTAATATTGGTTGGTTTCAGTTGTGATTTTGAAAAATGGCCTTTTTATTTATGCATTTAATGCTAACCCAGTTCATTTTAGTGTAAGTTAATTTGTTCCTGCATGTAACCCCCAAGAATATACATTGCTTTAATTAGAATTTAGACATTTCCTTCAGTTTTTTATGCAAACTTACTGATTTTCTGTAACCAAACTTTGCTTTCATAATGGGTTATCAGACTAGTTTTTTACATATTAAATGTCAAAGACATCTAATAGGAAATATGAAACTCAAATTTGACATTTTTCTAAGACTTTTCACTTTTCAAACATTTCCATTAGAAAAAAGATTATGTAGATTTCACTCAAAACATATAAGCTTGCAAAATTATTTCAATTCTATTTCTAAATTGTTTAGGAAGCATTATCTGTTACTGAAGTCTCACAAAATTCAAAGTCTATTTTAACAATTAGTTTGGTCGTTAGACCAAAAAGTCAACCTGCTTCATTAATGATAATTAATGTTTACTAAAAATATGTTCTTTCAACTGTCTAGGGTTGCTGAAGTGAATATATGGTATCATTTCCCCCTTCTCTGACATTTTATAGAGGAATATTTTTAATAAACTATTCATCTGAATTATTCTCAATTTCAAATGAAGCTGTAGTCTCACTAAAGGATGGGAACTGTAATTGGCTTGAAGTGGTTCTTCATGTAATACTTGTATCTACAAAAGCAAGATAATTAGAAGCAAAGATTTTCACACATTACAGCTGAAGTGGGAGCTAGGAGTGAATTTTCAGTTTATTTTCCTGTTGATGGAGAGAGCAACATGAAGTGTTGAACATAATAATGTGCAGTATGCTGTAATGGGCAGGGGAGGAAAATGGCTGCCTGTGGGACAAGACTTCTGCATCCTCTAAAACTTGGTCAGAGTTCTTCATCCTTCTTGAATCTCCTTCATAAACTGCAGAAAGATTCAAGCAAGTTAATGTCCTCAGTTTTCTAGGACCTAAGTTTTTGCTTCTTTGACATAAATGTGCATGCTTGGGTAAGGAGTGTATCATAACATGTTTTGCCCAGTAGAGCAGTAGGTAGCACAAAAGATAGCATATATGCTGTTAAAAAGACAAATATTTCTAATTATTTCCAAAATTTTGTAAAAAGAAATAATATTGCTGAAGTTTTTCAGTTTAGGAATTGCATTCATGTTCTGTGTATTCTTCAAAACCTGATAGAATTTGTGAGACCTTTGTCAGAAGATGCAAAGCTATTTTTTATTCTTGTCTGCTTTATTACTCCTTGCTTTTGTTCTAACAGTTCTCACTCCTATATATTGAGATATTTTCATAGAAAATACATGTTAATGGACCATCTTATCTTCTGCAATATTTTCATAACCTCACTTCAATTCTCCAAACTGAATTTTAATGAATTATAATTGTTCATTTTTCTATTGACTCTCTATATTGTTATGTTTTACACTTGTACACTTGATATAGTTCAGAATATTTATTGCTTGAAAATTAATTATAATCCTGTCCATGATATTTAAATATAAAATTACTTAATTTCTTCTTGTTATGTTTGCTGATTGACTGGACACATAAAGATTTCTGCTCTTATAAGCACAAACCTACTCCACTTTGTGTTTTAGATGACAAAGGATCACAACTATTGTTACTTTAAGGACTAGGAACAGCCTAAAAGAATGATGACATCTTGTGATATTGGAAGTGTTGCAATCTTCTTTGCTTGAGCTGCATTGCTCCAACACCATATCAACACCTGAAAATATAATGACCTTCATAAGTTGTTCCTGATTGCATGTTTAGTATTGGACTTCCCTACTCCACTGTAGAAACAAATATGATGCTGATGAAGCAATCTTGCATTAAGTTTAATTTGAAATAAAAATGTAACAAACCCAGATTCACAGGTGTGCTGCAGTTTGTAACTATAATTCCTGTTGGTATTACCATAATGGGCCATAACCTCTGTTCTCAGTTTTCTAGGCCTCAGAACAATGCTTAAGAGTTAGGTTCTGTTATGCTATGAACTACCTGCAGTTATGTTTTAATTGGTTTAGCTGTGACAACAGTTTTTCCATATGACTGTCTATGGCTAATTTGTTTTACTTTGTGTTTGTGTGGTACAACTATCATTTTAGGTAAAAAGCAGTGACAAGCACTTCACGTAGAATGGGATAATTTAAATTCTACCATACTGATGCAGTGTAGAAAAATACAGGCCTGGTGCAGTATCAGAGTCCTTCAGAAATCAAGACACAAGATAAAGCTTTGAGAACTCAGCCATAGTCATTAATACTATGCTGACATGGAGCTAGACAAAATGGGGTTTAGGCTAACAAAAAAAATCATATGTAAGAGACACAATATTTACTGAATTTAAAGATAAAGCAAAGCTACAGAATAATAAAGGAAGAGAAAAAGTATAAAAATATAGTAGCCAACATGACCCCAAGTATATCCCATGCCAAGAAAAAAGAACCATCACTGTGGACATTATTTGGGCCAGTTTAATATATTTATCAATGACCTGGAAGAGGGGATTGAGTGCACACTCAGTCTGCAGACAACAGCAAATGAGGCAGGATTATTATCTGTTGGGTGGTAGGAAGGCTCTGCAGAGGAATTTGGAGAGTCTGGATTGAAGGGCTGAGTACAACGGTATAATGTTCAACGCGACAAAGTGCCAGGTGCTGAAAACTTTGACCCTGTCCAAGTGCAGACACTGAAGCATATCCAAAGAAAGTCAACAAGGATAGTGAAGCAGTCTATGAAGGTTGGCTGAAAGAGCTGAGAGTGTTTGGCCTGGAGAAAATGAGGTTGAGGTAAGACCTTATGACTCTCTATTACTGCCTGAGAAGAGATTGTTGTAAGGAGGGTCTTGATCTTTTCTCCCAGATAACAAGCAATAGGACAGGATAGGATATTAGGAAAAAGTTTTTTGTAGAAAGAGTGATCAAGTACTGGAATTGTGGAGTCACCATCCCTAGATATGTTTAAAAAAAGATTGGATATAGCACTCAGTGCCATGATTTAGTTGAGGTGTTAGGGCATGGGTTAGACTCGATAATCTTGAAGGTCTCTTCCAACATAGTGGTTCTGTGGTCCTGTGACAAGAATAAATAGTCTCTAGTTGTGCCAGGGGAGATTTTGGTGGGATACTAGAAGAATAATTGTTCATGGAAAGAATTTTTAAGAATTAGAACACGCATCAAAAGGAGGTAGCTGAGTCACCAATAGGCAAGTCACCATACTTGGAGATATTTAAAAATATGGAACTTAGGGACATGGCTTGGTGCCGTGGCTGCAGAAAGATATTATGAAATCTACTCTGAAACAGTTTAGGATTGGGAAATGAAGTTTCTCGGAGACCTAGGCCAGGCAAACCCACTCCAGAGCTCTAAACTCTTTCAGTTTAAGACTGCTAATCCTTGTTCTGTCACTGTAGGCCTTGATGAAAGTCTCTGTCCATTTTCCTTGCAAGCCAAGTATATATATTAAAAAACTATTATAAGCTTTCCAAGGGAAGGCCACACCAACAGGTGTTTCTTATGCTGGGAGCCCCAAATTTGAATGCGGTACTCCAGGTGAGGTCCCATGAAAGCAGAGCAGATGGAAGGGATTATCTCACTCAACCTGTTGGCCATACTACTTCCAATGCAGCCCTGTTTTCTTGGCTGCAAGCACACATTGCTGGCCCATATCCAATTTTATATCAATTGTTCAGTGATGGAGGATGTTGAGAGCATAATGCTTGTGCTAGTGTCTTTCTTTGTCATAAAATTATCATGTTTTGACAAAAACAAATAAACAACAAAGTTTCTCATATTTTACTATAGGTGCTTACCTGACATTCTACAGTAATATATCATCAATTCACTGGTCCACTGGTAATGTATGAAACATAATGTGTAATCAACACACCATGACTTCAATGATGACTTCACGATAATGAATTACCAGGGCAAAGACAGCAGGTGCATACTAATTTCTGATCATAACACTGTAGTGTGAATTTCATTGCTGTTTTTACAAGCAAGGAACTTGCTGAGGGCGATCAGCCTCTGCTTCTGGTAGAAGGGTAGCTCCTGAGACATCAAAATGTGATCTAAAACTCTACTGTTACTGCACTTGTACTTTAAAAATCTTATTGTTGACACAGAGAGACACAAGCAATTCTGCCTTACTGTTATAATTTTTTTTTCCTGCAGCAGAAAAAAACATTAATTCATCTTTTGTGTTTGCCCATTCAAGTGTTAGGTCTGTATTTCAAAACTGAAACTTATTCTCAGTGCAGATTTTCACAGGAATTTGTGGTACATGATATAAGTAGGGCTAGCAGCCATAAACTATGGCTTAGGAAGTTCAAACTGTACATTTGAAGAGTGAAATAAAAAAAAAAAAAAAAACCCAAAAAAACCAAAAAAACCCAGAACAAAAATCTGCATAGTAATGCAGAAACAGACTTCTCAGAGATTATAGAGTTTCTCTCACTAGAGGCTTTTTACAAGTTGCCTAGAAGAGAACAAGGCTGAATGACTTAGCACTCAGATCAGCTCCTCCAATGTCCAACCAGCTGTTCATAGAGTCACAGAATAAGCTGAGTTGGAGGGCACCCAGCAAGGATCATTGAGTCCAATTCCCAGCTTTTTTATTATTCTGAATGACTGTGAATAAATACTTTGCAAGGCCCTTATCCCATGTGTGTATATTTTCTCCAATAATTACAGAAATTCCTTTCTACAAACATTTAGCATCTACTATGAATACTCTATGAGAATATCAGTAAGATTCTTAATTTCCAATTTGTTCATTAGAGAAAAGTAGAGAATTAGATAATTCTTTTGCCTTAAATATGAATTGTCTCTGCCTTTGCTAAGTCATCATATAAATACTATTGTCTAACAAGTATAAATCTGTATAAAATAAAATCATTGAGGTGACATTTTATAAGAAACTGAATAAACCAGTAAGCCTTCATAGCAAGTAAATAATTAAGGTCAAAAGAGTTTTTCAAACAATTTTATTAAAAAAGAGAACATCAAAAGGCATTTCAAAACTGCGCATTCCATAGCACAGAACATAAAGAGAATACTAGAACACAGTAATTGCAACTAAATGATCATGACTACTTCATAAAATAGTAAGACCTGGTTTCCTGAATTTTGGGAACACAATCTTAATAAATGCATTTCTAAAAGAAATACAGAGTTCTCTCCAGGGCTTAGGAGACAAAAACTTGGGTTTTTCTACAATCATTCCACAGATATAATATAATACACAATGATTTTGAATCCCATTTCAGGTACCAAGATATCCCCATTCCCATGAGAGGAAATACTATATAGGAAATTTTATGATATAACAGGGCTCTGGATTCCACTCTATGAATAAAGTGAGTTCCTGATTCCATTCTGCTAGGGAGCTGTTGAGCACTGCCCTCTCTCCACCCCTCCAGACTTCTGTGGCTATTTCATTGGAGCTCTAACTAGTCAGTATTAACAGGAACTGAAGAAATTTAGTGCAGGGTAAATTATGCTCTAGATTTTGAGTTAAAGAGAAAGAAAACTAAGAAATATATTTTTCAAATACCATCAGTAGTCCATTAGAAGGCTGCCAAGTCTTTATTATGCATTAAAATCTTATGTTGTATTTTCCTTTCTTTAAAACTGGTTTGTTTGTTAGAATTAAGACCTCAGTCACATCTCAGAATCTCATTTTATTTTATCCCAAAGCCGGTTTTCCTGTAATAAAATGCAGGATCTTTTATCTGCTGCTGTTTCAAGAATTCTGCTTTTCCACTGTACCTATAAATAGTAATTAAGGATAGCAGGTCATATATGGAAAGCAGGTGTATAAGACAAACAAGTCTGGCATCTGAAGAAACATTCATTAGGGACAAGTACTCCCTCTTAAGAAATTCTGCCTCATTAAGGGATAATCATGAATGCATCAATAAGCTGACATAACTGATTACTTGTGCATCTGTCCCAATAATTTTTGTGCTGCTCAGTTCTGCCAGCAGTGGCAAGCAGGAACAAATTACCACTGCATTATAATGTTAGATTGATATTAGTGGAGTCACAATTGGTGATTTCATCTTGATTTAAATGGTAAGATCTTATAAAGTTGCCTTATGCAGATGTGGTTGAACTTGATGCACAGATGATTGCTGCTGACAAAAATGTCTATAAAGGTCATTAACAGACTAAAATTTGATTTCTATTGAAGAACATCATTACAATTTGCATGATTAATACTAAAGAGTTGCTGTTGTATAAGCAGAAGTTTCTAAAAACTGCATCTGCTAAGCATTGCTTAGCAATACTTATGTATATTTTAGATACAAGAATATATGTTGGGACATATATTAAAGGCTTTGGGTTTTAAAAAAGATAATTAAGTTCAGACATATTGAACTTGAATTTAATTTTCAAGTACATAGACAGTATGTTCAATGTGAAAATAAATTGTGGTTGTTTGTTAGTGACAGGTGATTTCAAGTTGCATGTAAGTGAAAGGGAAGGGAAGAAAAGGCAGCAAGAGTCTATTTGCTTCAAATTACGCATAAGTGGAATGAACAGTTAAACATTTCCTCAAAAATATCAGTTTTTTCATTGCCTACAGTAGGCTCAAGAAAAACAAAAGATGGCATAAGACCTCTTGAGCATCATTAATCAATAGAATTTTATATGACAAAAACTAGGTGTCATGAGATGATCAGAATCCAATTTCATTTTAAAGATGGGCCTAAGATTATGAGGATAATTTACCTAATTGTTTTGTTTGGTTGTTTTGTTTATTTTTTAATTGTTTTCCATCACAGTATTATTGAACCAGTTCTATAAGTGTAAAACTAATGCCTGTGCATACAGAAATCCAAATCTCACTTGATTTTCTTTCTCAGTTTATATCCCAGAAGCAGCAAAAGGAATATTAGCTCCCTGTATTAGGGTTTTTTTTTCTGCTTTGTGACTTGGAATGGAGAAAACTACAAAAATTCTGTGACTTTTTTTCTGACTGCTTTTACAGATTTACTTCAAATTTTTGAGCAGGGATAGATAGGCTCCGAGCCTTTCAGAGAGGTAAGCATTTAAATATAACCAGCTTTATGGCTTAAAAAAGGTGTTGTTTTTTGGAGAAACTATTGAAACTTACTGCTTTGTATTTGAATTTCTTTGTTTTAAGAAAAAAAAAAAAAAAAAAAAGATTGTATTTGAAGAGAACACATATAGGGCTGAGTTACTTGGTTATACTCATTAAATTTTATAATTTTTAATTATCAAAACTTTTATTAATATCAATAAGGTTGAACATAATTGGGGGGTACTATATATTTTTGAAAACAGAATCTGGATTTCACATGACTTCAAAGTGAGGCCTTTAAATTTGAAGCCATCATATTTTGCTTTAATTATGGTACTACTTTTAGGGTTAACTGTCCTTGCAGTATGAAAAAAGACCTTTATATAATGATCTTGGATTGCTTGTTGGTTACAAGCTGCAGCCTTTACAGTCATCAATGTGTTACTGGGCAACATTCAAAATATCTATTAAAATGCATTCTGTATTTCAAAGAATTAGTGGTGGGCCTTGCTAGGACACTTGCTTTCTGGAAGTTGAGCAAATAATTAGAAGCAGGAGAAAAACTCTGAAAGCCTAAGGCCTGAAGGTTTATTTCAAAGGATCTGGCTTTCCTGATTTTTCCTGGACTCTTGTCTAATTTACGTACCACATCCACAAGATTTAACATAAGAAAACTTATTCTAAAATTTTGAATAGCCTATCTTGTTCCTCAAGTGAACTATCCTTCTTAATTGTCATGTTATTTCACTGTATTATTGAGCTTCCCATGAAAAGATTTGATTATAATCTAGATTCTGTACTTATCAGAGACTCACCTTAAAACAGTCCTCAGATTTCTGTCATACAGAGCATAAGTGAGTGAAAGGGGTTGTTACACAATACTCTTCCATTACAGACAGCTCAATGAGGGATTGGGAAATATCCAGCTGCTAATGTGTTTTAAATTACATGTCCTTATATTGTGTGCTTTCTAATATTAGGAAAATTGGTGCCCTCACCCTTATACTCAGATAAAAGGAATTTATTTAATCTCACATCAGGCATTTTAGTTGTTCAGAACATAATCAGGAATATCAATTTTCTAATCAAACAAAGAAAAAAAGAAAAAAGAAAGGGTTTCATTTTGTAGTATAGCAGAAGCATAAAATCCAGATATAGGGGATTTAGACAATACAGACAAAGACATTTCAGCCAAATTATACTGGCTTCCTTCAGTGCTGTGACTCCTCTTGAGTTCCCTTGTTAAGTGTACCAACAGAGTGCTACCTTAGGTCCTTTTTCCAGAAGTACTACTAGGCTGTAGCATGTTTTTTTCTCCAAGGATCTATCTCTCTGGCACAGTATTTGAGCTCTTCTGTCTGCCTGTTCCCTTTCCATAGTGTCATATTATTAATATCAACTTCCATGTTGCTGAATTCTCCACAACCCATTATACCTAAAACATAAAAATCAACAGTGTGGAAAGTCTTAAGGTGTAAGGAGCCCAGGTAGCTGTGGTCCTTTTCATGGAAGGCAGGTAATGGAAGAAGTAGGAATGGTCTCAACCATACATGGAGCTGAGGCGTTTGAGCATGCACCAGAACCCAATACCTATGACACATTCACTGGTGCCATGGGGTGAATAGGTAGCTAAATAATTCCAGTGATATCTTTGGAATGAATTAGAATACAGTAGAGGGAAACATGATGCTTTCACATGAAAAAATAAGTGGAAAATTTGCAAGGGTTAGATAAAATTGTGAGGGACAAAAATAGGTAGGTATTAAAGAATTTTCTTCATTCTATGCTGTAGCTGTCTTAGGCTTTAGGTCTAATAAGGTAATTTATTTTAGCAATACAACAGTAGAAACACTCAAGCCAGGTCCCTCCAGAAATGGATCGTGAACAAAGAAATCCCCCTGTGCAATTCTACCTGACAATCTAAATTCCCCACCTCTCTCATTACAGTCCCAACCAATATTAATATCTGGGGTCTCCTCCTTGCTCATTGTCTCTAGGCAGGACATTTCTTTTCTTACATTGAAGGTTGCAGCTTCTGCTGATGAGCGTAGCAACCTTCCTTGCTTCCTTATCCTTCCAGTTCCAACCAGCTCCGAGCCTCCCTTTAGTTACTAGTTCAGCATATCACATCTTGCAGACCAAGATTTCAGATCACCTAAATACTAATGCTAAGTTAGGATAAGGGATTAATAGCCTTTATTTCGCTACTGAGGGATTCAGGCAAACAAGGAGACTGGACTGTGGTTAGAGACCTACTTGCATGATACCTTTAAATGTAGTCAGAAAATTACAAAACTGCTGCTGCCTCTCAAACTATTCACAAATCACCTGAAATCACCAAAATGATGTCTGTTTCATGACATAATATGCTGTGTGCTGAGAATATAAGAACATATATTTGTACACAAAAGGAGAATAAGGAAACACACAAGAAGATGGGAGGGGTGTTTATCTCTAAACATAATTTACAGCTTCAATGCTTCAATTGGTTCTCCATCTTTGCACTTTTAAATACCTATGGATGTGGATTAATTATTGTCGTGTGTATTACTGAATGGTACTTTTGATACTATTAATGTTTTGGTATGTTATCGACTGACAAGTGGGTCATAAGTTAGTTGACAAATATGGGCATTACTTGGCAATACAAGAATTTTTATCGTATTTCAAAGATGGGTCAAATAGACTTTCACTAAAAAAATCAGAAAAGTTCAATCCATTCAACCTATTCAGTAAATCTAAGAGAAAACTAAGGGGTGAGGCCATGATCACAAGCTGTAAAAGCCTACAGAAGGAATAAAGATAGCAATAGCAAGCTCTTCATGCTAGATCACAAGCATATAATATGATCCTATCACTTCAACCTAAGCAAGATAAATTCAGACTTGGCACACAAATTCAACTGCATTTTCCAAGCTACTGCAATAATATCTCAGAAATTCTGCTGCCTTCTCTCTTGCTGGGAACATTTATATCAAGAGCATTTAACTAAAGCATGCTTTAGTTTAGCACCAGCTGCAGGACTGACAAATTATATCAGGAATTTCATTAGGCCCCCATTAAGTCAGAGATCAAACTGCAAGATTATAGCAGTTGCTTCAAGTCTAGAATTTATGAAGGATGTGACAAGAAAAAGAAGTGCCTGCTTCCATATAGCATTCCACACCACTCAAGAGCACTGAACCCACTGTTAGCCTCTAATAAGATTAGGATTTGTATACACTGCTCACTGTCTCCCAGTGACATGCATATTTTTACATGCTGAAAAAAATAAAACCTCTTTCTGTAATGCCTGTTTCTTCTGTTAAGTACAAGAGCCTTTCCACAGGTGATTTAATCTTCTATAGTAACAGAAAATTTTTCACAAATCAATACTTATTTAACATTAGTGCTTGTTGATTTATTCAGTGTACTGATTTTAGACAATATGCTAGGTATAATATTTTTAATTGTATCTTTCTTACATTTAAATATATATTTAAATAGAGTTAAGGTGTAAGGGAGAAATGTCTGTATCTTCAGATTAATTATTCTTTGGCAATTCTTTAATGCTAACATATATGACATGATGAAATGCATTTAATTTCTAAAGCAAAATGATTTTGAGGATAATTTCATAAACTGTATACTTTCAGGGAAATCTGAAATTACTCTGCATCTGGCTTTAGGAGCCTCTTCCATGCTTCTTAGTTTGAAAGTCTCACATCTTAAGACAGGAGATGTTCTGAAACAGAAAGAGAGCTTTGCTTTCTACCTAAATAACCTAAAATTAGATATTGTCAAGGAACCAAAATGTCTGAGTACTTCTAGCATGAAGATTAACCAACTATCAATAACCACATGGATTGCTTCTTGTTCTTTCACTTGCAAGTGAATTACTCTGTGTCAAGCAGATATTTATGGCATCAGTTCCAGCTCTTATGTTGCTTTTTCCTGGAAGAGATCCAGGTGTAATTCAGAAACAATAGTGTGTCTTTAATCTACAAGAAAAATTATGCCATCATTCAGGAGAGGCTAATCTTGCTTCTTAATTAAGGTAAGAATTAGTGATCTTGAAGGGAGTGGTAGCCAGTATCTTTCAATACTAACATTAATTGCATAGCAGCTCACTAATGAAGGAGCTCAGAACAGAAACATAATTCCATGTCCTCTCTCCTCCCTCCTTTTGACCAGATTCTACCACCTTCTTTCTTGTACCCTCCTTTTGAAAAAGCTTTTTTCATCTCAAAATATTTAACAATTTATTCTCTACATTCTCTGATGTGAAAAATTCTCAGTCTTCAAAATTGGAATTTTTTTCAGACTCAGCATCATAATTCTATTTTCTGACATGCTTATACCTGCAAGAACCACAATTTTGTATGACACAAGCATTGTACTGACTATGTGCTATGCTCATTTCCATTGAAGTGCATAAAAGGTATATTTTTTCTTCAAAATACCAGGAAGGCTATTATAAATATATTTTCATGTAATTTAGGTGCTCGAAAAAATTCTTGGACTATTGTTAATTTTGACAGATGGGACTGCACCATTAGATTGTTTTACAAAGCCACTCTTCAGGTTTCTTAAGTAAAAAGAAAACCAGCAAAGAAATACCCTCTTTTCTACAGAGTAAATTCATATTTTATAAGAAAGATTATTTGTTGCTGTAAACTAATGCATGGCAAAGGACTTTATTGTTAGAAACAAAGAACATTTTAAAAGCAGGGAGATTTGAGCACTATATTAGACTGGCCTTGCAACCTGCTTTCAGAGTACGTTATTGTTAATAACAGTCCTTGGGCAGGTTTTTATTTTGGTGTTGTAGTAGCATTACATGCATGTATATAAATGCATATATGCAACAAAAATGATAAAAGTGTAAAAATTTGGTTTGCAATGAATGAGCTAATGTTGCATTCAAAACTGCAAAAGTAAGATTTTGTTAACAATTGATCCAGTACTTAGGAGCTGAAGCCCCACTGTGACTCAAAAGTAAGAGTGTGAATAATCCTTTGCAAATTCTTCCTATGTTTTCTCTTACACTGTTTAGATTTTGACATTAATAAGCATTGGAAATTGCAACATAGTCAACAAACATACCTAAGGATTAAAGGATAACTGGTTTTGCATATTAAAATTTCATCATAGTCATTGATATTGAATTTTCCATTGCTGTCTAGACAAACCATAGCAATTAAAACCTTAAAAGGTAAATAATTTCTTAACATAATCTGAGAAAACATCAAGGTGTTTTTTAACTGTGCTGAGGGAAGAGGAAACTATAGTAGCCAGCTGAAATGTTTTGCAACCATGACAATAAATCATTAAGAAGAAGAAATAAGTGAAGCAACTTTTGACGTCATTTTCAAATGGCAGCAATGAAGTGGAAAATTGCTATACTATGTAGAAGAACATTTAATAGTACTGTAATAAATCATTCACTGAATACTATCACTGTTTAAATTAAAATAATTTATAATTAAGTTTAAAGGACCATTGAACATATTTTTGATATGACTCCTAGTAATGTTATTCCACTGCCTGTTAGCATAAAACAAAATGCTGAAGATCTCATTTTAAAGGATCTTAAATAGTAGGCTTCAGATGTAATTTTCAATAACTGCATCAATTTCTTATCCTGAGAAGAGTTCAGCTATGACACTTTTTACAGACATGAGTAATTTTGACATTTTCCTAAGTTTACTTAAAAGAAGAATAGTTTGGGTAGAAATACATACAAACTTAATGTAAGTTGAAATAACTTTTGAAATATCACTGCATTGATCAACTCCAATATGCAAGTAACACTATACAGCCAAAGTAATAATGTGAGAAAAATCACGTAGCAAAAATAAAATCCGTTGATATAAATTACTTGACCTTCAACCATGATTAGGGATTGCAGAGAGAATAAGTAACAGGAGTAAAATTGTGTTGCCAGCACTGCCTGGGTGAGCCACAAATCAATACAAATTTTTTACTTTGGATAATTCTGGTCTCTAGTCATTGCATTTCTTTCAAAGTGTTATTTAACTTAGGCTTTAAACTTGACCAAGTCTTATGGCTTCCAGTTTTGTTGACTAGAACATCAAGAGTAAATAGATTTTTTTTTTCTTTATTATTTTGCCCCCAAAAATTGCATTACAGACAATAATGATAGAAAAAACCCAACGGACATATTGATATATTTCAAGCGTGCATTCTTTCATTTTGGAATATCTTTTTCTTTCTGAAAAATAACTTCTAAGAAGTGGTAATATTCTTTTATAGGAAAATCTCAAATCCTGAAAAAAACACATAACTTTATGAAGCTTCATTTTTTGAATTTTTTCCAATTACTGGAAAAAACTCTTGCCTATAGGAATGACTTGGAGAAAAGAATTGTGTATTTAAAATAGCTCCCAAGGCAAGACTGAGATGATTCATTGTTTTCTACAAGAAAACAATTGTATTAAATATTCACAGAATATAGCTACAGCACTTCCAAAGGTGTGTTCCAAGCCACAAACTGGACAGACAACATCTCAGAAGAATTATTGTGAAATTTTAAAAAATACATAAACCAGCCAGAACAAAATGTGAACCACTTACTCCAACAGTAGACAGAGTACACTCTGAAAGTTAGATGAGACAGTGAAAGAAACCAAATGAACAACTTGAATCTTCCTTCTCTTGCTCTTTAACTTTCTTTTTTACATTTTTTTCTATTACATATTTGGATAAATTAATAAATTTATATCTGCATATATGTGTGTGTTTATATACATGAACACATATGCAGATACAAAGGTATTAAATATAAATGTATATGTATAAATGCATAAACGTATAGACAGAATAATGTTCTATGAACATGTGTATAGAGATATATTTGTCGTAAGTTTGCATACTCTTACTTTTTCTCCCAGGCCTTTATATCTCCTCAAATCCTTCCTCCCATGTTGCCTTCACAAGATTTAAAACCAGAAAGGGAAAAATGTCCTTTGACTGCACATGTGTGCAGTCATTACTCCCTTTTTTATTCTTTGGTGTGGCTGAGCTGAATGTCACCTGGTGAAAATATTCTTGATGTCTTTAATCCTGCTCAGCTCTAGGATGGGGAGAAAACTAAAGTGAGGGCATGATACACATTTGTTATGTTGCCTGAACCTTCTGTGGATCTTTTATGCTTCTAGCTGTAAAGTGCATTTTTTAGGTAATGAGCATCAAAAATAATCCAGAATACTCAGGAGATTTATATTGCATTAAAGCTGTGTTTTGTTTTCTTAAATTTTTATGGGGATGTCATTGCAGATGATCTAATGAAGATTTTCTATGACATTCCACTGTTGTAAAAGGAGATAACAGACAAAAAACATGAGTTTAATACAGAAACTTGCTACATGTCTAGGAGGCAAAACAGCTTTTCACAAAGGGCAGTGGAAGTCCCAGACATGTTTTAGTGTGTGATGTGCCAAAGGCATAAAAACAGTGGTTGCATGGCCTCCTAAAATGACAAAGCATGAAAGATGAACCTGCTGATGTAACATTAATCAGAAGAATTTTTCTACTTCCCACCTGTCACCTTACACCATTAAATAAAGGGGACTTATAAAGAAAGGGAACTCTTATTGTTGTCTGCACCAGAAAGGAAGCAATAAGCATATTTAATTAGTTATTGTTTACAAATCGCTTAAGATGCTTGGAAAAAGGTGATAGATATGCATGATCATATTTATGCCTTTTCTTTCTGTAGTCAGGCAATGTAATTATTATGTCAGCACAGTTTTTAAAATGAGCAGACTTACAGAAATAGTGAATTTTGAGATATATTTTCTTACTAGTGTGAGACATCAATAAGGTGAATTTTCGTTTCAGTTTTATGTAATTAACGAATTCATTTATCAATGTGTCCTTGGCACTCCGGACCATGACTAACTTATGCTGAGCTTACCTGACACTTATTTTCAGTAATGCAGGTGCATTTTATTATTTAGTCTTTTTCTAAAAACCATATATTCTTTTGTATTATGGAAATATTTGTCATTGAAGCTTTTTTACAGGAAGATTTAGTCTTGATTATTGTGTTCCAACACTTAACTGTCAAATGTGACTTCTTATAAAACAAAAGAAAGAAAACAGATGCATTATATTATATGATATTACCTTTTCTTTTTCCTTTTTTTTTTTATTTCAGTGTCAATATGTAGACTTCTTATTTTAGATGTGTATTAAATTATCCCAATTATGAGGTTGATTCTGGGATACCTTGAACTCTACACACCTCATTGCAGATGCCAAACCCTAAATATAGCATCTAATGCTGCAATTTAGGGCTTTTGAAATCTGATCTGATAAGGTTATCTACATATCTCTTATGAGTGACTGGAATATTGTTAAAGATAATTCATCCCACCCAGCCTGAGTGTGCCCTGCTCTTTTTCCACAAGACTTATCAAAGAAAGGTGATAACTCTTTGAAAGAACTTATATTTTAAAAATGCAACCAGAACAACTTTTTTTTTTTTTTTTCCATAAAGCATTATTTTAAAGTTCAACCTCAGGAAAGCAGATGAAGGAGATTGCACCAATTCTTTTCTCCCTCTATAAGATGCCATCACTTTTAGATATATGCTATTGTGATTCACATAAGGAAACACCATCCATCTCTTTAAAGAAAGCTTTGCCACTATGAAGAAAATAAATCAAGTTCAATAAAGAAACTGGAGCCAGATTTGGAGAAAAGATGAAGGAAATGCTGCATGCTGGCTAGAAAGTAGGGCACAGGTACAGAGAGGTTAAGGAAACCAAGGTTTGAGTTTCTGCTCTAAAGCTCTGTGTTTTATCCAGTTTAATGACAAAACTGGGACGCATGTGACATGTATGGCGAAAAATCTCTACTTGTAGACATGCAATGTGGAAAAGTTTAAAGAAGTTAGTCAGGAATTTTTAAGAGTTTCAGTAATATACCTAAGAACATAGACCTAAATTGGAAATTAAGAACAAAACAGTTTCAGAAAATTTTAATAATATCATGAGGCCAGTATGTAAAAATGGAATTAATTTTTCTCCAAGGGAAATTTCTAGTTTTAGTTTTGTGTTGAGTGCTGCTAAATGAGATTCAGAAGTCACTCTTCTACAAAATAGAAAATCTGATGAAACAAGAGCTAAGTCATATATACTACATATTTCAAAAATTGTGAACTCTTTCATTTCTATGTTAAAAACCTTATATTAAATGTTAAAATTATATAGTAATATAAATTCAACATATTTCATGGCCTGACAGCCATTATTCAATCAAATAATATGTGAGAAGAATAAAATATTAACCCTATGTTCTTACATAGACAAAAACCTTTCAGTAGTACTGAAATGGGTAAGTAAAGAATATTTTACTTTTACCTTCTGACCATTGTGTACAATTTCTCAACTTGACTTTTAGAAGTAATTATAATAAAACAATTATTCTGATTACACTTAGACATCAGGTGTCATGGAATTCTGATTTATTACAGCTCCCTCATTATTTACTTACTGTAGCTGCTGCTTTTCCTCATCCACTGAGCAAAATGTGATAGTACTATCTAGTTCCACATTGTAAACAGGATTCACAGTTACCAATTACCTATAAACTGTTAAGTATTGTACTTAGTTACAGGGAATTAAAATAAAAGGTTAAGTTATTAATCTATATATAAATCACAAGTGTCTAGAACCTAATACTTGGTTCTTCTATTTATGATTTCCAGCATTGGGATAGATAACTTCATGTACTTGATGCATAAAACTATGGCAAGATCACAATTTTTCATGTGAATTGAAACAAAGGTCAGGAAATTGTGTGGAATAACCAATTACAGGATACAAGAAAAAGAAAGAACACCAAACAATGAGCAATATGGTTATGCTTGAAAAGCCTTAATGTCAAAACTGCAGTGTTAACTGAAAGTCGGCACATTCATATGCAGATTTTATCAAGACAGCATAAATTCCATCTCACTGAAAATAAAAATAGGGTCACAGAGGAAACAGACAATGAAACTCAATAATAAAAGTAAATTAGAAAACAAGAAAAATTTATTTCTATTTCCTACTGCATTAAAAAAAAGTAAATAAAAAAAGGAGAGAACTTGCATTATACAGATAAATGAAAGGTTGATAAACTGGGGAGGGGAAAAAAAGAGGTGAAAAAGATGGCAAAGTGAACAGGTAGAGAATACCCAGTTAGGCAATCTCATAGCTAAGACAAAGAACAGATCTCTGGCTTCTTCTGTATTACTTAACTTTACTGTCACAATGGAAGGTTATCACAACTGGAAGGCTGGTGTCATTGTAAGGCAAACCTGCACTGATATGGGAATGGTGATCAGTCCTGCAATAAGCTCCCTACCCATTTTCAGAATGTCACCAATATCTTTTTTTTTTTTTTCATAAATCTTCATTAGATTCTCTAGGACTAGCACTATAAGTCCATTTCAGACAGTGCCTAATGAGAGGGCTGTGGTTTACAATGACTGCTAAAAATCTGAGAGATATAATTGCTTCACATCTCTCTTATGTAAATTTCAAGAGTATTGTGTTGTTCGGAGTTTTTTTCTGATTTTTTTCTTACATGATATCTGATGCACAAAAATTGTATTTTACTTTAATTCATCTCTACTGAGACAAACATTTTCCTGTCCTTAATCTTCTCCATGCAATTTAGCAGATACCAACAGTGTCTTCAGAGATTATTTAGTATTTTTCCCCTTTTCATTTTGATGCATCTTTAAGTGTCATTGGGACAGTGTAGAGGAAAGAACTTTTTTTTCTAGAAACATTCACAACAAAGACCATCTTTAAAACATTTCTAGAGTTTAAAAGGAAATGCAGTGCTAGTAAATAGATTACTTCAATTTATTAAATTTTGATGTCATAATGATTTCGTATCACTACTGACTATCTGTAGAATCTCAAAGAAATAACTTTGGATCCAAATAACATTTTAAAAAGATAAATGAGTAATCTTCAGCTCTGAAATTCCCCAAAATTAAAACAATTACAAAATTACTGAATGCTTTGGTGTAGAAACTCTAGCTTCAAAACTGTCAGGTGTTGTAAAACAAAATATATATTTATTGAGGTAATAGAGACTTAGATTACTGAAAATGCACTGTAGATTCACATATTTTCTATAGTTCTGAATTATTTTAACTAAAGAATGAAGAAAAAGGTAGTAATTACTCTGAAAAGAGCAAAATGCAGACACTTTGAAATAAAGTACAGGAAATAATAATTTTGTGAGTGTTATTTTCTAGTCAGTGGAAGGATATTTCCATAGGTCCAGATTCATAGCCTGCTGTTTTATAGAAATCTTGGGGGATACAGAGAACAAAACAGACCCAAAGACTTACTGCCAGGTTCTTCAGGGAAGAAAATAATATTTCTATCAGCAGAAAAATAAGTAGTTTTTATTTGAAAGGGTGATGGGCTGGTTGGGAAAGTCTCTGTGTAAATCTTTGACCTTTGTTGAGAGAGGGTTAAATCCAGATTGCTGTGGTTTAATCCCACCTGCAACTGAACCCCAGACAGCCTCTTGCTCACTCACCTGCTGAGATGGTGAGGTAGGGAGAGAATTGGAAGAATAAAAGTGAGAAAACTCAGCAGTTGAGATAAAGACAGTCTAATAAAAAAAGCAAAAGCCATGCACACAAGCAAAGGAAAAAACAAGGAATTTAAGCAAAATAAGGAATTCATTCATCATTTTCTATGGGCAGACAGGTGTTCCACCCTCAAGAAAGAGCAGTTCCTTGGGAAGACAAATACCATCACTAAAAATGGCCCCACCTTTCTTCTTTTTCCCCAGTTTTATATACTGAGCACCACAACATACAGTATTAAATATCCCCTGAGTCAGATGGGGCCAGCTCTCCTGGCTGTCCCCTCTCTACTGTGCACCCCAGGCTCCTCACTGGTGGGGCAATGTGAGAGGCAGAGGACACCTGCATGGTATGCAGGCATTTCTCAGCAGGAACAAAACACCAGTGTGTTATCAACACTGCTTCAGCACAAATCCAAATCACAGACTTACACTAGCTACTATAAAGAATATCTACTCTACTCCAGCCAAACTAGCACATAGATGGGCAAACAGAATAGATCTTTCTGGTTTCAAATACCATATGAGCTTCAAAACAGCTTTGTGTTTCGGTTGTTACGTGATATCCCTCTCTTCATTTTCCCCAGAAAAAACTTTTCTCCCCATTGTATGAAGACTGTAAAATACAGAGATGGATAAACCCTTGTACACACAGAGTACACATGCAACTCTTCATCAGAGAGTATGGTTGCATTAGCAAGAGCAGACAATGGTTCTGACAGTTACTTTGACAGAGGAAGAATAATTTTCAGTAGAACAAGCACTCATAAAATGGCACAATTAGGCTTTTTTTTCATTTATGTAATGATAATTTCTTCTAGAAATACCATTACTAAATATTGGAAATTGTTTGAGGAGTACAGTACAATTTAATGGGAGTAAGCCACAGGTCTGAATTGCTCCTGGGTAAGTACTGGACAGATAAGGATCTAGCAAGCTTCTAAGTTCAGTATGAGAGTTGCTCAACTTTTTCTTGTTAAAGCTATCACATATAGATAGAGTTCTTCAACTAAATACAGAAGTAGTCAAGAATTAAGATAGCTACCTTGTGAAAAATCCGCATTTTGAGAAAAAATGTGCATGTTTGATTTGCATTTCCAGTTCAGCTAGACATTAAAGAAGCCAAATAGCAGTATTAACATTTCATGACTAATATTGTTATTTCCTGGAACATTGAGGCAGCCCCTATACATAATTTATAATGTATGAAAATAGAAGTTACATTTACCAGAATAAATGGAATAGGGATCATACTGCTTGGTATCTGCACCAAGAGGGGAAACTTTGGAGACTTTCACCTTTCCATATTAAAGATATTACCAGTCCTGTTCCTGTTAGGTATTGTGAATAATTAACAGTTTAAAACTGAGTAATTACTGGTATCAAGGATTGGAGGCCTCATCTGATGGTTATTTTCAAAAAAGTTAAAATTCAATTTCAATATATTTTATTACCTCTCTGTTCTTTCCCTACCCCAAATTTCACAGAGGCTATCACAGCAGTACAGGTTTGTCCACAGCTGGCAGAGAAAGCTGAACTGTGCTCTGGTGTGATGTGAATAGTGTGATCAACTTCTCTATCTTCCATAATTTAAACAGGTCAATAGGAACCACAAAGACAACTCCTATCCTTATTAGGAGGGGTATTAGAGAGGATCAGAAAAAAATCAAGAAAAGTTATGATCAATTGCTCTATGTCCAGGTAGAGCATGGTGATGAATTATGTCCCTCAGGGCTCTGTCTGGGGATGGTGATCCATCTTTGCCAGTAACACAGAGTGAGACAGAGTGCACCCTCTGCAAATCTGCCAATGACTCAAAGCTGAGCAGTTCAGGTGACACAACAGAAGGATGGGATGACATCCAGGGCAATGCAAAGATGGAGAAGTGGGCCCAAAGAACTTCATGAAGTTCAACAAGTTCAAGTGAAGTGCCAGGTTAGGGGAATCCCAGATGTGAGAACAGACTTGGAGAAGAACTCACTGAGATAATTTCTGCAGAGGACTCAGGGATACTGATGGATGAAAGGTTGGATGTTAACCAACAGGATGCACTCAGAGCCAAGGAGGCCAACCACATCCTGAGCTGTATGGAAAGAGAAGTAGCCAGCTGGTCAAAACAGGAGATTCGCTCCTTCTACTGCCCCATAGAGCACATAGCCCCATTGGGGTAATGTATCCAGCCCTAAAGCCCTCAGCACAAGAAAGACATGGAACTGTCAGACTGGGTCCAGAAGAGTGTCACAAAGATGAGCTGGAGAGGGGCTGTTTCCAAGGAGAAGAAAAGGAGAAATATTTTTTGTTGCAGTTGTCAATATTGTCCCTTATTAAAAACTTTTCATGCTTTCTCTCAGGCAACTCTGACTCCTTTCCTCACAGGCAGATCCACACAGCACTGACTCCTGTCTGCAAGATTCCCTTCTTCCTTCTGCATGACTAGCTAACCCAAATCTGTCCCTTACCTGACTGCCTAAACCTGTCTGCCCCTCACACAAGATCTTCTTACCTTATCTATCCCTTGCACAGCCACACGTCCTTTCCTCCTCACAGCACAGCCAGCAAACTCCATCTCAAACTGCAGAAGGCTCTGGTTCTCAAGCTCCAGCTAATGCTCAATTAGTTAACCCACTCTTTCATAACACCTATCCTCATTGGACAAGCAAGGCTGTTTCCACTCCTCGGCAATCAGTACAGCTGTAATTCATTGAGGAAAATTACCTTCTGCACTATCTTTACAAACCACCTTTCTACAGGTTTTAAACTAAGAAAGGAGATATTTAGATCAGATATTACTGTGGGAGTAGTGAGGCACTGAAATAGGTTTCCATGAGAAGTTGTGACTAGCCCATCCAAGGAAATGTTCAAGGCCAGTTGGGATGAAACCCCAAGCAATCTGATTTAGTGGGTAGCATCCCTACTCAAGTTAAGGGGTTTGGAAACAGATAATGTTTATGGTCCCTTCTAACCCAAACCTTTCTATAATTCTGTGATTGTTCAAGTTGTAGTTCTTGTTGAACTGTATGAGATTTTAGAATATCCATTTCTACAACCTCTCAAGGTCCGTCTGAATGGAAGCACCACCACTGGTGAATCACTTTTCCAGTTTTGTGTCATTGCAGCATTTCTGAGAGTGCTTTCTTTCCTGTCACATCATCATATGCAAAACTGTTCATAACAATACTCTCTGGTAGTGTGTTCTCTTTATTGACACATCAGTAGAAAACAAAATAATAAAAGGTAATTTGCCACGTCGTCTGACAAGCCTGTCATTTTGATGACTAAATGCATCTTATGAAGGAAATAATTTTTGTAGCTGTTGGCTGTCCTAGAGGGAAAATAAAGCTGTCCACCTTATGTCTTTTAATCAGATGTTACTTAATGAACTTTGCTAAGCAAGATACTCATAGTCTGCATTCTCTTTCTAATTATAAATGGTATCCCCCTGAGTTTAGTGGAAGTCTTGTTAAGATTAAATTTTTAACGGTTGTCTGTTTCTGTTGCTGACTGTATTTTAGAGAGTGTCAGAATGCTTACCATCTTGGAGCAACTACTTGTAGACAGATTTACAGGGAACAGCTGCAGGTAACAATCAATCATATTTGGTTCAGTGACAGAATTTAATTAGCTGACAACAAAGTGAAATAGAGTATAAAATAAATGAATTGTTTTTTGTGTACAAATACATTTCCTTTTCAGGTCCTTATATAACACATAAGAGACAAGTGAAAGATCAGCATATAATGATGATCCATTACTGACTTCAAAATGAAAGGTAGAGGTATTACCCCTCCCCTCTGTCTGTTGCCAGGATGTTTGATTTGCAATTAGTAATAAACACCTTCTTTCATCATCAAAACAATTTTTGTTTCTTTATCCCCAGTGCTTTGTCTGACATGCATGGTTTTTCTATTGTTTTCTACTGTAAGAGGGGTCTGTTGGTTACTGATAAATTCATCCTTGATGAATGCAAGACTCGTCTCCACATGAATGAATAGTGGGTCAGATATTGTCCCAAAGCTGGAATAGTGACTTAAGAAAGACAACTGAAATAGTGAAATATTAATTTCTTGGCATTTTACTATCTAGTTGAGTAAACACTCCAGTTGGATTCTTTGGACTCTCTGAGCTTGGGAAAAGGAATATTTCTTAGAAAACAGCACACTGAGGAAAAAATGGCTATGATGGGAAAAATTTATATCCTTTGTAGGAAAGGACAAATGAGGCTTTACTTTTACATTTTGCCCAAAATACATCAAGTAGAATTAGTCTTCTCTTGGGGTTCTGTCAGGGAATAATAGGAAAAATTTCTTGCTTAATCCAATGGTGCAGTACTGAGTTGAGTTTAGCTTCAGCAAATGGTTTTCATGTTCTTCTTTTTAACATGTTATAACAATATTTGATTCTGTTTTTGCCTTACAGATTAGTTTGAAAGTGGTCTTTCTGAATCACTCTTCACAAAGCTAGTACACCCAGTAGAAAAACAATAAATGAAATGCTACAGAGGGCATTATATGTTTCAGCAAAAAAAGTTCAGTCTCTGGCCCAATGAACCATTATGCTGTGGCTCCCACCAAGACTGAAATGTATAAGAAAACATTAAGTGCTTCAGCCGCATCATGCTTCTGTTAATTTTTGGTTTTTTGTGTTAATTCACTGACTAGAGGTAGCATATTTCTGTCTAGAATTTCCTTAATAGAAATATGTGCACAATGTCTTCCCATTTCCCAAATGTATTAGCCTTTCCTTTCTCACTTCTGTGATACACTGAAATGCACAATAGCTCTGGTCATGTGGGGAAGGTCTAGACCTGGCCAGAGTGCATGTGCTCTAGGAACTACCTTTTCCCAGTTGTATGAAAGATGAGTCAAAGGTCCAACACAGATGTTGGAGCACAGACAGTTTTACCAGGTGAGTATGTGCACACATTTTTATGAAATGAGAATATGCATAGGAAGAAATATATATATTTATATATATGTAGAAACACAATAATATAAATATATTGGTATTCCATATGTTCATCAAATTTATTTGTGCTTAACTCTCCAAAATATATCATATTTCATGCAATAGATAGACACATGGCTCATGTCTAACTCTCTCAGCATCTAATATGAAGAAAAATAAGCATATTTTGTTTGCATTTATCCTGTGCTGAACATTCAACAGTGTTTGTGGTCCTCAGTGGCCTCTGTAACCCAGCATTAAAAGGAAGAGCCCTTAGGTTATTTAAATACAGCAGGAAAATGGACGTTTCAGAGGAGAAGGTTATGTAAAGGTGAGTTAAAAGTCACATTTTACATTCCTTCTGACTTGGTCCCGGTGATCTGACTGGCCACTGGCACACTATTCAAAGAGCAGAGCAGCTATAGAAAATGTGTTTTTGTGGAGAAGCACCTTCAGCCTGCAGCTACTTTTCCTTTCTGAAGAACTTTCTTGTTTTTTTTTTTTTTTTTTTTAATGAAATGCTTATTAACCTGAAATATCTTGGAGAAACTCTTATGTAACTATTTTCTTAGTTATATGTAATATACAAAAAGTGAATTTTTTCCATTTTTTTTTAACCAATGCTAACAGTAATAAGAATAGTTTGCTAGTTTATAACCCATTTATTTAAAACTTCCTTTACTCTCAATTTAAATTTGAAAGGAGAAATAGAAATACAGTGTGTTTTTGTATGGATTTAACCTGCTTAACCATCATCAAGCTCAGCAGGAGAGGTCAAGATAGTGGCTCGGCAAATTATTTATTAAGTAAAGTAGTTTGGAAACATGAAAGTTTCTGACTTCACTGGTATTTTGCTGTCACTCTTACAACAGATTGAATTTGCCTTATGGAGCTGAAAGGTAAAAATTTTAGGCTGTCCTTACAAGGTGGTGGAGAATATGCAGCTCAGGTATTCTATTACTGGCAGCTTGCTACCTGAGAAAATGGCCAGGATGTTTCTCATATCAAAAGATTATTGAGAATTAACTGAACTTTATTGATCTGCATTATATATATGTATCAGACATGCAGCTGCAAGATCAGTTACCATGATTGCACATGCCAGTCAGGTAACTGTAGGCTTAAGTGCCTATTTATATGCAAGAGCAGTGTATCCAATCTACATAGATAATTACAAATAAAACATATATAAATGGATTTCATGGTTGGGCCTGCAAAAAACACATGAATTTGTGTACTAGCTGTTTAAACATAAGGATTTTGTCCAAATCCCCTCCTGCTGTACTTCATATTGCTTTTTTATCTGTGAAATTATGGAAGCAGATAAAATAATATAAAATGTAAAACAATGCAGATATTCACTTATGCTAAAAATGAATAGTAATATTGAAAATAGATTTAGTACTGGGAAATAATAAAAAAAAAGATGTAATATTAACTTTATGAACTTTGTTTAGAAATAAGAAATGCTGTAGTTTCTTAACCATAATAGTTTTTTCTGTACTCTTAAATTCACACAGATGTGATGTGAGATGTGAGGAAAAAAATACACTGGATAATCATGTAAGTACAACAACTATGAATTTAAGAATATAATTTACCTGTCACTGGAGCATGAGTTTTCCTGTGCATTAAGAATGCACACTGTTTCTTAGAAGTTTGCATTAGTTGCATTAAATCTGATCCATTTCTGTGTTTAAGTCTTTGAAGAATGTATGAATACAAATCTCTGTGTACAAACTTAAAGTGTCAGATAAGGAAAAAGTGAAATAATATATTGATACATACTGGAAAAGGAGTATACCACTTTGGATACAGAATCACGGGGTTCAGACTTTCCCAGTGGAAGCTGAGATATTATTTCCTTTCAACACTTAACAAAATGATATGGGGTCAAGACCAAAGGTCAATGTTGTCAACTTTATTTGTCTGCAGCTGAAGTACAATTTCTGAAACAAAAATTTGTGAAGTGATATTGACCTGTAGGGAGGGTTACCTATATACTGAACATGGTAATTTTAACCAGGCTAATTCTAAGAAAATATAAAGGGAACCAGAATAAATGGATTGCACCAGAGCTACATAATCTCTTTTTTTTTTTTTTTTTTTTTTTTGTCATTATAGGGTTGAGAATTGTTTCAGGAGTCAATCAGAGGTTTACCAATATCTGTCTTACATGATATATTACATGAGCTGGCATACATGGTCACTAAGTCTGGAAGAAACTGAAAACAACATATTTGTTTCCATCTAGTAAAAAAGTGTGCTTCACCCTACTTGTATCCAGGAATGAGTAAATAATTACTTCTAACTTTCTCCATCTAATTAGTCAGATTTAGAATGTCCCTTCCTTTTAATAATATGCTTTGCTTGGGGTTTTGATCATATACACAACAAATTTTCTCTAAATTGTTAGGGTTAAATGTAATGTTCAAACTTTACCAGAAAGGGAGGAAAGTAACTAGCACCCTTCTTAATCAGTGGGGAAATTCTCTTTCACTTCAGCAGCAGCTGGATCAAGCTTATTAATAAGTTTTATTCTCTGTGTCCACTTTTCATTAAAAATCCTTGGTGTTTCTGCCCTTGAAAATTCTAGCATATTCTAATTTCATGTGACTGAAGAGTGCTGGAGCTGATGGGTAGTTTGACAAAGTGTGAGTAGAGGATGACTTGGTTACCACTGGGGGAATCAGCAGAAAACAGAGGCTGGGAATTTTGAGTACACTGCTTGGAGGAAGCTCTCCAGCACTGGCAAAACTGAAGGTGTCTGGTGGGGATGTTTTAAGGCAGTCACTCCTAAAAGCTCTCAACTTGGCATCCCCCAGCTTCTAGAAGGTCCTGGCATGGCAGCCTGGAAGATAAAGAATTCTAAAGTCATGCACAGCTGTGGAACTGCCTGGTTAGGGAAGCCCAGCCCTCCTGAGGATCCTCCATCCTGTGGGAGCCCAGGGTATACCCCTGGCCTCCTTGGGGGTCTCAAAACCCCCCTGGCAAGGGTCTCAAAGACCTCTGAGTGAGACCCTGGTGTCACAGGTGCTGAATTCTAACCCCTGGGGAAAGTTGTCGGCACAAGGAGAATGGAAACAAGCTGCCAAAATTAGTGAAGTGTAAATTAGATTGTAGGAACGTAGATAAATAGACTTTTGGGAGTGTTTATGATAAGGGACACGTGGCCAAGATGGAGAATTTGAGGGGTGGACACCTTTTCCTCCTTCTTCTCCAAGTCATCCGTGTTGGGTGACATGTTGGCACTCTTGGATTGGATGGGGTCAGGGCTGGACCATTTAATAAAATTGTATTGTATTGGGAAAATTTTGTAAACATGTAATACGTAGTACAAACTATATAAGATAAGCCCTGCCTTCACCAGGCAGATTCCACCGTGGATGCCAGGCTGAGCAGACCCTGCTGGCCAGGCAAAAAGTCCCTGAGAAAAGAAATAATAAACAATCCTTGGAAAAAAAGAAAACCGTCTCTAGGAATCTTTCTTCAGCTGCTTCAGAGAAAACCAGGGTTTGAACCACCTTCATGTCCCTCTGGGGTGATCTCGGGTCAGAGGAGGAACCCCAGACTGGGACACCATCCCAGCCTGCTCCCTGCCCAGGGTCATGCAAGCGTGTCTGTGTCTGTCCCTGAGTGTGTTGTCCCAATTAATTCAGAATTTGCTTCACTTCTGCTTTAGTAGGTTACTCTCACTGAAAATAGAGTATTGTGTACCTGTTTATTCCTTGAGCAATGATAAAGGTGATAAAGGGATAGAATAAGTAAAGATAAACACCTAAGGTCTCTAAAACAAGGACAATAGTTTTTTGGATTGCTAGAATAAATGGGAAAAGGAAAGAAACTTAACCAGTTTTCCCCAAATTATTGCCTACAGAGATTTTCATATTTTCTTCCTTTTAATTGCCTTCTAACCTCAGCATCTAGTCATATGTTTATTTCAAAATTCCAGTAGTAAATGAGAGTAAGGTCACAGATTTTCTTGTTTGAGTGATAGGTTGGAAATATCACTAGAAGGTCAGCAAGGTCCCAGACAATTTTCCCAAAGTGTTTTGCACTTTGTAACTCGGTAGATTGCCTAATACCTAGTTAAAAGAAACTGAAGAAACAAGTGGTTGAATTAGGGAATGAAATTGTGTGGTAAAGACTTGCAGTTTTCTGCTCAGATGAAACAACTTGTCCATAATCTCTTCACATCTTGTTTTCTACAGGACTGGATATTGCTGAAATTTTAGAACTGTCCCTCAAACCACTACAAAAAGCTTTTCTTTCTTTTTTTTTTTTTTTTTTTTTTTTTTTTTTTTTTTTTTTTTTTTTTTTTTTTTTTTTTTTAGCAAAAGTCCCCAGGATTTAAAAGTTTGTAGTATTATGTGAAAGAACTTACCCAAGTGTCTTAATTATTAAATGGCACCTCAAGTGCTGATTTCACATAGAAATTATCTTGTATCTTGCACTATGCTGAGTTAATGATATTCTAAATCATCACATTCTTTCATAAATGTGCATTTAATCATTCCAGAGAACAACATTTTTGAAAGGTTTTCAGAATAAAGAAATTCTGTTTGATTGACTTAAGTGTAATAATGTAGCTCCCAAAGTGGCAAACTCAGATATATGTATTGACGTCTGGATACTTGTACATGAGAAGTACTTTGATGTCAGAGACTATGTGACTTTTGTGAGATTTCTGGTACAGTCATAGATTTCCATGGAGATTTTTTTCCTCTAGTAGTCTTCAAGAATTGATATAATATATATATATATATATATATTTTAGAGAAACCTTTTCTTTGCAATATTGTGTATGAATGCTTTTATTTATCAAACACATCAAAAATAAGTTTACTGTAAAGTTGTCTGTAAGATTTAGAGGTAATATTAGCAACAGCTGATAAATTTTGACTTCATAGGAAATGAATGCCATTTGTCTTCTATACCTGTGACTGGACAATGGCAAGTGTAAAATTCATCATTTCAATGTTTTCTGATATTGGTTAAACTGACATTCACCTAGGAAAGTTTGGAAACTTTGAGATAAATTTCAAAAGTGTAACAGGTAATTTTATTTAGTTTTTCATTACATTTGAAGGAAAATCAAACATAAAGCCTTTTTTTGTTAATTAATAATCCATTTTTATTGATTAGAAGAAGAAAGAAAGGGGTAGAAAATGCTTGTTATTTAGCATACATATGAACCTTGAAAAGAAGGGTCACAGTAAAAAACACACCTAAAATCCCTCAAAAATACTCAAAGTATAAGACAGTCTACACTAAAAGGGTCAGAAGTAATTACTGACACTCTTTTTTTCACCTCATTGTAAAAATAATACAAATATAATTATATGATAGTGTATAATAATGGATAGACCCTAGCAGAAGTAGCAGGCACGGCAACTCAGTATTTTTCATGACAATTTGAAGGATACAGTAGTTATGGATTAGGAATTTAATTATTTGGTATTCTAGGCATGAAGAGGGCTGTAATGCAGTGTTTAATCTGCATATGAAATGATTCAGTAGCTGCTAATGTCACCTGAAGCAGGAATGACTTTTGTCCCTGGTTGAATGAGAAGAGCAAGGTATATGACTCCAGAGTGCAGAAAAAATTAAAAGAAGTTGTACCCTTTATTAACAATCAAACACTTAAAAAAAAATGTTCTTTCCAAATAGCAGGGTTGTGGACAATATTGCATGATTGAGGCTATTTGTTTACATTTCAGGACCACATGACTGATAGAAGTAAAACAGGCTAGACACAAACAAGCCAATCTGTAAATCTCTCTGAGCCATATTTTTTTTGGTAATTAAAAAAGGTTCATATATCCACTTTCCAAAGATGACCCTGGTCCTCTTTCTCACAAAGAAATGACATCAAGTTGCACCAGAGGAGACTTGCATTGAATATGTCAAGCACTGGAACAGGCTGCCAAGGTTGAGCCACCGTCCTTGGAGGTAATTAAGATATGAGCAGCTGTGGCAATTAAGAACATTTTTTAGTGATGAAGTTCACAGTGTTAGACTAATGTTTGGACTTAGTGATCTTAAAGGTCTTTTTCAACCTAAATGATGAAATGGTTCCATGTTTCTATATGACTCATTCTGGTAAGCTTCTAAATATGAAATTATGGCACTTAAGTGATACAGTCCCAAAAATAATATTGAAGTGCTTGTATATTTGGAGAATTTTGATTACTTAAGGATCCCTTAAGTATATTATCAGAATTCTAAACAAAATCCTTAAGAAACAAAGCTTTTAAATGACTGCTACATTTTGTGCACTGCCATGCATGGATTTTAAATGGTGTTATTCAGCATAAAATCTAAATTTTGCATTATTTGTATATCAAAAAAGGGATAAAAGAGGAATAATATGGTTGGAACAGGAAGCCCAGAGATTTGTGGCTTCTCCATTCTCGGAAATATTTAAATGCTGTCTGGACACTGTCTTGGACATCCTGCTTTAGATGACACTGCTTGTTGAGTGGGCTGGAACAGATGACCTCAAGGTCTTTTCCAACCCCCCATCATTCTCTGATCCTGAGATTCTCTATGCAAAAATTTGGAAAGTGGCAAGAGTAAGAAACAGTGATGACAGGATTTTTGAACATCACTTACACATGCAAGATGTAAATATATATTTGTGTGCCCTTAGTTTGGATATCCAATTTCAAGACCTTGTGATGTGTGAAAAACTTGCTTCTTGCAGGTGTGGTAGTTGTGCTGTGGGCAGAGTGCACCAGGAGAATAGGGAAGAAAATCTTAATTTTGTGTCTGTCAGGATCCTGTCTGTCAGGCAAGGAACAGACTAGTCATCTGTGATAGATAGGACCTAACTGCTTTTTATCCATCTGCTCTATACAGTTTTTATATTAAACTTTGTTCAATAAAATAATAAGCTGAACAGTAGAGAAGAAGGCTATAGAAGGCCATTCTGTTGTGGGTGTGAATGACATTAATTCTCTCCTGAGAGATTTAAGTATTAAAGCTTAATGGACTTGATTAATTAAAGCTCTCTGGACTTGATGTGGAGCCAGCATCTCCTGGTGCTATAGTGTGACCATGGAAACAAGGCATGTCAGGATAGGGGAACATTACTGTGGCATCAGAAATCCAAATGAAATACTTTAGAAGTTATTCTGTGGCTGTAGTGTGACCCCAGTGAGCAACTCTGTGCCACATAGCCACTTGCTCCCTCACCCCTGATGGGATGGGGCTGAAAATCAGAAGGGTAAAAGTCAAAAAACTCAAGGATTGAGACAAAGACAGTGTAATATGTAAAAGCTGCACACAAAAGCAAGAAAAACCAAGGAATTCACTGACAACTATATCCAGGAAAGCAAAGCTCCATATTGCATAATTGTGTCTTGGAAGACAAACTCTGTAACTCCTCCATTTCATCTTCTTCCCCAGAACTTTTTCTCCTCCCAAATTCTAGTGCACCCCCAGCCCACTCACTGGTGGGGTGACATAACAAATAGAAAAGGCTGTGATTCTCTGTAAGCACTGTCAAGCAATAATTAAAACTCTGGTGTGTTATTAACATTGTTTTTACCTCATCTCCAGAACATAACCCCATCCTAGATACTATGAAGAAATTTAACTCTAGCACTGTGAAAAACAGTACATCTACACAATGTATTGCTATCTTTTCCATTTCTATTGGTATTTTTAGTCTTGTAAGATGCAGCAGGAAAGCGAAAATGCAAAATTTGGTTTCAAGGGTTTTTTTTTTTTAATTGTTTTATCTGAATTCTTTATCTGACTACTAGACACGTTTCTTTCTGTATCTCTGTTTCAAACTCACTTCTAGTTCATATTGTAATTAATCACATTTGCTAAAATATTGAAAACAGTTTTTAGTTTTTTTGTATTTACCTCAAGAAAATTATATAGATGATCATTGTTCAAAGCACTGACAGAGTCCTATCACTTTGTGATAAGAATGAGGAGATCACCAACACTGCAAAGAAATTGCATGAGTTGGACTCAGGATTCAGATATGTGGGAAAGTTACAGGACCATGTTTTCTGCTTTTAGTTGCACATGTAGAACTCAAGGCAGACAGACTTTCAGTAGTAAATCTCATAAGCACCTTAGAAACAACTGAAATTTAAAAAAAAGAGAGAAAAAGAGCCTTCCTGTTTGAGGCTGTAACTTGAGGCCTTTGGTTCAATTAATATTTTACATGTGTATTTGTTTTTGGTTTTCCCCACCAATATATTGCGTACTTCTTTTAAAAATAATTCTAGCTTATTTTCTGTTTAGTTGTTTCAAGGGGCTTTTTTAGGAGCTATGTTACTCTTTTTTTTCTAACTTAAAAATTCTGTTTGGAAATAAATTTGGCATGTTTTGGAATATTTATTTAGGTTAAAATGGCATTATCATTAAAATACTGTCACTGTTTCTTTGTTGCTGCAAAACGTTGTACGGCAACACAGTAGAAAATTAGCCAGGATAATATTACTTTAGACCTTAGTACTTGGTTTAACAATTGACTTCTACTTTGAGAGAGAGTGGTGGCATGATTTCTCTGCTGCAAATAAAGCAGATTTTACCTTTGCTTGAAGGTTTAATTAAATCACATTTCATTTGAATTTTTGGCTCATTATTTCTGTAAAGAAAATAGAGATAGTAGAATGTAAGAAAAGAATTATTTACTATCTATTGTTTTATTCATAGAATATTGGTATTGAGTGTAGCAACTTAGGTGAAAATAATATAAATAATTAAAGATCTTCATAAATTCTGGAAAGAAGTTTAAAAGCAAACAATAAAAAATAAACCATGGGAGGAAATTATATTTTTTGTATCTCTTTGTGAATAAAAAATAAAGGAAAAATGCTATATTTTGTATTTTTGACAGTTTAAGATGTTCAAAAGTTCTCCATAAATAGCTACATATATTTCTTCATATACAGTTTCAGTTTTTCATGAATGTTTTTTTTATTTAGTATATGTGATAATGTCACTCTGCAATGTACTTTTTTTTTGCATATTGTATTCACTAATCCCATCTAACCTGCATACCTTGGCTCATTGTTCTTGCTTACTTTTCTTCTTTTTGTAACTAATGGATATAGAGATGTTCTCTATCTTATCTAACCTCTTTGCATTTGGCTATCTGTGAAAGCTTCATGCATGTATCAGCTTAAAAACTAGACAAGCTGCAATGCTCCTTCACCCAAAAGGTCAGAAATAAAAGCAAGGAAATAGAAGACTATCTAGATATCACTTTATTCCCTGCTCCTTTCTAGCATTGAGGTATCTTTGGTTTTCATTCACCAGGCAAGGAGAGATTTTCTAAGAACTGAGCAAGTGAAATACTGAAAATATTTTTTGCTAGTTGTACACTGCATAGTTGGTATCACTCTCCTGCCCTTCTGATATGCCTCAGGGCAGGAGCATGTCTGTCTCCTGTTCCAGGCTATCTCTACAAATTGCTTGGCAGCTGTGATCTCCTAACTGTGCAGTAATATTGTACCAGTGTAGGCCTCTGTCAGATACAGGCTCACTCTATTGCTCTCAACTGCAAAAGCTTTTGGCAATCAGTACATAATAGTACATCACAGATTAGAACATTTTCACTTAGTACCAGATTGAACTATTGCCTCAGCTGTTTCTGTAGGTTTATTTTGAGGCTTGTTCTCAAGAATTTCTTATTGCAGCTACCCTGCCATGTTTCTTATGGTAATTAAATACAATATATTTCTTTTGGCATACAAAATGCATTGCATAAAGCTGTTCAATATATCTTAAGAAAATACAAATTTGAGATGATTCTCATGCAAGCAGTTGCTTATTTAAAGTTATTGGCTTGGTATTTTAATGCACATCAATTTAAAAAGCAAACTACTGTTAGAGAATACTGTAGAAGACCATTTGCATCATTTGTTCTCCTGTAGGGAAAGAATAGGTCTTAGTCCTTTACAGAGATGATACATTGAAAGTAAATATTCAGCTAAATTCTCCCATAATAGTCCTGACAATAGTAACTTATCTGGAAAAGCAAACAGGGACTTTAATTTTTATTTTTATTTAATTGCTTTGGTTTTAATATTATCATACACATTTTTAAAAGTAGGGATTTGGAAAGGTGGGGAAGAATGTGTACAGGGGTGGAGAAAAACACAAAGGCAGAAATTAAAATTCCCAGGAGAGATCCATGTGCTCAGGAAATGGACTTACACCAATGTCATGCTTTTCAGTATTATATGAATTAAAGTATCAGACTTTATTCTACTGTTTATATATGCCAAATTAAATTGCTGTTTTTCTGCATGTTAGCTTAAAAGGATTCATTTTATACAACTAACAAAATGTAAGAAGCACTATTTCCTGTATAAAAACTTAGATTGTGCATTTCATTATCAGAAGGAAAACTGGAAAGCAGAACATTAAATCAGCAGAACATTACCTTCAGATAAAATATGCCTTTTCATTTTTATGTAGGAAATAATTTTTTAAAATGGTTTACTTACTTTTAAGACATTTCTGCTGTTTCCAAGTTATGCATTCCATTTCTCCACTAAAATTTAAAAAAGAATTGCTTACAACTAATCAAATTTATGGCATACAAGAAAAAAAGTATGTATTTTAGTTATTATTTACATAATTATTTTTTATTTAGTTAATTGTCTAAATTTCAGTTTTAAATATAAATGGAGATCAAAGGTTTAATGTTGAGCTAAGGCAGAGACCTTTATTTGACTGGGTTCATTTTAATGAGTATCTTCACAAGACTGTCTGTGGCAGTAGGTAACCCAAACTAAATTGTAGACAAAATCAATTGGCAAAAATAATCTAATCAACTAAAATAGTGTCAAGTCTTGTCTTGATTGTGTTACCAAAAGAAAAATTCTAATGCATACCCTATTGAGCATCTCTCGAGCAAGCAGATATTTTATTCCACATTAATTGCAGGTTTTAAAGTTGGAGTAGGTTATAATGAATTTCTGAGAAGAGAGGACAGTATCCACTTTTAAAGTATTTAATCCACTTTCTTATAATTATATGTATTGTTGTGAAATCTGATATATTAAGGTTGATGTGACGCAGTTTTTCTAGTGACCCTCCCTGTTGTTAAAGCAATTATCAGAAAACAGAAATTACAGAAAACATCTGTAAACGAGATGTTTAATTTGAGCTGTGCTGATTTATTAAGAAATGAACTGCATTATCATAACACTGTACAGAGCCATCACTTTTGAAATTGTGTTTCTGCAAAGAAAAAGTCTTGAGTGTCCCCTTTCCTTTGCCTCATATGCTGAATTACAGATTTTTAAGTAAAAGGTTATTGGAATTTGAAAGAAAGAGAAGTTCTATCATCAGGTGGGCTGGAACTTCACCTCAGATATATTAAATGTTCTGAAAATTCTCAAATCAGTGTCCTTTACAGGAAACAGACCTATGCCTTCTAAGAAAAGTTGTGTTTGTTATAGACATCTCTGACTTCTGTTCCTGCAGTTTTTGATTCAGTGAGCTGCAAGAGTACCCTGCAAAAGCTAAGATCATCCTCTTTCTATCATTGGTCATATTAGATCTAGTGCCTATACTTATATTTAAATCCTAATCAGTTCTTTCTATTCAGTGGATTATAGAGACTTAAATGTCAACATTTACCTGTCTCAAAAATTGTCAGGGCCACTTGTCAGAAACCACTTGTCATAAGATAAGCCACTGCAACAGGAACCTGAGATAAGCACAGAAGGGAGGAATTTGTCAAAACATGCATCAACTTTCCTCATTCTGCCTCAGAGGTCTTTATATTTATAATGATTTGGCTAAATTTTTCAGAGATATTAATGAGTAAACTTAGGAATCTTTACAAAACAAAAGAAAATGTTATGGTTGAGTTGCTCTTCCTAGAACAGAAAGGACCAAAACGAGGCATGGATAGAATGCAAGGAAGCCTTTTACTACCTTCCATGCAACTCTACCTGCAACCATTTGTGGAACAAAACATGTTATCAATCGCTATATATTGCAAAGTGCAACTTCTATTCCATGGTGGGATTCTCCTGTCAGGAATGGTTTTTTTCAAAGTAAATCAGACACTTGTATTCCCATTTGAATTCCCATATCCATACATTTCCTAACTTGTGCTCTAAGGGCTTTTAACTTTACCTGTGTTTGGAGCTTTGTTAGTATTAAGGGCTGTGATTTTAGCTATTCAGATCCTGGTTTATCCCATCAATTTTTAGAATATAATCATACTCTGTGGATACTCTTCTGATATTTACTGTTTTATTTTTTGTTTGGCAATCACATTGTGTTGGCCAGTGAGTTGCTTTATCTGTCTTCTTTTGTCTTTCTTTTTTCTGTTTTGTCACTACTACATATGCATCAACCCTGGTGGACAAACCATGAACTGATGAGAATCCTTGGAAGACACTGTTTGAGCCACAGGATGGTGTAAGGATAGAGAGCACTATTGTTTGTCTCAAACACTGTCAAGGGCTCAGAAGGAACCTGGCATAAGATAAACCACCACAGAGGACTTGAGGTAAGCAGAGAGGAAAGGAATTTTCAACAGGAAGGTGCTAATTCCAGGCCTGGAGGCAAGATCTGGTTAGTGCATCCTCGTTAATGCATCTGCACAAAAATACCCACTGTGGGGAAGGAAGCAAATGCTCATACACTTATTTCCCAAATTTATGGGACAAATGGCTTCTGTGATGAATTTCTGGGGTCGTCCAACAGAGGACTGTACATGACCCACATTTTTAAAGCTCCCCCCAGTCCTCCCCAAGTGGAAGTACCTGAGTTTTCTCACCTGAACCTGAAAGTACACTAACCCATTGAATTCTTTTTTATCCAGGGCTTCCCTCTGGCCTGATTGATCAAGACTGTGAGCCATGGACATCTAAATTCCTTGTTGTTGGATCCATTTCCTCTCCTTTGTTTATCTTTTCTTTTCTCTTTCTTTCTTTTCCTTATATATTTTCTTAAATAATATTTTCATACTTCTATACTCTTATTTTTTTATAGCTAATAACCAAAACAGGTACGTATCTCCTTTCCATTAAAACCGAATTTTTCTAAAATGTGCATGAGTATACACACATACACACACACTGATTTTCCAGTGTTATTTCACACTGATCTTCCCCAAGGGATATATTTCCAAGTTCAACTACCCCACCTCAGTGGCAGGTTTTAACAGGGATGCATATAAATTTTCAAATGAAATCAGCAGATGAGGATTCAGGATGGAATAAAATCCTAAGGGTGGAATTTAATCCAAAGCAGTGATATTCAGAATAAACATTGATCAAGTACTGGATAAAAGTCACCACTGCCATCTTCTCTGACACACACTTTTTGTGTTCATCAAGGTCATAAAATCATATAAGAAGTTCATTCCTGGAAGTGAGAAAAATGTAGGGACAGCTGATGCAGGAATCTTAGCAGCAGAAAATATGACACTGGGGGTAAATAAGGAAGTGGAGAGACTACTGTATGATTAATTGATTGAACTTTTCAGCTATCCTTCTTTTTGTGATATCTAAAAGACCCAGTCTTCTTCTGTTGAAATAATTCAGACATCAGATCACAGATTGTTACTGAAATCAAGATAATGATATGCAGCTCTCAAGTGGAGGTTTTGAGGTAGTTGCATATCCACATTTCTTGGAGCAGAAAGTAAAACACAAAGTCATAGGATGTTAGGAACATAGATGATCTGGATGGTTTGTGATGAAGTTGTTTTTTTTGCAGCAATTTAATAATATGGATGAAAGGCCTCATTTCAGAACTTCCTTGAATTATAGGCCTGAATAATTATCTAATATCAAACGTATACAACACAGAATAAAATTAAGAGGAATTTATTTTTGATAGCTTGTAATGGTTTAGAAATGGTATTCTCCAATTTAAAACTCCTTCTAAAACCTTGTGCCAGTCACTGTTCCTTATCCAACTGGAGGCACAAAAGGCAAAGATCAGAGGTTAAAAACAATGTACTGGAAACCTCAACAAGAGAAGAAAACTAACAGTAAAAGCAACAATATTAATAACAAAAGTTATAAGAAACAGCTCATGTGGAAAGATAACCCAGACAACAGACAATACTGGATGGTTTCCTACACCATGTTTTTAACCTGGACAGAAGAGAGTGTTTGTCCCCAGGAGAGTCCTTTTCCCCACCCCCTGGCAATGATGTGGTGTAGAATAACTTCTGTGTCCTAACCATCACCCTTCCCAACTACTTCAAAAAATTGATGCTGTCCTGGCTGGAACCAGGATATTACTATAGGTTTTGAAAATGCTCTTCCTGGAAAATCTAAATTTCTAGATTTTATTATTACATAATCTCTATAAAAGTATCATAATTTTATTTTTCAATAAGATTCGATGCTGGTTTTTAAAAACTGCATTATCATATAGAAAAGTATCAGCATGGTCTCTGAAAAGAGTGTTTTCCCTTTAACATTTATTTCTGTGGTACACATTTGTTTCAAATACTGAAACAAAAAAATTTTGTTACTCTGACATTTTTAAAGTAAGAATACTGAACATGGAAATCATCAGTCTTAGCGGTCCTGAATCTGCTTATTTTCCAGTCAGAGCTACACCTATTTTTCCTGCTAAATGGATTCTTAAATCTATTTCTACTAACTGTAAAGATTATTTCACAGAGTAACATTCTGCAGCTGCTGTCTTGATACCCATTTTTATATTGCTGTAGCCTATCAGAACCTCATATTACTGTGCTGCTATTATTATTCTTTTTCTGTAATAATTTAAAATGACATAATGGAAAAAGTAATTATAGGCATGAGAGCTGTTTTATTCTACTTTTTCTAGTACAGACACCTTCCCCTGTGTGCACAACTGTTGTAATTAGTTCTGTTTTTTCTCCCTCATCTGGGAGTTAGCAGGAATTTGGCCATAACTAATAAGTGCATGATTAGTTTAGAACCTTTTAAACTATACACTCCTTTCTACTGACAATCCTAATAATATTTCTAGTCTCCACTGGGATTCTGAGAGCTGTAATCATGTTAATATGATCACAAATTACATTCTAGTAATCCGGCATTTATTAAAGAGGATTCCCATAAGAAGAATAAATGCAATAGTCTCGTACTTGGCAGATTTCAAAGAAAGTAAGTTACTTGCTTGAAGTCCCCAACTCCTTCCAGTGGCTCACAAGCTTTTCATACCAATCTGAGATTGATTCAACACAAACTTCATTCAAATGTAATTCTTGTTTCCATGATCATATATAAGACATTGGTAAAGATTTAGGGATTTGGGGAAATAGTTAGATAAAGGTCTGATTTTACAAGGTCACTCTCAGATCTCATGCAAGTCAGAAGGAAAGATTTCATGTATCATTGCTGCCATATGTCTGCATTTGGATTATGTAGCTTGGATCTGTAACCTCCATGCTTAGACATAGAAAAATACAATGGACTAATGTCCTTGTACTAAAAGGAATGTAGAATGGAAACATGCACACTGGTCACTTTACAGACTGGACATGAAGAAAAAAGGAAGCTAAGTGACTTACACCATGTCAGGCTATAAGACTAGAGCAAGAATAGAAGACCACTTAACCACAAAATCATTTAATGTGTTTTCTAAGAGCAAAATCAATTTTAATATAAAGTATATTGTTAGATACTCCTATTGTTCAAATATAAAAATACCACTTAGATATTATTATTAGCTTGAGCACTAGTAACTTGGGTTATATAGCTCATATCAGGTGGTCAATTAATGGTTTTGATTTACCAATGTCAATAAAAATATTTTGAATAAATATTAAAAAAAAAGAAACTGAATTTATTTAAAAAATGAGATGCAGTAAGAAAAACCATATGAACAGGTGTGGAAAGGATGGACTTATGAAAGGCAGGTGAAGGTCTAAAGTACAGGTCTCACAATGAGCAGCTGAGGGAACTGGAGCTGTTTAGCCTAGAGAAAAGGATGCTAATGGGAGACCTTATTGCTCTCAAAAACTACCTGGAAGGCGATTATAATGAACAAAGAGTCTCTTTTTCCATGTAAGAAGAGACAGGACTGGAGAAAATAGCCTCAAGTTGCACTAGGGAGGTTTAGATGGATGTTAGGGAACATTTCTGCACCAAAATGATTATCAAACATTGAAACAGACTGCTCAGGGCAGTGATTGAATCACCATTCCTGGGGGATGGAAAAAATGTGTAGATGTGGCACTTAGAAACATGGTTCAGTGGTGGTGGACTTGTTAACTTCACAATTGGATTCAATGGTCTTAGAGGTCTTTTCCAAACTTTATGAAAATTATTCTTCATGAAAATGAAATGAGGACTTTGTCAAATAAAAGAGGGAATAACTTGTAATAGTAATTTTTTACAGAAAATATTTTCAGTCTAAATGTAGGAATTTACTTGAAATTATCTTGATTAGATATGCACAGAAAAACTGAATTCCTTTTGTTCTGCCATATGCATCCATAGTGCATTGCTGTTACAATATACACCACACTTAATGAGCTATTTGATTAGTCTTATTGAAGAAGCTAATCTCATCATAATTGGTCTTTCATGTTGCTATGCCTTTTTTGGCACATGATCTAAGAAAGCTTGATTTCAATTGTAGAATATATTGCTTTCTTGTTCCAGGAATCCTTTCAATCCTTTCTTCTATTTTTTGTGCTTCTTTTTTTTTTTATTCCTCCAGCCCTGTAGAAGAGCAAATAACCAAGAATATGACAGTCCAGGGGGCCGAGTTACATGAGCTTGGCTGACTTGGCAACAAGTGAAATGGTGATGTGTTCTCCAGAGAAAAGACATTCCTGAGTCCTGCCCTGGCAGATGCTTTTACCGTGGGAGAGCACCGGGCCTTTAGATAATAGGGTACTGGGGAATCATTCTGATTAAAATGAAATTACCTTTTCCTTCTCTTTCTTCATAATTGATCCAATTACTGGGTTTAGAGTGTTGAAAAGAACTGAATTTTTAAGGCAGACTTTAACTAATTCTTAGGAAAATGTGCTCATCTGGAAAGAACTAGTATTGCCTCATCAGTTCAGAATGCTGGTATCAGCTCTTCTTCAACTATTGCACCATCAAGAGAAAGAAAATAATGTAATTAGTCCTCCTTAAACAAAGTTTAAAAACTGCTGGAATTCATCACCTTATTACCATATCTTCTGTGAGAATGGAAGAATAATGATATGAGAGATATGAAAGCAAATTTTTTTATTTTTTTCCCCTTACGTAGTATAAGCTAGGTTAGCACCCAGTACCAAAAACCACAAAATTACTTGTCCCAGTATTTTTTTTTTCCCCAGTAATGAATTTTTTCCCCAACAGTTACAGAACTACTCAAATACTCATACAAGGAGAATTCCCCTAGTCATTCCCAAGAAGAAATTTCCAGCAAATCAGGGAGGCAAATCATGCTAATGCATAGAAAAATTACCAGAAGGACACAATTCCTGTTCTCCATTCCTGCCATGCTTATTTATACACAAAATATTCCTGCTGCCTCAAATTAGGGAAATAAAAAAATTCTCTTCCTCATTTTTGTAACTTTGATCATCAGGAGAAATTGACTTGGTGCTAAGCAGTGAGCTAGTTACTTTTCAGCTACTTGAAAATACTTCTTAGATGAGTGAATACTGTGTACTGTTCCAGCACTGTGCTATGCCTAACCAATAAAATCACGTCACATTCATCCAGTCAGATGATGATTTGCCTTTAGGCTTTGCCACTTCTCCAAGACAGGATTTTCATCTACCTGCTAAAACACTTGAGTTTAACTACAGGTCTGGTTTCCACTCTTCAGTGATATTTGCAGATTTCACAGGTCTATTAAATACATATAAACTGTAAGATTTCACTGAGTCATCTGTAAGGCTATTTCATACACATTTCCTCCAGAACCTATCATAAACAGTGTGTTAAATTGCTCAGCATTCATATTATCTGTCCATTAAACATAAAGATCTCAGGAAATTAGATACAAAATAGAGATGAGCAAAACCAGTGCTTCTAATGGACACCAGTTTCATTTTCTTTAGAATAATTCTTGAACAGCGTTGTTTGTTTCAAGTAATCACAGCAATGGTGCTGTGAAATTTCATTCATAAATATTAATTTCTTACCATTTCTCCAGAAGGTATTTTTACTTCACTTCTTATTTTCCACTCTTCAGTGATGCCTTTAGAACTACTGAGCATATAGACACCCACTCTGCACCAGAAATTTATAATAGTGTTGCTATTATTTACGTGCTTAAAATTAGAAATGTGCGGAAGTAGAAATTATCAATAGAAATATCTTTTCCATGCAATAGTGATTATTCTAAAATACTCCAAGCATGTGAGGAATTGTTCACAACTGTGACATCATTTCAGATCACCTAACCTCCAAACTCTTTGAGTTCTGAAGGTTTCCTTCTTGCCCAGTTTTTCTTCCCTGTAGTTTTACAAACACTTGGAAAACAATGGATAATAAGGATAATAAAACAGCTATATGTATTTGTTTTAAACATAAGCTATTAACTGCTTTTAGAGAGAAGAAAACCCATCATGCCCACTGCATAAAATATTTTGGTCTGTTAATTTTAATTAAAATGGAAAATCTCCATTCTGAGAATTCTAAGAACACCTCAAAACTTGACCATAAACAAAGAAACAAACAGAAAAAAACTACAACCTATTGAAAAAACTTTTTCAGGACCAATTTTTTTCAGCTGAAACCAGAATTTAAAAGCTACATTTCTATTTACAGTTTTATGTACTATCCAATTTATGTACTATCCAGTTTTATGTCTATCCATTAGTTACAAGAGGATGGTACAAAAAAAATCAAATTCTAAACATCCGATTCTGAAATAAACTTTTTGCTTGCAATATTAATTATATAAAAATAATAGTAATTTTCTTCATGTCCACACTAACTTCACTTACTCATTTTGCCCCAATGAATGTCAGGTTTTTCAGTCCTGATATATGGACATGAAATATGTAACAAACATGTTCTAATGAGCTGTAACACCCATGAACTTTCAGATCCTTCTTTGTGCGGCAGTAAAGAAAGACCTACAAAAATAAATTAGTCAAACCAAATGACTAAAACCTTCAACACTAAAATGCTGGGATCTTTCTCTTTCACAGGGAATGATTTGTGTTCTGCATACATGATTTCTAGTTTCTGAGGTTTTCAGTGTACCTAGTGAAGCATTTGTTTCTCAAGCAGCTACACAGCAGAGGCAGACAGAAAGCACACAGCCTCCCTCCCTGTAGCTGCTGGTTAGCTTCAGCTTAATTTCCTTTGTGTACAGTGATTCACAGAGCAGTGTATTTTCCTAATGAACGGCAGTGTCAGCAAAACCAGCAAAATTTCCAGCATTTTGCCAAGGTATGCCAAAGATGTTCTGTAAGATCTCTCCCCTACATTTTAAATATGGGACACATTGGGGTGAACTGCATATTTTGATAGATGGTACAGTATGTTTATGTCAGTGATAAATTTGTATCTGTTCTGAGAAGCTGAGATAATGCTATGAACTAGACTAAGGTAAAAAATTGCATTTCACACATCTCATCTGATTTACATTCATGTCTGCATGAAACAATGAAGATATCACTAAATCTTGCATCCCTAGATTTTAAAATGAACATAATCATATCTGATTTCTAGAAAAATACACAATTTTTAGAGAAGACAATAATTCAGTCTTCAGATTTGGCACTTGATTTGAAAATAAAATACACAAAGGCACTCTTCAATATTTCTGTTCAATCTAATTAAATCTGATAAAAGACACGTATCTAAACTCTCTGTGAGATCTTGTCAAATATGCAGGCACCTTTTTTTTTTTTTCTTTCTCGGAGTAAAATCATTATCTCAAAATACAATTCTTTTCTGGGTAATTGGACCCATCACTGTGCAATAGCTGAAATTGTACATGTGTAAGTAGAATGCTCATGAATGGCCTGAAGGAAGTAAACCATCCACATTATCAAAAAATGGATTTGTTTAAATGCTCAGTAATATTCTCAGGACAAGTTGAGCATATGATTTAATTAAGTAAGCAAGATTGTGGAACACTGGGGTCACCTGACAGTGAGATAAAACAGGTCTGGCTATAAAATCTAATTCTTGCAATACTGTATGAATCATAAACGACAAAGTAAATATCTCATTCTCTCATGACAACAAAAGTATATTGAACTTATAGTGTCCATCCATTACTAATCAAAAATGTAGCTTCTGCAGACACTGTCATTGATTGAACACAGCAGACACAAACACAAAGACCCATGGCACTGACTTTAATTAAACTGAAACCTTAGAATTAATACCTCAGGAATCTGATGCAGAGTTCTGATCTGAAAAAGTTTCACAGATGACAAGCCTACTTCAGCTCTAAATATAAATGCTGTCAATCAATTGCTATGACAACCACTTCTGCAAGTATTGTTTTCTGTGATGATAAGCACTAATGCTAGATGAGTTATGTATCAAACAAATCTTACAGACTACTCTGGACCTGTTCTTAAGGATGAAGTTAATGCACAGCTTGGTAATACATAAATGAGGAAAGAACCTCTACTCCATTGAAGAACTGATAGGGAAGTCACATCGATGAAATGCTTGAGTGAATATATTCAACTTGTGGCATATGACTATTTCTTGAATTAGTAGTTCTTAATACCTTCTATTTACATGCCTGTCTGAGGAAAACCCTCAGGTTTCTTCTACTTTCTCTTCTGTAGGAATTCCTTACAATTCCCTGTAGTAAACACTGAAATTATCTTCGTGAGTATTTTTTTTTTAATTCTTGATGACACTTTTTTATCTCAACTATACACTGAGTTAGTGCCAGTTTGTAGAAAGCTTGTTATGAATTGAAACATTTTATTAATAGTTTCAATACCTGGAGCATTTGCTTCTCAAAATTTCTAAAAGATTCTTCTTTGTTCTACTCATTTTGATATGGTTTCTACTTTTGAAGGGTACATTTTTTCTGCTAATAATCTCTTGTATGCTTCTCTCTAATCATATTGAGGAATTAGTTCCTTCTTTATGTGTTTTTTTCAAAGGCCATTTTGAATGGCAATCCACATTTACCCTGAGCTGTTAATATTGCATCCTTCTGCAAGGCTGCAATGAATAAGCATTTTATTCTTTCAGGTGAGAAGTTTAATTTATTTCTAATGTACCTCTTCTTCTTCAAAGCTCAAAAGTAGAAATTTTGACCTTCCCAGCTAGATGAAAACTGGGTTTATGTTATTCTCTTTTTTCCTAATGTGAGGTTTCTTTTATAGTCTAACGTCTTGAACTAGAATTTTCAAGATTAAATTAGATATTTTTTTCCTATATGAGTCTTCCAAGTAATTACTCCAAGATGCAATGAGTGTAGCCTTAAAATACTTAATCTTCATCATGTCCTGATGTGTACTTTTTCTGACCTGCATATTGCCAATTTGCAGTTCTTATTTTGTTTTTAGTGTTGGCAGGTTTTCTGATGTCCTGTAGTGCTTCATGGTCCTTTCTGTAATCATATACTGGAACTAGGTCAGACATATGCAGAGTGGAACAGTGCATTTACTGTCCTGTTGCAAACTGCTATATTCACATACAGAGATTCTATAAAAGGACCATCAAACAGCATAGATCACATGATTTTCTACTCCTTATATTCCCCATTTCCTGTGTTTCATTTCTCTGGTTCTTCCTCCTTTACCACTCTTATTCCCTACAAAATACATTCTTTAAATTGCTTTTTATTTTTTCCATTATTTATACTCAAATATGTACCTAAATTTTATATTTCTGATACTTCTAAATGTCAATGCATAGCAATACTGTTGTGAAAGCAACAGAACATTTCTATTGAAGATTTGCTTGGTTTTGTTCTGTGTTTTTTGTTGAGAGTTTTGTGAGGTTGGGGGTTTGGGGTTTTGTTTGGTTTCTCAGGTTTTTGGGGGTGTGGGGTTTTATGCTGAATAATATAATAATATAATGCTGAATTATGAATTCAGCATTCGGTCTTGTCAGTAGGTAATCTGCTTACTTTCATCAAGTCTGTTATTTGCTTTATTAAATCAAACCCATCAAAACATGTTGTTATCCAAGTTGTGGTATAAAAAATTAGTTTGTTTGCTGTCACCAAAATGCTGCCCAACATCTTTCCTTCATGCTGTACATGGGCATTCTCAGTCGTTTCTTGGTCTAAATGTACACTGGGTAAAAATGGATGTGACATTGGAGAAATAGTTGGAAGACTAAACTCATAGAAGTGAAAAAATGGGCATTTGGAGTAGGAAGCTATGCCTCTAATGATATGATGGGCATCCATTTCATGAGGGAAGAAGCAAGTTTATGTGCTAACAAGCTACATAGTAGGTAATGGAGAGGAAAGAACTCCTGACAAAAAATGGAACTATCCAGATTATGTCATGTAATAAATGGACTGGAAACAGAAAAACTCTACCAAGTGCACAAAATGGCCCCCATAAGAAAATAGACTGTGAAATTATGAACTCTGAACACTTTTTTAGCTTTATAAGGAAATCAAAACATAAGAATGTCTATAGCCATAAAATGCTGCCAAACTATTAATAAAATAGCTCCATATTTTTTGTGACAGAGAGTTGACTACAAATTTCGTTTCTCTGCAATAAACTTTCTTTTATTCCTTGTGTGTTTGGTTTGGTGTGGGCTTTGTTTTTGGTTTTTTTTGCTGTGGGTTTTGTTTTCATTTTTCTATTTTGAGGCTGGATGGAGTAAGAGAACAGCATGATGTAAATAACTCATAGAAGAGGAATTGAAGGGAACAGTGATGATTATGTTTGGATAGTCTTCCAAAAACATACAACCTTCCTTTGGTATAAAAGCCATCTCTTCTCTAGTTATAAGTCTTCAACAGAAGTCCAACCATTATTCCAGCAAAAGAACTTTCCTTGCAGTTGAGCCCATCCATCATCTTTCTTAAGAAAGGTAATTTAAAATATGCATCTTTTTACCTGCCTAACTGCACTCAAAGATCCACTACCACAGATCTTTGAATACTTACCCATCAATCAGTGCTATGCATGATCTCTCTTTTAGTTACCTCCTTAAACTTATTTCTCCATTGTTAGCACAATTCCAGAAGTTTTGACACTAAATAACTGAATAAGTCAGTACATTAAAAAAAAACCCCAAAAAACCAAACTACAATAAATTCTTCAGAGTAGTTCAGCCATTGCATCCAAATTGGAAGCAAGTCTCAGTTGGACCAAATAACACCTGGCACTTAGATAGGATAAAGGAAAATAATCATCAATCCATAAATTAGCTAATAGTTTTGTTACTAATAGTCTATTCAAAATTTATTGCTATTTGAATTATAGTGATGGTCATATTTTTAATCTAAATTACTTGTAAATAATCTCTCTCTGAGAAAGCATGTCTTGGTCATCATTCACACATCAAAACACCCTTTGACAGATTATATAAAAAAATTCAGCAGTATATTTGATATATATCACTGTCATTTGTACAAGAGAATGTAGCTGCTATAACGCAATTATGTTTAAATTACATGAGACTTGGAAGTCAGTAAAAACAGTAACATTCAATGAAGAATTATGGGAACAAGCAGGGCTTCTTATGTACACCAAGAAATTATGATATACATTCTTCTCAGCTTATAGTTAATGCTTCATCCTGGAAATGTCAAGTTGATCTTGAATCTTACAGTGTTCTCATATGGTAGGACTGTGCCAGAACTCCTGTTCTGCGTCCAGTTTACAATTTCGCCATCTGTTAAAACATAAAATCTACTTCAAACATTATGACAGCCACCAAAAGTAGAATCACTTGTTAAACCAAACAGATCTGAATAGATTTGTTCATCAAGCCTATTATTAGCTTCCAGTAGCACGCTAACACACAGCCTTATCCTGATTTTAAGTCCAAATTTCCCTCTGTGTTTTTATGGCAATACTCCCAATGCTGTTCTTTCCTACCACTACTGGAAAGGAACAAATTTTAAAAAAATAATTTCTTTTAGGATTGTGTACAGCTGCAGGAGCAGTATCCAAAAGAAGGCTAAAGGAAGATAGCTGTTAAAAACTGACCATAATCAGCCCTACTGACAGAATATTATCCTCTATTTATCTTCAACATAATTCTCTTTGAGCATGCTCTGGGCTGGTAAAAACACTTAAATTGGGGTTCTCTTCCAGCTGCACAAAAATTAAAGCTTGAGAGGGAAAAAAAGGACTGAGCACTATGCGTGTCTCAATATTTTGAATATTGAAATCCTGATTTTCAGTAGTGTTTAAAGAAGTCTTGTGATAAGTAGACCTCTTACAGAAGTCCCAAATTTCTGAGGGTAATTACCTCTGTATGACTGAAATTCTCTCTAACTGAGAGTCAAGATGCCTGAACTGACTAGAAAGGTCTCTATTTCCCCAAGCCCTCATAGTCTTTGGAATTTGTTTTATCTTTATGGCTTTTTGTTGTTTTCTCCTCTTAACCTTACATTCTGACCAAGAAAACACAGTCTGTTTTTGCTCCATCAGAAAATCTAAAAAATTTTCTATATGTATCTATGCCTCCTTAAAAGCATAGGACATGGTACCCTGCATTTAGACTTTCAGCATTTACAGACTTTTGTTTGGCACTTTACATCTTCAGGCAAGTGCAGAGCTTGTTTTATGGGCTCTGTCAACTTCAGTTTATTTCATAGCAAATTTGTCTGTCACAGACTGCTTGCAAACAGACTGCTTCAGGAATGTATATTTGTGTCACATACATTTAAATATCATAAATGGTCTTTCTCTTGTATTAAATTTTGCTGTGGGGAAGTCATAAGCGACCAACAAATTTCTCTCTTTTCTTTGCTCATTGTCAAATATCCTTTGTTTGTAAATAAGAAAGATAAAATGTCTGTATGCTACTTCCCTTAAAAAACTACTTGGCTGCATATTGTGATGGCCACAACAATCCTAATAAGTATTTATGTGCATATTTATCACAGAAACAAAATTATTTTTTCCATCACCAAGTAGACTTAAAGTAATTAAAATTTCTCTTTCAGATCTTATAATAAGAAGAACAAAATTTTGAGGCTGTTTAGTTGTTATACATTCCATCCATGCATTACAAAGTTTTCTCTTTCATATTTTCAGTAGTTTTTCTAAAAATAAAGACAGTGATCAAGGGCTGGGTTGTCACACCATACTTAAAATTTTCAGTAAAATTCAGTGCATTTGTAAACAGTAGCTACTAGTCATAGTAGCATAGCATTTGTAGATAAATTCTAAAAAAGAAATTGCAGAGGTGGGTTAAGGTTTGCAGTCAACTTTCACTTAATTTTCATACCCTGTATATTTTAACTGTATACTCTCAAACCAGTGAGTGAAATGAAGGCAAAAAATAAAATTAATATTTACCTTTTTAGTCTCTTTCTTTATTCAATTCACTTTATACAACTCCTATAATTTCTAGTTTTGGCTTGTGTTAGAGTTTGATTTGGGTTTTCTTTTTGGATTTTTTTTTTGGGTTTTTTTTTTTTTTTTGTTTGTTTTTTGGTTTTGGGGGGTTTTTGTTTTTGTTTTTTTGTTTTTTTTTTTTTTTTTTAATTTTATTTCTTGCAAATTTTAAATTTAAATCAGATTTAATGAGATTTTAAAGCAAATTAACCAGACATTAACCAGAATAATCAGGAAAAAAATCCAGACAGGAAAAAATTTCCATGTCAGGAAAAAGTCTTCTGTCAAAAATGTAACAGCATGAGGCATATGCAGAAACCTTGGGAATCTGGTTTGCAGTAGCTGTTTCTTGCTACACCCTGCAAACTGAAAAATAAGGTCCTATATTTCTCCATGTTTACTTGGTCAGCAGGTCTTTAACTTTACCTGGAGCTAGAAATTATCTAGTATGTAGTCTGTGCATTACAACTATGAAGATGAACTGTTTAATCCTGTGTATACAGCATCTGTATAGAGATGTCAACAAACCAGATTCCTCTTCAGCACCTTGATGTGTGTATTTATTAATGAAGTCACACAGTGCCACTCCTATTGCAAGAACTATATTACATATAGTTTAAGTTTGTATCAGAAAATTTCTATTTGAAGTTCATCATGAAATCAGTTCATTATAAGCATTGTATAGTAAACACACAGAGAAAAAAATGATTGTTATGTAGCTTAACAATTCTTTTTTAGATTGTAAATGCCAATATCACTCCAGTGCTCTGCGATGTCTATCTTGATTTATACTATATAGGCTATTTGCAGCTGACAATGGTTTCTAAGGAAAACAGGACTTTCAAAGAAATAAAACTGGTATTTATCCACCAATCTCTCATGGCTTCAATGCTAGGAATATAGAGAGAAGTGAAATAGTCTACCTAGGCAAACACGATAGTAAAAACACAAAAACAGACATGGTAATGTGACCTGTATCATAATATTTATTACTTCTTTAACCTGCCCAAAGAAAGGAATCACAAAGTATTCTAAAATGCAAATGTCTGTGACCTTTCCATTTTTCATCCCTCATTTTGCCTGAAGCCCATGTGGATGTGTGGCATAAAGAGAAGATGCATTGCAAGTCATAAACTATCTTTAAACTAAAGAAAAATATTTTAACATCTGCTACAAGAAAATATATACCCCATATAAATGTTAGTCCTTTCATGCTTCCATGTTTTCTCCAATATATTCCTATAAGCCAAAGAAAATGAAAAATAAAATTAAAATTAAAACATTATTAAATTGGAGGATTTTTAAATTTGTGGGGTTTTAAAATATTTGTTGGAAACATGTATTTATTATTTAGGTAATTACTATAATAGACTAAAATAGGATATAATAAATGTTAACCAAATTTATAAAGCTATATGGAAAATATGGCTTCTTAAAAATATCTAATCATAATGGGTGATTTAGTGAGTGTTTCCATGCTGAACTCATCATTGCCTGGCACTGGCAGTGTCAGATGGAGGTGTGGGCCAAATTCTGTAACTGACACACAAAGGAGAACAGTTTTCTTATATTTAGAGCAAACTTTCTCCCTTTTAGTTGTGCCCAGTGCTGCTGGTCCTGTCTGGCATTGATGAGAGTCTGAGTTCATCCCCCTCTACCCTTCCCTTCTGGTAATTATGAATTTTATATGAATAATTATATTACATACTAATAAGATTCCCCTGCAAACATTCTCTTCTGTAGGCTAACAATTCCAACTGTTTCAAACTGTTTCCTCCAGTGATGAAGTTTTGCCTTTTATCTGTCTTCACTATTTTGTTGGTTGGTTGATTGGTTGGTTGGTTGTTTTTTGTTGTTGCTTTGGGTTGTTTGGGGGGGGGGGGGGGTTTTGGTTTTTTTTTTGGTTTTTTTTTGGTTTTTTTTTGTTTTTGATAGCACGATTAATTGGAACAAAAGCAGGAGGGCAGAGAAGAGCAACACCATCAGTGATGGGGCTGGGAGGCATGTCCTGTGACAACCAGATAAGGACTCTGTGTTTGTCTGGTTTGGAGAAAAGAAGGCAGAAGATAGACTATATTGTTCTCTACAGATTCATGGGGAGGGGACAGAGACATGGAGGTGCTGAACTTTTCCTTGGGACACATCGTGGTTCAAAGCTACACCAGATGAAATTTAGTCTGGATATTTGGAAGCATTTATTTACCAAAAGGACCATCAAACAGTGGAACAGACTTCCTGAGAGAGGTGTTCAATGCCCCAGGCTGTCAGTGTTCAAAAGGCATTTGGAAAACATGCTTTAACTTTTGGGTAGCCTTGATGTAGTAAAGCAGTTTGATTAGATGATTGCTGCATAACCCTCATAACTTAAAACTGGGGTTTTTTTCTTATTTTTTTCTCCTTTCCTTTCCTTTCCTTTCCTTTCCTTTCCTTTCCTTTCCTTTCCTTCCTTTCTTTCCTTTCCTTTCCTTTCCTTTCCTTTCCTTTCCTTTTCCTTTCCTTTCCTTTCCTTTCCTTCCTTTCCTTCCTTTCCTTTCCTTTCCTTTCCTTTCCTTTCCTTTCCTTTCCTTTCCTTTCCTTTCCTTTCCTTTCCTTTCCTTTCCTTTCCTTTCCTTTCCTTTCCTTTCCTTTCCTTTCCTTTCCTTTCCTTTCCTTTCCTTTCCTTTCCTTTCCTTTCCTTTCCTTTCCTTTCCTTTCCTTTCCTTTCCTTTCCTCCTTTCCTTTCCTTTCCTTTCCTTTCCTTTCCTTTCCTTTCCTTTCCTTTCCTTTCCTTTCCTTTCTTCCCCTTCCCCTTCTCCACCTCCTCCTTCCTTTTTTTTTTAACTTTTATTCCTTTTCTTCTTTTTATCTTTACATTAGTCATACTCTTGACCTCAGTTCTTCAATATCTCTCTGTGCTCTGATAACTATATCATGTACCAGAATTTCTACTTTTTATTTCTTAGCAATTTCAGTTTATGTAAACTGAATAATTAACTTCTAAATTTAAATCTGTATATTTTCAAATTAATTTGTGCTTGTCTCAGTAGATGTAAAATTACCCAGTATCTGGCATGCTCTCCTTATGGAAAATACCATTAATTAATGTGAACCTTGTTAATATAGCTTCACAATTAAAAACTACTTCTACACTTGTGTACCAGTCCTCCTCTAATTGTCTTAGTTTTTGTGAATTTTTTAGTGGTTATAAGGGATATTTTTTTTTTTTTTTTTTTTGTCTTGAAACAGGTGGTTTTGTTGGTGTTGGCCAGTGCTGCCTGAACTGCAAATTCAGGATCCTTGAGGTAGATAGTTCATTTCTGCTCCTTCTCTTGGGAAAAGGATGGAAATTCAATATTTAAAAATATATTGTCTAACAATATTGAATTATTGGATGTTTTAATTTGATTGTCTCTAATTGATTTTTAATTCCACAGAACAAAATAAGCTCTTCTCAGACTCCAATAATTAATATATTTTTAAAAGTTCCTAGCACCAGAAGTCAAAAAGTCAAAATAGCAGGTCTTATACATTCATGCACTTGTGAGTCTTTTTCTTAATTAACACTCAGCATTTCCCAGGTGATTGTACAGAAGTTTGACAGGTATGCCTTTTTTTATCACCAGATATTGACAGGGCTCTGTACAGACTCTTTATTGTCAGCCTTTTCAATTCCTTTTACAGAAAAGATAAATTGTTTTTAAAAAATATATCATTATTTTGTCTATCTCAATTGTAATTTTTCCAATGGAGGTAGAATAAAGTAAGTCTAAGTGCAAAAGCTGTTTCAGTAAGATTTTAAATGTGAGCCATTAAAACTCATTGAGTGAGGACAGGATAACGAAGAAAATTACTTATCACCATGTGGATAGAAGAATCAAACTATTCCTCCTGCCTCTTCACTACACTGCTTTTTGGGAACATGTGTCTTTTGCTTAAAATATTTCACTTTGTGTTGTACAAAAAGGAATTCTGTCAAGCAAATGGCAAAAGATTTGGTCTGAGAAATGCATTGTGCAATGCACATCAGAAAATAGAAAGTAAAATAAACCAACTCAATAATGTAGATTAAATGATCAATTGAAAAAAATGTAGTCGTTGACTTAGTTTCATTTGTCTGTCATATATGTGATATTCAGCTATATTCCAGAATGTGTCTTAATATTCCTTCTCAAAACAAAATAAAAAAATATTAGATTTAGCAAATGTATTTCAGTAACCTGATTAAAAGTTATCTGGCATAAGACTCTGCACAAAAAATAGCAAAGAAAAATAACATTTTTATTGTGATTTCCACATTTGTCAACTGCTAACAAGCCTGGAAGAAATAACAGAGAAAGGAATTTTGCTGTGTGCCTTTCTGAAAAACTGAATCTCAAATATTGTTACTGACTTAGGCACATTGTTTGCTATTTTAGTCTAAAAGAGTGATTTGCAAAATAGCCTAAATGGGTTGTTATTGCTGCTTGACAGGCCTCTGGCACTTTGCTTCTTTATGCAACTGGCTACCATATGTGTGCTTTGCAGCTGACCTTTTAATCAGAATGAAAAGTAGTTTAAATCTTTCCCACTGATTCTGGGTCATTACAAAAACAGGTGGCAAATTTCATGGAGACCAAATGTGACTAGAAAATAGCACTCCTTACCAAAGAAGGGCTTTAATGTGATTTGTTTAATGTAGAATATATAAGGAACAAGTTGCAACACTGAAAATTTTCTCTAGCTGTGAGGAAAATGAATCATACAAATAGCAGTGCAACAGGATGGCCTGTGTATATGGAATCTCTACTCTTGTAAATATTTACAATTTAACTAGATAAGACCATGAGCAACTTTAAATATCTTCAAAGCCAGACTTTGTCGAAGAAAACAGAATTGACGACTTCCAACTGCCCCTTTCACCCTGTTTTATTCCATGAGTCTGACTAGGTTTTCCCAAAACAGAGGCTTTAAATCCTGGATTACCTTTTCTGGGGGAGTTCTCTATGGCTTGGTTAGATGCATGCTCAACAAGAGATTTGACCATGGGTGCCTAGCAAAGCTTTAAACCCCTAAGCTAAAGAAATCATACTTTAACTAACTTGCAGTTTAGTTAATCTAAGGGTCCATATAAACCCTGGACTGAACTACACTGGACTGGTCTTTGAGGTCTATATGTATCTGGTTCCTCAGATGTGGTAGACTTGGTAGATGCTATAACATAAATATATATATAAATACATGTATATATACAGATACAAATACAAACATCAGGAAGATTGTTGTAGAAAAGCAAATTTTATTGGTATAACTCAATATCATTTTCCTGGGCTTGAAAAATTTTTGTATCACTGGTTTACTCATGCATGATAGTCTAGCCAGATAAAAGAAAGGGTATAGTCCTCTGTCAGAAAAGCAGATATAGCAATGTTTTTAGTCAGTTATTAGAAAGGCACAGAAAGTATGTTAAGGATTTTGTTTTAAAAAATTGCTGTTTTTGAAAAGCAGCATGATGACATGAATGGTTCTCTTGCACACAAAACATTTCCCTAATCCTTTGGCACATACAGAAGGTTATCAGATGATGTCTGTTAAGAATAAATACTTTTAAATCAGCAGCTCTGAGTGTTTTAAATGTGTGTGTCCTAAAAGGCACATAGATCTTAGTATCCTAATTCCTCACATACATCTTAATATGGAGAATCACACACCAAAACACCACAAAATCAATTGTTATATACTTTTCAGAATATTTTTGGTCCAGGAACTATGGGTCAATGTTATGGGCTGATGTTTGGACTGGCTAGTTTTTGTATGCCTCAGAAAAGAAGGAGCCAGTCCAAACATCAGCCCATAACAGTCACTTCCCAAGGTGATTTTTCCATCACTTTCAGAGGTCCATGTATAACACAGCTGTTACTCAAGAGTCTACTAAAGAAATCCAACAGATTAAAAATCCAACAGATATTTATTAATTTATATCTGTCAAATCCATCTTCTGATCTGATTGATATCCTGTACATACCAAAATCCCGAGGGAACCCACAAGCTGTGATTTGTTTCACTTCCATTTATTTCTTATACTAATGCAATTTTAATTCTGAAGGAAGGTTTACAACCAATTAAAAAGTTAGTCTTAGAAAATGAGCTTTTGTGTCATCTAACATTAGTTAATTCCTTTCAAAGTCTGCTAATCATCTGTAAAAGTCACTTAAAACACTATTTAAGGCCATGACAAACATCAGTTTTCAGATAAACCTGCTAGTCTTAGCCTTTCATCTAGTTGTGTACAGTTAGTATTTTCTTTCATCATGAATAAATAATATTCAACACAAATAGGTTCTCTAGCTAGAGAAGTACATTTTATAGATCTCAACAGAATATAATAACTGATCTAAACCTTGTATGCTATACTTACTAATATACCTGAACAATGCACACTATATATATTAAAATCCAAACCCAAATATCCCCAAATCCAAAAGTGCTAGAGAGTGTAGATTAAGCTATTTCTTCAGGCTGATCATGTCCCAAATCTAAACACATTATTTTTCCACAGTTCTCTGTCAGACCAGTCAGGTTGGAGATACTTACATCTTAAAAAAATGACAGGTTCTTGGGTGAATTAACAGACCTTAGGAAATCAGCTTATGTCTCCACACTTATTTTGCCTACACAGTTTGCACACAGGAGACATAAAGACTTTGAGTCAAGGAGGTAGCAGGAGGTCTCTGTCTACCTGTCATTGCCAATAAAAATCGTTGCTAAATAAAATATTGTTTCATTTTTGGAACAGTGGAAGGAAAATTCTCTACAGTGGCAACCCTGACCATAATTCCATGTGATTTCTTTGTGAGATGGGAGTGTCAAATGAACAAGAGAGTATTTTAATTATTATTTTGTTGTTATTATTATCCAGCCTTAGATGAATGTGCTTGTCTCCTTGACATTTTGCAAATATCCATCTGCAGCACTAATGCTGCACACTTTAATACACATCTTTTTACAAAATAATGCACTAAGGAAAAATGTAGTATAAAAAATGGAGTTGCTTAGTACAGAATAGCAGTGGATTTGGAATTGTCATCTTTCTTATCCAGAGTGGTAAAAGCTCATTTAGTTCTACCTGATGAAGGACTTAGGACAAATAAGATCATCTGACACTTTGATTACAAACACAATATACAATCCTATACTGACTTAATGTGCCTATAGTATTTTTATAATCTTCTCTCAAATAGCCTGGGGCTGTGGAGCACTTTTTTCTTAAGATATGTTCTACATTAGCATCTTAACAAGCTCTTTACTTATCATATTTTTGTTCTTGAAACTTCAAACTCAAGGAGTCAATTTTTCTTCATATGGAATATCTACTCATATATTCTATGCTGCTGATTTAGAAGTTAATAGCATGCAGAAATTACCTTCTACTTAAAAGTATGAAATGGTAACACACCAGGTAAAACACAAATAAGTGAACTAAATTTTCATGTGGAAAAGCAAGCCCCCTTGAAACATTTCAATTTGTTTTAATAATTTTTCTATTCACTGATCTTTGCTTGTTATTCTTTGCTGCTTTACATCATATCTCAACATTTTTTAAGATTCTTTTTCTGATATACAGAAATCTTTTCTGACATGCAGCAATCTTTTGAAACAATGGCTCCATTTGTGCTTCTCAGATTCAGACTATCATGTCTGCAAATGTTGGCGTTGGAAAAAATAATCTTTTAAAAGATATGTTTTCCTTCAGCTGCTTCAACTGCAACATAAACTATAACAGTGAGAAAAAAGTGTGATGGAGGAGAGTGGGGGACACTGCTTCCTACTGCTACCTTTGAGTGTTAGTGTATTGTTTATATTTTTATATTTTTATATTTTTATTTTACTTTTAATTATCTTCATTTTTGTTTTATTCTCCCTAAAGAAAATGGATTCTCTCTCAGGCTCAAAGTTTATAAGAGATCAATAAGAAAAGCAAGACAGGAGTTTGCATAATCACAGAGTTCTGGCAACATAAGAGAAATTTCTTTACCTCTTCAAGCACCATTGTCAGAGATTGTGTTTATAATTGAATGAAAAATTAATAATAAAAATTATCATTATTGATAATAGTAATAGTATTAATAGTAATATTATAAAAAACCCCACAGATATGGAATTGAAAGGAGCAGCGCTTTTAATTAATTTCAAATGGATCTAGATTGAGCTCTTATTTTGGCATTAATCAATCCAAGATGTGTATCTGACTCCGAGAAAATTATACACTTTGCCTTAACTGGCAGTTAATTTTTTTTTGAAGTGTGCTTGGTAAAGTTTTTAATAAATTTAAGCTTGATAAACCCAACTTTCATTAGAATAAGTACAGCCACTTAAAAATGAAACCTACTTTTGATAGTGCAGATCGTATTGATTAACAAAATCATCAAAAATGATAACTCATCTTCCAGACTGTTACTAAAGAGAGAAGAGCTCAAAAGCTTTATCTGAGGTGATACCTTTTCTGTGATTTAGGTTGAGTTGTTTGTTTCTTTTGAAGTATCTTCAAGCTCAAGTCAAGAGCAGAAGAACTGGTGTGAGCTGAAGAGAAGGCAGCCCAGGGCTCGTTACAAATAATGCATTATGGGGTAGGAAACTGTCTAAAATCCTCAGTGAGGAACTGCTTGGTTATTTTAATTCTCATTTCTAGCAACCTCTTTTCCTTACTGTTGCTGGGGTTGTTTTTGTTGTTGTTGAATTATTCAGCCTATAATAAACTACCTTTTGTTTTTTTTCTGTTGCTAAATGATTTACCTAATATCACATATAATTTTTTTCTACATGAAAGCAGTTGGAAAAAAAAGAGAAACAGACATGTATCACTTGTAGTTGGGTCATTAATTTGAACTTCATGTTGTGCTAACTATATCTCTTATATTACCCTTAAACCTCTATAGAAATTATATTGGCTCCTAGAAAAGAGACCAGATGATCATGGGAATTTAGGCATAGAAATCCAAAAAAGATCAGATTGGACTATTCCTCAATCTAATAGACAGCAAGCATCCTTACAAATAAAATATGTAATAAAATGTGATTTCAAACAATACTGCTTTATATTTTTATGAGAAAGTGTTTTAATTTACGTTCATGTAACTGATGCTCTTTTATTGTGCATTTTAGTGCCATTTCAATAATTCCAGGCTTTAAAATATGATAGAGTGTTAAACTAAATGCTCATAAATATATGCATGGAATATGCTGTTAAGATACATATTTTAAGAGGTAGTATTGGAGTGTCAAGTTCTCTGCAAAAGTTATAGTTAAAAATGCAATGAGTAAAGATTCATAGATTTGTTTTTTTCCCCATATCATATTTATGGCAGAAACAATGAACATTTTAAATTCCATGAATGGGGAATACATCTAGCTATTTGATACCTGGATAAATAAATTGTATGTTCATATATGAAACTATAGTTTCCTTTTACTAGTCTCAATATTAAAATATAATTTTAGAATTGCACAAATGCTAGAAAGTTGCAGCCAGTGATTGTGGATGAGATATGAATGAAATTTTTTTGTCAAGCATTTAAATAAGGTATTTTCTATAATGAATTAATAGTGGTGGCATTTTTAGTTAATCATGAATTTGATGATAATGAGCATAAATCCTGAGAGAATTTTAAAAAGGTGCTTTTGTTATGATTCTTAAAAATTGCAGCATTAATATTTTATTTAGAGCTATTTGAAGTTCACTCATGTTGTTGATAGCAATTATTAAAGATTTTCACCTATATAATTGAACAGAAATATTAACTCATCAGTAACTATAGTCTCAACATGAAAACAACTTGTGTGACATTTCATGATTTACTTAATAATACTGTAATACCAGCATAGCATTGTAAATTATGCTCTCAATATTCTTGACTTATTGCCATTTGAAATCACTTCTATTGCTCATTGCTGAGTTTTTCTGATGCTTTTCGTTCCTTTGTAAGGATAACATAAAGCTATTGCAATTTTTCATTCCACATATTGCAAAATTTTCTTTAAATATTTATTTGGATTTAATTCTTTACTGCATTTCTATGTCAGAGTAAGTTACATTTTTTCCTAAAAATTCAGAAACAGTCCATGAGCATACACAATTTTTTTAGGAGATTTATAGGTATGATGGGATTTGGAGGTTTTGTGTTGGGTTGCTTTCTTGTTTTCTTTTCTTTTTCTTCTGTGTGAGTTGTTAATAAATTGTAACAATGCTGAATTTTAAAGTTGCGATTTGACATTTGAAAGACAGGGGTTTTCAAAGATTTCTCTCCCTATAAAAATCTTAACTGTGCATGGGAAAAGTTGAACTTTACTAGTTGTACGGTAGTTCTTGATAGAAAATCACAAATAAATTGGTCACGATGCCATGCAGATCAAGCAGTCTCTGCCCTGGAAATGACCAGTATCTTTCCTTCATTCAGAGAATGAAAATTTGTCACAAGAAAAGGTGGAAGGAGCTTTGTCTCCACTGCAGTGTTAATCTGTTAGAATGGGAATCAGATTTCTGAGATGGGCTAAATTGGCTGCAGGCAATGGATGAAGGTGGAAGACTGTCAGAAATCCTGAGTTAAGGCAGACAAGATGCACACACTGAGCTACCTAAGGTTGTAAATAAAATGATGATCTGAAGGTATTGCTGTTAATGACAGAGAACCTGCTGAAAATCCACAGTACTCTCTTAACTGAATGAAAAAAAAATCATGACCAAGATTTTCGCTCTTTCCTCAGTGACCTCTACTTATATGTTAATCTCTCTGCCTCTGTTCACCCTCTGTGGAATTAGGATAAGAAGTTTTAATGATGTATAATTATACTTATTACATTTATGAATAAAATAGTTTATCATAATCTCTTTAACAATGAGCACTGTAGACGTCAAATACACACCTTGGTACTGCAAAATTTAGTAGAATTATTAGGGAAAATTGAACTCCTGTACTCTTCTATGCTAAAAAAATTTCAGCATACCCAGTAACTCAGAAGTAGTGGATACCAGAAGGTTTAATTCTTTTAAGATCATTCTACTAAAGTCATTGCTGTAGAAGTTGTGGCTTTGATCCCTTGGTGCTTTTTGGTCAGGGAGATCTCTGCAGCAACAGCAAGTGCCTACCAGATAAGTTCTACAATAACTTGTAAAATAAGATCTACTATAATATATCAGATGATTGAAATTTGTTGAACAGCACACTGAACATTGCAGTGAAGTGCAGAGACTCTGAAACTGATTTAGGTGACATACTAGACAATAAAGAAACCATAAGGACTCTTTTAATGCTATAACAGACTGGTAATTCATTTCTTGGTTGGTTGAATCAATACAGGAAGAGTGAGCAGGTTGATAAATGTGAAGGCCAATATTCAGCTTTTTAGTTTTAATACCGCCAGCAAAAACACTGAAGATTTGAGGACAATAAAAGTGATGGTACAATGACTAATAAATATGGTTCTACTGCTGTATATAAATATGGTATAACTAATAAATAGCAGTTCAAGACAAGAACTGTAAAAATGTTTTTAATGCAACCTTACTGTGTTTAATTTAATAAAGAGATTATGTTACAGTATAAAATAGACTATATCCCAGGCATAATGGTCTCTGGTATGGAATATCACTTTGATCAGTTTGGATCAGCTGTTCTTTCTATGCACAGTCCCAACTTCTTGTGCAGCTCCTCACTGGAAGAGTGCACAACACTGAAAATTCTCAGGGTAAGCACTGCTTATAACAACAAAAATTTCGGTGTGCTTATCAATATATTCTCTTTCTAAACCAAAACATAGCACAGTACTAGGTACTGAGAAGAAAACTAACTCTCCCAGCTGAAAACAGGCAATGTACAATACTGACATACTGGAAAAAATTACATTGGAATTGTTACACTGAGGTCTCCTTACCTTAATAATGTCAGTATACGATGAAATTGATTTTTTGAAGCTTAAGCTTAACTCTAATACAGTTTGTAACAGTAATATAAGATTGATAAAGTAAATTATTGTGTGTTTTACTATTCAGAAAGTCAAACTGGATTATATAAAGGTCTTTATACTGTGGAAACTAATTTATGAATAAAGGGAAGCGAATTTCAACCGACTAGATGTTTTGCATTATATATTTCCTACATAGTGACGCTGGCTTTTAAGACATAGTGCTTATTTCATTTCTTCTTCCTACTGGAAAGTGCTTGAAGATTTTTCTGTTCTGATTAGAAATATTTCATCTTATACTTGAAAATACTATTTTTGTAGTTTCAGAAGGATTACAGTATTTGCATATAAAATATATTTATATAAAAGTAGAAAGTTTCTTGATTTTACTAGCTATCCTAAATCAAGGGACAGAGTATAAGACAAGCAGATGCACCTAGGTCTGTTTATCCCATTTCCTGTGTATCTTCTTGCTTTATATTTTGTTCTGTAGTATGGGTATGGAACCATATCAATAACATATATGGATCATACATTTGAGTACGACTACATTTATGAAATTATGTCATACATTTTGAAGTTACCAAAACACAGGTATTTCATCTTTTCTTGTGTTTTTTCTTTAGAGAAGTTCAACATTACTTTAAAAACAAACAAACAAAAAACCCCACAATAAACAAAAAAGAAAAACCCCTACAAAATTAAAAAGAAACAAACTTTGGATTTCATGTGGTCTTGAGTTTTTCAGTTAAGCAATAGACATTATGTTTTTTTCAACATTACTTTTTCTGTTGAGTTCTACAGAAATCTGTTATATTTATCACAAGATGTTTGAACCTATGTTATTTCTTTTGAGGAATTTTTGTTTATTTCTTAAAAATCTTTTATTTCTGTCATTAAAAATGTGCCCACTAAACTCTAGTCACAAATCTCCTCTTAACTTTTATTTTCCTTATTATTCTATTTATTCCTTTAATGATCAGCCTGTTTTTCTGCAGTTCTGAACAGGATATCATGACCCCTAGAGCCTGTTATAGTCCAGCTTTTCATGATGCTGTTTCCTAATCTAGTTATAAGTTCCATACGTTATTCTTAGAAATTTTTATTTTATTTTTTTACTTCAAATGAGGTGAATTAATGTTTCAATACAAAATTTGCTACATGATTACTCTGTCCTCATGAATAATTATCATTCAGTCAATCTTTGCACCATCTGGAAATTTAATCAACATTGAACTGACACCTACTTCAAGAGCATATGTTGAAGTCTTTACATGTTTGGTTTTAATAACAATCAATTTGGACTTTCCCTAGAAAAAAATTATTCAAACATGACTCCCCTCTGACAACTATGCTTTTAAGTATGCCAGTCTAATAAGGCTTATTTCAAGTAATATCTTTTAGTATTTACAGAAACCCAGAATGGATGATATTTGAAAACACCTTTAGAGTCCAAAATCTACTGCTTAAAAGTAAGGGCAACTAGGACACTTCACTCAGTGCCATGTATAATCAGGTTTTGAACATTACTAAAGTGAGAGGAGACTCCATGACTTGAACAATATCTAGTCAACCTCTCCAAGGGTTAATTCTCATAGCTTCTTCCCTTGTCCAATGCCTTGATCATCTTCACAACTCTACTTTTCCTAAAACATGATAGGTCTTTAAAATCAAATATCAAAACTGTGACGCTGAATTGGGAGCTGAGCAATATTCCAATCAATCGTGTCCTTTTCCTTAATATCTCTCCCTATAAAAATCTTAACTTGGGATGGGAAATGTTGAACTTTACTTGCTTTAGGGTACCTCTTGATAGAACATCACAAATAAGTTGGCCATGATGCCATGCAGATTAAGCAGCCTCTGCTCTGGAAATGAGCAATATCTTTTCTTCATTCAGAGAAATGACTCCCAGGTCCCTTTGCACAGCACTGCAGCCTCTCCTTCCCCACTCTGTACTTATAGCCAAGGTTGACCCATCCCAGGTGCAGAATCCAGCACTTTCTTGAATTTTCATTTGTTCAATACTGTTTGGGATTGCTCGGTTCTCTGATTTGTTGAGGTCTCTCTGCTGGGCCTCCCACTTTTGTAACATCTGTGATCATATAGTTTGGAGTAACAGATTTTTACAGTTGTCAGCATCTCTAAGTTTTGTGTCATCTGTGAATTTGCTCAGGATCCCTTCCAGTGCTGTGCTCAAGTAATTTATGGAAATGTTGAAGAGCACAGGATCCAAGATACAGTCCTGTGGAACCCCACTGTGGAGTCATCTGAACCTTTCTCTGATGGTCCACAGCTGTGCTTGAATTAACTCAGATTCATTTTTGTACAGAAAACCTCCACAAACATAATTTATTTCACTTCCAAGTACACTTCACTGTTTACTGTTCTACTGCATATTTTGCCTACAGTGATCACACAGAAGAATCCACATATCTTGTGAAGCAAGAGAAACCAGGCTTTTGCTTTCATGACAAGAATTCCCTCAAGGAACAAGGAGGAAAAATTATGTGTGACAATAAGAAATGGCACAAGCAAAATAAGAATCAGCTTGGACAGGTAACATATTATTTCTGGACCTGTCAAATGTTAGCTTTGTGGCTTTGTGGCTGCTGTAATGGATGTAATGGAAATAAATGGAAAGAAGAACTTGGTAAGTAGACAGAAAATTAAGAAATTAGTCTAGCCTGCCCAAAAATGAAAGTTTCTTTGATAAAGGAATTAAAAAAATAAAAGCTATTATTTTCCAGAAAGATTAAAGTAGTTTTAGAAAATCTTTTAGCATATTTTAAACACTATTTATAAAATTAGTTATTTGTGTTAGTTCAGTAATTAATGCTGGGAGAATGGTAGATTTTGCTGTTTTGTTCTAAACCTAATAAAAGAAATTAGAAGCCTGATAGTTGAGATAAAGTCTGTTGGGAAATTGGAGGAATAGGTGTAATTTTGTGGGTTTTCTTCCTTTTTTTAAAATAAGATGGGCAGATAGAAAATAATTCAAAATAGTACTAATATTTCTGATTGGGAGTACACTTATTAGACAATATAAGCCAGAAAAATTCTGGAAGGAGACTAAAATTTAAATAGCATAAGTGTAAATAAGCAAAAGTGTAGACAGATGAGGGTCTAGAATGGAACCAGTAATATATGCATATATAATATATATGATATATATAAATACACACGGTATATGGTCATTGTGTGAAAAGAGACAAATAAAATGCATATTACTTACATTCTTTAGCAAAAACTTGCTAGTATTTTAGTTTATAACAAAAAAGATTTAACTGCACAGGAAAATAAAATTCAATCTTTGAATGGGAAATTCATTCAATTGATAGAAATAGGGAGAAATATTAACTTTTTATTTAAAACAGTAAATGAAGAAAACTGTTTCCACCTTTTTGAAACAGCACCTTGGCTGCTGTTGAAGAGTAGAGCCAGAGGCATCACCTCAAGATGACATCAAGCTGAGTATACACAGGAGAAAACAAGATAAAAAAAACCCAAAACAAACAGAACCTTAAAAGAGCTAGTGACCAATAATAATAATACAGTCTTCTACGTGTGCTATTTATTGTGAGCATTATATATGTTTCCATCTGATTTTGAATGAAGAGGGAGAATATACCTTCCTGTGAAGAATAAATGAAAATTTTGCTTCATCCTTCTGCCCTGGATTTGCTTTCCTTATGATATGTTCTAAAATGCATATACAGTTCAATTATAGAGGTTATCTCCTGTGATCTTTTAGCAATCCTTTAAAATACAGAGGGTTATATCTAGTGTAGATTGTTTGACATTTGAAATTGTCTTTCAGTAACAGCTTAAGAGGTGTTAATACAGGCAATATTTTAATACCTATATGAAATTTAAAGAAAATGTCATTACTAAAATACAAAGTTCAATGCTAACACATGCCAGGAAAAGTTTCTAACTAAAGATTATCTTCATTATAAAAAGTATTTTATGTCATTCCAACTTAAGATTGAATATGTGATCTTTCTTGGACAAATGGATTTAAACTAACATGAAAGTATTCTTGTACAATTCATGGAGGATTCTTACTTTATATGTAGTCCAAAACCAGTGAACCAGACGGTAGAAAAAAATTTGTGTGAGGACTTTATAATGTATTCGCACCAAAAAAAATCTTTGTAAATACAGGCTACCATTTTGGAACTACTAGAAAGTACTTGCTAGACTCTGAAAAATGTAACAAATGTAGACAACAGCATCAAAATGAAAGTTTATTTTCTTCTTTTGCTTTTCTGGTTTGTGGGAATGTGGTTCAGTGCATATGTTTTGCTGTGTTGCAGTATATTGTTACTAATTTGATGAGTTTAAGTATTATACTTCATCAGAATCTTGTATTCCTTACCCACAGAGATGCTATCCATTGTTAATCATCCATGTAGTAGCAAACAGGAAGAGTTAAGTCTACCACTCATCCATCCAGGCTTCATTTATTGGAGGATGGAGTAGATGGCCTTTAGAGGTCCTCTCCAGTGAAATGATACTATGACTAGTTTCATCACCTTTTTTAAATGAAATCTCTCTTTTCAAGTAAGGATAGAAATATCTAATTAATGTGGAGATGCTATACACTGTGCTTTTAAAAAAAAAATCTACATTTTGTGGGTGTGCAGATGATTTTTTCAAAAGGCATTATCTACTTTGAGAAGAGCAGAAAATTTAGTAAATGCACAGAGGAACTTCTGACATACAGCAGCTACTGAGGGGAAGAACACTCCAAAGTGTGTTATGTACAAAAGCTCAGAGTCTAACTTATCTCCAGAGTAAGGCAATATGTAATGAAAAATTGCTATTAGTGACTACAATGAGGAGGACAAAAAGGTCATCTCAAATGTTATATTTAATACAGAAATAAAGCCTGTAATTTCTTTCTTCCTTCTTAAATGCAATGTTGCTTGCATTAATGAACATGTGATTTAGTAAAGTTTCAGACAGTACTCCATGACATTTAGATATTTGGAGTGAAAAATCCAACTTAAAAATTTCTTCCTTTGAATTTTTGATGTGTAAATATTGGGAAAATGGTCACTTGAAGTTATTGCAATAAATATTTCAAATATACATTGCAACAACATTTAAAAGTTAAACTTGGAAGAAAGAAATACACTTTACAGTAAATGGTGTTCACACTAAATTAATATTTGTTGGAAGCAGCATGTTTTTCTTCAGATAGGTTTCTTTCTGATAACAACTAGATGCAGAGCTAGAATCAATTGTATACAGGTAACCAACATGGCCAAAATCCACAGATGAAGTGCTTGAATAGTAGATTTATTCCCCCATCACATTGGCAAAACAGGGATACATACACGGTAAGTTTATTCTCTTTTAGCAAGAGCAAAAAAGTGTTTATTCCCTGCTTTAACACCTTATAGGGGCTCTCACATGTGAATTACTTCACAGTCTGTGCTTTTCCAATCTCCAACCTTTGCATCTCTCTTCCCTCTCCCACTGGGAGGCCTAGGCCCATGAAGAATGTTTTTTAGGTCTTTTTACAACATCCTGTTTTCTTCTGCAGAAATTCCACTACCCAAGGTAGACAGAAAAACCCAAGGTAACCACAAGATGTAAAAATTCCCACTCTGAATATTCTTAGTGTCTTCCAGCTGTAAGGTCATCTTTTTCCTTTGCTTCTCAGTCAAACTTCCATTTTCAACCCCTTTCTCTCTGCATTATCCCATGCAGTAATGTATCTAGCACCATGCTTTAGAAGACAGATTGTGGAGACAATTAATTTATTTTGCAAGCAAATTTTGAGAAAGGGAAATTTTGAAGCAGTCTATATAGTAAAACCATACTCATGGACAAATAAACAAAGATCAAGATACTCAGGAGTGATGAATGAAGGAAGTATGGCACAATCCTTCTCAGAATATTAGCCCCTTGTTAAATAGTTTCTTGAATGGTGCACATCAATTAAGACACTCTAGAATCCCAGTTACTCGAAATGTTATTAATTACTGTAACCTCTTACTCTAGAATGCTCCTCTAAGAACCAGAGCAGACACATGGGAAACACTGATGCATAAGATTCACTTAATATGCATGATATGGTCTCAAAGCTGATATATTATGGCAATTCAATGTGATAGGCTTGAGGGCTTTTTTTTGAAGGATATGTTACATTTTAGCAAAAAACCCACTTAATATAAATTCATTATTATTTTCAATACCTACTTACAGAATAAAGAATCAAGCAAGTAGCTTAATCAAAGTGGATTTTGAGCATATTTTTCTTTTTTGTTTGCAATCATGAAAGCAGCCTGATTCATTCAGGCCAGTTCTCACATTATTAACCAAAGGCATTTTTTTGAGTAGACAACATTAACATGAAAAACAGGTCTCTTCAAGTTTCACTACAATATAAGTTAAACCAAGCATGAAAATATTTATGCTTAGCAGGAAGCAAAAAACCCTAAATTCACATAAATTACTGCATTTATGTTTGAATTACTGTTGTTTTTACTAATGAATTTGTTTAATGAATTCGTTTTATTTACTGTCCATCCACAGAATTCTTAGATGTGTAACATTGCCAAATGTTAAGATTACAATTATTCAAGGTCTCAGAATAAGCAATTTATGCTCCTTTTAAATGTGTTTAATTATTATAATAGACAATAGAATAATCATAATAGGTATTTGGGTATTTGATTTCAGTTGAAGAATTTTTGAAATATCATGATTGGCTCAACATTTACAGTCTCGAGGATACTGTAAAAATTTCAAAGATGTTATATATTTTAAACAATTCACAGTTTCAAAGAAACAACATAAGTAACCACATCTAGGTAGCATCTGGAATGGCACTTACAAGATTCAGTTCTTGAAACACAGATACCTTACCTAGTGAGATAAAAAACTCCTCTAACTCAGCTAATAATGTTGCACATATATTGGTGTCTCCATTGGCCAGAGGGCATAGACAACTCTTTGTATTTCCATCAACTCTTCAGAACAGTTGCTAATTTCCAAGTGCATACCTATGCAGGACTTATAAAAAGAGAAAAATGTGGTACCAGAGCAGTTTTCAAAGGCAAAAAGAATACTTACCTATTTATGAAACTGAACCATCGTTGACATACTGCCATGTTTTAACCCCAGCCTCATTCACTCTTCCACCAGCAGGACTTGGGACAAGATTGGAAGGATAAAAGCCAGAAAACTCATAAGTTGAGATAAAGTTGACTATTAAGAGAAGCAAAAGCTGTGCACACAAGCAAGGTGAAGCAATAAATTAATTCGCCCCTTCCCATGGGCAGGAAGGGTTCAACCATCTGCAGGAGAGCAGGGCTCCATCATGCATTATGGTGACTTTGGAAGACAAATGCCATCATTCCAAATATCTCTCTCTTCCTCCTTCTTACCCCCACTTTATATCCTGAGCATGATCTCATGGTCTGGAATACCCCTTGGGTCAGTTTGAGTCACCTGTGATGGTTGTGCCTCCTTTCAATTTCTCATGCACCCCCGTCTCCTGACAAGTGTGGCAATACAAAAAGCAGAAGAGGCCTTTGCTCTGTGTAAGCCCTGCTCAGTAATAACAAAAACATCTCTATGTTATCAACACTGTTCAGCACAAATCCATAACAGCCCCACACCAGCCATTGTGAAAAGAATCAACTCTACCCCAGCCAAAACCAGCACATGTAGTCAAATGTGTATTATTAATTATTTTGTAACTGAAACAATTTCAGAAGGTAACAGAAATAATGGATGTTTCTTTCATTGTGCATAACCTTACATTAGAGAAACACGTACACACCAGCACTATGTTGGTATGACAGCAAATAATGATAGCATGATCATAGTTCTTGAGGTGACAGGGTCTACCCATTTCTGCTCCACTGACAGATTCAAGATGAAATTGAATCACATAAAGATGTGAACTCTCACGGGGTTTTATCCTACAATGATTATACATTTAATATTTCTGAAATATAACCCATTCTAAATATTGCAAATAGGGTGAATAAAGACATGATAAAATGAAATTGATTAATGTAAACAAGATATAACAAAATATTAATGCATTTAACACAGGGCATCTATCTGCCTTGAGCTTTGTTCCTATGTTCTATTTTCTTTCCTCAAAATATCTCACTTTAAAGATGTTAAAGCTCATAAAAACATAATTGAAAATGTATCTTACTCCTGAAGATGCTCACAATTAACTAGAATTTACTTAAGCTCTTTTTGGCAACAAGATGGACTTTTTTTTTTTTTTTATGCAAATAAGCTATAAGAATTTGTTGTGTAGCATGAAGTACCAAATTTTATTCATAGTAATAGTACTCCCTTTCCTAGAATCTCTTGCTATCAGTCAGGCAATAAAGATCAAAATATCAAATTGTGAACCCATTAAAGCAAAAAATTACCTGGGTAATATATTAAGCAAGGTCCTCAGTAATGCTTAATTAACACAATCTTAAAAGAAAAAATCAGCTTAATAAACAGCATCTGAAGATACTTTAGAATGAATGAAGGATGTCAAATCCTGTGTTTAATTTTGGGGCCCTCACTACAAGAGAGACACTGACTGGAACATAACCAAAGAAGGGCAATAAGCAATTGGAGCACAAAATCTTTGGCGAACAGCTGAAGGATCTCAGTTTGTTCAGCCTGGATAAAAGGAGGCTCAGGGGAGCCCACATCCTGCTCTGTAAGTACCTGAAAGGAGCTTGAAGCCAGGTGGGGTCGGCTTCTTGTCCAGGTTATGAGTGACAGGACAAGAAGGAATGGCCTAAAGCAATCCCAAAAATGCTTTAGACTGCATACTAGGAAAAAATCCCTTCCCTGAAAAGCTTTTGAGGTATTGGAACAAGATGCCCAGGGAAGTGGTTAAGTCACCATTCCTGGAGGTATTGAAAGGATATGTTAATGTCACACTTAGGGACATGTTTTAGTATTGACTTGGCAGCATTAGATTTATATTGGACTCATTGACTTTTAAGATCTTTTCCTGTTTAAATAGTTCCATGATTCTGCAGAAGAAAAAAAAAATTCCAAACAGAATTTCATAGACTAAGGAGAGCAGTGTTAAATCACTTCATCAAGAAAAATATCTTCAGATCTCAAGGATACTGATAAATATTTCTTTCAAAAGCTGTTGTCTTGTCAATTCCTGATGAGAAATTCCACATTTCCAGTCATATTTCACTTGAAGAAATTATTTTTCTTCTGTGCAGATTTGAAAAAACTGTAACATCTCTTAATTGGTTCAAATTATTAATTAAAAAATGCATGTAATAGCTGTGGGAATTGCAAGTACAGAGAGTTCTCAGGGCCTTGTGCATACAGGCTCAGAGATAGAGATGGATATAGTGTTTGACCTAAGACCTTGGAAAAGGCTTGGAGAATTAGAAAGTGAAGCAGACATAAAACAAGAGTACAATTTCATAGTTTAAGTAGAATATATTTTAAGCAAACAGAGATATGCATTATGTAAGCAAAGAGATATGTTAAGTAAGAGAGTGAAAGATTTTAATGTTTAGAAATAAAAACTGTTATAAAATTAGTTAGAAGTTTTGTATCAATGTAGGTTTGTGAAGTGTTATAAGATTGAGTAAAAATGATGCATTGTTGCAATGCCACAAAAACAAGGCAATTAATGATTGGTGTAAAAAGTTTCATAAAAATATGTGATTAGCTAAAAAACAACATAAGGCATTGTAACTAAGAATTAGATTAATTCTGATATTATGTCATTAAATGTAACATCTTTAATGTCTCACCCTTCTATGAGACTGATGCCATGAGGCAATAAACCACCTTTTTAAAAGTCTCAGTTGCCCTTCTCTGGTGATTTTGATGTCCCAATAATAGCTATAAGCTTGTTTTTCTCATTGGAATGGAAAAAACAGAAAACTTACTAGTTATTACTGAACCAAAGGTATTCCTAAGACATCTAATAAAACAGAAAAAGAAAGAAAGACAAAGAAGGAAAGACAAAGGTAGATTTTATGGCAAAATGTTAATCCTTTATCAGGAAAGTTCAGAAGATCCTTGTAACAGATGTGATATGTCAAAATATTATTGTGAATATCACGGCATTTTAAAATGCATTTAAACAATATAGTCCTTCCACAAGCATTTAATTGATCTACATTGTAGTGAACAGAATCTGTCAAGAGTAGATATGACACATGTATATTAACTTCAATGGCTGTTATGCAATAGGTTAGGTAAAACTCCACTTTCCTGAGATTTATATCTCAGTTTTGGGAAAAGAAAAAGTCATAAGGGATCTTCTGATTACAGCACAGAGCTATGTTCAGTTGGGTCAGGTATTTCTCTAGCCACATTTACTACAAATGCTTCCTATGCTGCAGAGCTCACTCAGAGGCAAGTACTCAATTATATTTTATTTTATATTTAGTTTGCTTTCCCCTCCAATCTGTTTATTCTCCTTCTTGCAGTTCATTATTACTGTAAAGTTATTAAAATTGCTTAAGCCTGAAAAGTGCTGCTGATATTTTTATGTGCCATGTCCATGATCACAAATAAACTGACTACAAATTGTGAATTTTTAGTTTCTTGAACATAAGTACATACACAGACGAAGTTTCAAATTATAAAATTTAGGTGGCAAATTACAATATGTTTCAGTCATCCTAGGGGTAATATTTGTACCTCTTAGATCATTAATTTGTATGGCGTTAAGGAAAAAATTGACTGGATGCTGTTAAAAGATTATGGTTTGCAAACCCACATATCTCCATGAATTTTTGTGATTCTGGTATTGCAGAGCAAAGGATTGATATCACAATCACAATACACTATGAATAATGAAATTTTAATGCTACACTTTTGTGGGAAGGTAGGTTGCAAGGATAGTGCAGAAGGCAATTTTTCTCACTGATTTACAGCTGTACAGATTACTGAGAAGTGGAAACTGCCTTCCCTGCCCAAAGAGGATGGGTGCTATAAAAGAGTGGGTTAGCTGGTCAAGAGTGAACTGCAGTTGGAGCTTGAGGCCAAGAGTCTGCTGTAGTTTGGGATGGAGTCTGCTGTAGTTTGGGATGGAGTCTGCTGTAGTTTGGGATGGAGTCTGCTGGCTGTGCTGTGAGGTGGAAAGGATGTGCAGTCGTGCAATAAACAGACAAGGTAAGAAGATGCTGTGTGAGGGACAGACAGGGTTAGGTGGCTGGGTAAGAGACAGGTTGGGGTTTATGCAGAAGGAAGAAGGAAACTTGCAGAGAGGAGAGGAGTCAGTGCTGTGTGGAGCTGCCTGTAAGAAAAGGAGTCAGTGCTGTGTGAAGTAGTTAATGAGAAAAGGAGTCAGAGATCACTGAGAGTAGGCACAAAAGGTTTTTAATGAAGGACTGGAGGTGATTCCAGTCTGTCTCAACATATTAATTACAACAATCCTTACATATAAAACCCATAAAAAAGAATAAGTTTCAATCAAATTTTAAGGTTGTCTGTGTTTATATATCAGGACAATTATGTATTTGGGTTTTGATAAGTGCTATCTCTGTTAAGTTTTCTTGTTGCTGTTGTGTTTACCTCAGCCATGAGTTGTGTAACTGAATGTGTAGTGCCATGTGGATATTGCACTTGAGGGCATGGTTTAGTGGTGGTACTAAGTTGATGGTTTGACTTGGTATTCTTAGAAGTGTTTCCCAACATAAATGATTCAATACCTCTGTGATTACACAAAACCTAAATTTTGTAGTTCTTTTAATTTGAGTTCTCAGCTCTATTACCTTCTTATTAAAAATGAAAAAAAAATGCTCATTTTCCTTCCTTCTCTTTCCTCTCTTTATCTCCTAAGTGCATGAGTGGGAAAATGAGGAAGGGTGAATATCTTGCTTTAAGAATGATGAGTAAAAACCCAACTAAAACCAGTTGCTACCACTTTGCTAATTTTTCTTGTGCTAATAGTGAGAACTGGTAAATAAGGATGGGGTTCTGTATGTGTTTTGATTTTTATGTAAAGTTAAGCATCAATATTATCTACAAAAACTGTTCTCATTTTGCTTCTTGTTTTTCAGTTTAGAAAAATGGGACATTTCCTGTTTTATAATCTTACAACAATTAGAAAGTGAATTTTCAATCTTTCCATCTAGAGGCAGAGTGTAGGACAAAGCTTTCTAGATTATCCTAAAATATTGGTATTATACTTACTCAAATTTGATTAGGAAGAATAATGTTGTCTATTAAATGTTTTACTTCCCTATTACTACAGTTGCTTCTATTTATATATTAGTCTCTAGCATAGTAACAACAGTACTAAATTTAGAATTTTATATCTTATCACAGAAAAAAAAAAATTGAACACTAAACGTTATTATTTCTATTGGAGCCATAGTAAAACTGACTTTATTGTGGTTGTGATTCTTAGTAGGCAAACAACTACAGGAAGTCTTTTAAAGCAGAGAGGGCAGCTATGGAAAATTTATTTTGTGACTGAGACAGCTTAGTAATTTTGCAATTTATTCTTAAATGGACTAAGTACACATGAATTAAACTTCATAATGTTTTTTTGTCTGGACCTATACTATTAAATGAGACACACATAAAAAAAAAGAATAATATTTATGTGCTGCTTGCAAAGCAATTGAAATATTCAAATTTATGATACTTAAAGTAGATTAAACACTTAATAGAAATAATGCCCCTGCTGAAATGCTGGAAGGTAACTGCTAACTTAATAGTAAAATTTCATTATATGAGGCAAAAGAACTGTACCTAGCCATAATACATTTTAAGTGTTGGTTTATTATTTTCTTAGGTCCCAGGATAATGATTTTCCAGTTATGGAGAATGCTTCTGTGTAAATAGACTCTTCCTTCAGGAAAATAAGAAATAGCTAATAAACAAGCTTGGCATTTTCAAAGGCAATTAGTACAGCTTGAAATTAGATATGCAAATCAGCAATGCTCCAATAAATTAGTGGTTGGTACACAGATTTTTCTCTTTTGATATACAAAAAAGCACAATCCAAACCACAAAAGGAATTAATTTATGCTTCATTTTACTTTAAACTAGTCTAGAGATTTTAGCATTCTACTCATGGTAAGTACCAGAGCTGATTATGGTAATTTGAGGGCTTTTTTCTTGTTTATGAGGCTATAACCATAGTCCAGAGCAATAAATTTTAAGGCCAAAGGTTCTTATTAGTCTCTATACAGCTTTTAATGTACTAAGTATCACTCCCAAATTACAGTCACACTATAATGTGCATGTTATTTTTTTGTTGTTATTGTTTTCAATGTTATCAACATGTGTAGCACTTTTTTTCAGACATGTTAGTGACTTACATAAGAGTAATGATGTTTCTGGATAGGAGGGAAAGCTGAGGGACTCTTTCTATTATATTATTCTAGGAAAGAATTTGGCTGATCAGGCCTCCAACCAGTTTCAGGCATTTGTTTGGTCTGAAAACAAGAACTTGTAAGGATATTACTGAAAATTAGGGCTAGAGAAAATGTCTTGGAACTGTGCATTTTTCTCCACACCCATAACTAAAAATACCGTTAGAAAAGTTAGATTATAAACTGAGATATTAAAAAGTTCACTGGACAACTCTGACCCATAGTCTAGTATTTATATCTAAATTCCACACTAACTGCTTCATTTTAGTAGGAGTTATACATGATCCTGAAACTTTAAATATCCTACCTATATTTAATGAATACAATTTGGAAAAAATAAAAAGATATACAGAGACAGAGTTGCAAATATATCAAATATTGCATGGTTAACAGGTCTCACTAAAACCTTGGGGAAAAAAATCTGTCTTATAAACCCTCTTAGAAACAAAAGATAGTGTTGAAACCTTTTGAAAACCTTTTTAGGCCATAGTGTCATATTTTTTTGCAATGGTACTACTGAATATCTTTCATAGATATCCTATTTAGTAACTGTATTTTCTCAGCCATTACAGAGCTTATTCCATCTTTTTCTGTCTTTTTTTTTTTTTTTTTTTTTTTTTTTTTTCTTGTCTTCCTGTTTCTTCTACCTCCTTCCCTTTATTGCTTAGCTTCTTTTGATGTCATTTAAGTTTGATGAAGTTCAAGTTCTGGTTCTCATTCATGTGAACTTTGAAAATTTTTTGCAGTAGACTTGAACTAGGAACTTGGTAGAATACAAAAAAAACAATATTTCACCTTCTTATCAAGAAACTTTCTCGGTATTCTTACAGTTTTGTTGTTTGGGTTTTTTTCTGTGTAAAGTCCATTTTTACTAGATCTCATCAAGCTCACTGGAGAGTTTTATCATTCTCTAAACTCAAGGAAGCTTCAATCAGTGTTATGTTTCATAAAACCCTAGAGTATGGTTGTCAGTTGATATTTCTCTCCCATATCTATTTACTGGTATTTGTCACTTATGTGGATTGTTCCATTAATGAAGATATTTTGTGCCTAATGAATCACAAAGATCTTGTCATCTATTGTGTACCCTGCCCAAGAAATGACCAGATTAAAAAAAAAAATTAAAAAAAATGAGACAGAGACCAGTTTATAGGACCAAAGTGTGGGGGGGAAATCAAATCTCAGAATTTATGATAATTTTAAAACAAATAATGATTCCTGAGTGAAATTCCGCCACTGCTAGCATCAGAGGAAGAATCTTGTGGATCAAATTGGAAGCATTTACTTGTGACTATTTATATAAAATTCAGGGAGAAGATGGGTATCACTACAGAGTAGCTTTGCATAAGAAAACATGAGATGTGTGAATGCCCTCTAGTTTTCAACCAATACAAGAATTTACAAACTCAGTAGTGGATACACTGAAGAAAACTAAACTGCTATTCTATTTTTCAGAACTTTAGGGGAATAATATAAAAATTTCACTCAAGCAGAAACATGGGCTCTAGATATACAAGTACTTAGTGTTTTTGAAAGTTAGAAAACTATTTTGTTAGATTGGAGTAAATGTTTCTCTGTACAGTAAATTCACAGGCTTTTTCTGGGAAACAAATAAGATCAACAGACTCTTAACAGACTATTAGCCTATGAGATCTTTCTGTATGATTTTCACAATTTACAGTCCTTTTTTTCTTGTACAATTACCAACAAGGACAAGATGTCCAAAACCTCCTGGTCAATCTGATATTTAAATTATTCTGCAATGCTTTTAAATTGGATCTCTAGCAATCAGCTGCTGCTGAGGTTTACTCATTTTAAAACAAGTCATGACTTTAGCCAGTCCTCAAAGATGCAGAAAATTATCCTCTAGTAGCCATTTAGATTCCAAGTTTCTGTTGCTACCTTTTTTAGTAGATAGAACTTTGTCACTGCATCCTGCTCTCTAAAATCATCCTGAAATTTATTTCATTATGATGAAAACTTTAAAGACAAATTATGTACCGAGCAATATATCTCACCATATTGTAAGAGTATGTTTTATAACATTATACTGGTGAGAGTTATTCACAGTAAAAGCAAACTCAGTACATTTTAAAAGCCCTGATATATAAACCATGATGTAAAGTGTATTTTAAAGAAAATAACAAACCCTAGAATTTATGTAAATAATAGTTGGGACTTTAAAGATTTGGTCTGACCTTAAAAACATTAATAAGTACACTATAGATTTAAAAATATTTTTTAACTGAAATATAAATTGCAATTTAAGAATTGGCAAAGAAATAGGTAAAATATTAATACAATGAGACTTTCCATTCCTGAAAACTTATATTTAATTTCATTTTTGGAAGTTATTGAGAATTTTAAGTCAGTGCTATACTACTAATTACCCAGTAATGTCTAGTGAGAAGATTGACTTGTAACCACTGACTGCCCTTGGTTTTGATTGTTGTCTGGCTATCCTTAGAAAAATTCTGTTTTATCCCATGCCTTTAAAACAAGGGACAATGAAACTTTAAACTTCAAATGTAGAGGATTTGCACTTGAATAACTCATTTTGATGTGTTAAAGCAGATAAAGGATGTGTAGGTCTTTTGACCGTTTACTTTCTCACAATACTGGTATTTGACCATCAGTTACAGCAAATAATAAATAATAAACTTAAGTTTGGATTCAGACAGTTTCACCTCTTTTTATTTTTCTATCAAGATTGCAAAAACAGCTTAAGACACTGAAAAAATATGCAGATACAGTATAGTTTAGTAACATTATTATGGTGTATGACATTATAGCCAGCTATGTGGAATAGAAAAAAAAAATGTAGAATGCCTGGGCTGTAATCACCGGCAGACAATGTTTGAAATAGAGGATTTTGTACATCACTCCCTAAGATTTCTAATATGGATTATAAGTAATTTTTTCCTACTTTAATAAGGTAATGACTCATTATATATCTTATATATTCTGTGCCTTCTTAGACTTTTTTTTTTTTTTTGGCAGTGTTATCTCATAAGATGGGTGTTTCTTTTTCTTAGTCATCCTGCCTGTCTTTCGCTTCACTTATTCCTGTTCAGCTCATCTTCATTACAACAAAGAACCAGAGCTGTATACAGAATTTCAAATGAATTCTCAGTGGTGCCATTTATAAAAAAGATAGCACTTACTGGCTCCTGATGATCTGCCATGGAGTATTCTGTCTGTAGAGCCTCCTTTCATCACAAAGCTTATTCAAAATTCAAATACCCACAATTCAAATAATGAACACAACAGTTTATAGCTTTTTAAATAAAAACTAGAACTGCCAATTTTAATTTCTTATATAATTTATTTTCCTGGTTTTATCCTATAATTCTCCAGTTTTTCCTCTACTGGGATATCCTGTTTCTCTCTATTGATATGTTTCAATTTCAGCAGATTTCATGACTACACTACCAGCTTTTGTGCCACAGTGACTAATTAGACTGATAATAACATCAACCTAAGTATCACCTTTATCTAAAAATACAAATAGCTATTTGTATTGCAATAATAATATTCAGAATAAAACAGCAACACATGGAATGGTGTTAAATGTTGATTGTTCCTAAATGACTGGTAGTAACAATATGTTAAATGGTTTTCTTGAATTAATATTTTCAATTCAACAAGTATAAATTTCAAGTAAATAAACCTGTCTTGTAAATGAACAGATTATTTAAAATTAAAATATAAAAACAAGAATTAACTACTTTATTTACTTTATGCTTAAAGGAGCCTACAACAAACCTTAAAATTAATAAATCTTCAGGGTAAGTCCATGGGGAGACTGAGACTACAGATAGTTCCTTCAGTTTATATATAAAAATATGGTAGTGGAAACTAACCAGATCATAGCTGATACATCTTTCACAGAAGTTCATCATGTTTTTTTCGTTAGGTAAAAGATTTACACTAAAGATTATCCTAAACCAGAAAATTCTAAAAACATATTTGAATTTTTAAAATAAATCTGCTTAAAATTTAATTAAGTAAGCTGGAATTATGTAAAAAAATAACAAAGTCTTGAAAAAATATTCAACAAAGAACAGACCTGCTAACAGAGATGGGAATAAAAAATCAAATTCATCAAGATTGCATTTTTTATATGGTACACCAGCTGCATGACTGATTAGTACTGAAGGTTTATTTCAATTTCATAATCTGCATTATTGTTTAAAAAAAAATGTAACTGTAATTTTAAAAACTAATTGCAATGCACACAACTTTTAGGAGAAATGAATATTAGGAAGGAATCAGCAATAGGAATAACTGTACCAAGAGAGTTCTGATTCTAAACTACATCATTGATGAAGTGTTATTTTGCTAGTGTCCAGATTATTCATGCTTGTAAATTGTCTTTACATCCAGTGCTGACAAACAATGTGCATGTATGGAAGCATTGTTTTACAAAATAATATTTTTACTGTACCTTCTTCCCTCCTCACATAGTTAGATGCTATGGGCATAAGGTAAGGAAGCAAAGGTTTTATAAGTGGGCAGAGAAAAATCTATACATATGGCCTTTTCAAACTCACATGCTTGTTTCTACTTCCCCACAGCTCCAGCAAGCAGCAGCAGGGTGAAGTGGCTCTGCAGACCAGGAGATGAGGAGTGGCATTCCCAGCAGGACAGGGAAGGCTCAGCAAGGCTCTGCCCTGTGCAGCTGAACAACCCAGCAGGGCAGCTCTGGGACAGCGCCTGGGCAGGAGTCCAGTTTCACCCACACACCCTTTGTGCTCAGGCTCAAGAAGGAATGTCTGGAGGGCTGGTTAGAAATATCAGACCACTTTCAAGGCAAAGCTGCCAAGCTGGTCAGAGGTCTTGAATTTAAAGCTAATTCCAAGCAGAAGAGGTGCTGAACATCACAAAGACTGCCTCTTGCACCTGCCTTAGGTGGCCATCAGCCCAAACCACCAAAGTCCCTCCTGAGGAGAAACACAGCCCTGACAAATGATCAGTTTTCTAAAGGAAGAGTCTTCAAAACTTGTGAACTATATTTTAACAAATTAAATAATTTTGCAAAACTAATCCATTATCTGAATATCATAAGAAATCTTGACACATTTAAATGCATTTCTAAGTAAAATATATTAATTTTAAATAAATTGAAACCTCCTAATCTAAACCACTACAAAAGCACAATATACCAAAAATTAGGAAAGAATATATCTGTTTATCTTTCTACAGATGTATTCTGAGTTCCTATGTGGCCTCAAAATTTAAAAAAGAAGAAATATTAAGGTTTACACAGAGTCTGTTACACAGGTTTTAAAAGGACTCTGAATCTCCTCTATTTCTTTGAGAAAGCCTAAACACTACATTGCTGTAGGTCAGTGATAAAGAAAGTAGCAAGATAATTGGTGTTTCCTCTGTTACAAAGGAAATGGCCATTCCTGTTCCACAGAATTCTGCATCAATAGCTAGCATGTTTCTGTAAGATGATTAGCACTGATACGCCAATCACCAACAAGAAAAGAAAATACAGAATTTTTTTAATATTACTTTCCCCATTAACATGTTCATCACTGATGTGCTATACTCTAATGGCTTCAGGACTAATTCTTGTTATCTTTATGATTTGTTTTCTGGATGCAAAATAAGAAAGCTTGAAAAACTCAAGGAGGATGGAAAAAAGTCTGGCTCAACTCTCTTTAGTAGCAATAAAAAGGAAACCTTTTATAAGATTTCAAAAATAGGTGTTAAAAAGTTGTGATAAAACATGAGTAAGAATCTACAGCATAATCTAAACTAGAAAAATCTCACTGCTTACAAAGGCTGTACATTATGTACAAGGAAAGTAATGTGAGAAAAGAAACCTTTAGTTTCCAGAACTTATGTTACTGAATTTAGCATATGAGTCTAGTCTTCTTTAAGAAGCCAATCTAACATCGTTGAACCTTCAAAATTAAAGACAATGAAGCATGTTAAGTGAATGCTATCATGTTCAATATACTGAATCCTAGAAAATAATTACTTGTCTTGCTGAGAAGACAGATGCAGGCAATGCAACACTTCAGTGTTAAAAAAGACTGTCTTTCACAGACTGCATAAAAATGTTAATGCCAGATTCTTGCTCTATAGTAGATAATACCCAGCTTTGCATCACAGCATCTTGCTTCAAATTATAAACTAGTGTCAGTGAAAATAGCATGTACAACATCATATTGTGTGGAGACTATTCATTGTCCCATGCATTCAGTGGTACTTGGAAAATAAAATTATATCATGTACATGCAAACTGACAACTAGACTCTTACCTAACCTTATTGCAATACATTTATTGTGTTTGTATGAATGTAACAAATATCATAGAGTATTATAGAAAAGGAATATTATATCTGACCTTTTAGCAATATAGATTTTTATTCGATTACTGTTAAGTAGCCTATGATTGTGGATTGTAGATATACTAGAAAAAGGTATTTCAAAATTTGTTTAACTATCTAAATCCAAAGTTATTTTAATACCTATCATATATCAAGTTTAAAAATTTACAGGAATATAACATATGATAGTACTCTTCTTTTTGTTGTTGTTGTTGTTGTTGTTGTAAGCATTTACTACTGAAAGAAACACAACATGTAATAGCAAGTACCAAGATTTTACAAAGTCACTAATTCCAGGGAATTATAAGTAATGTACATGTTCAATATATCACAGTCAGTGAGGAGGCTGGGGGTGCACAGTGAGTTGGGAGGAAACACAGCCAGGAGATCTGACCCCAACTGGCCAAAGGGGCAGCCTAGACCATGTGGTGGAGTGTTCAGATTATAAACCTGGAAGAAGGAGAGGGGAGTCATTCAGGGTGATGGTGTTTGTCTTCTCAAGTCATTCTGTGTGATGGAGCTCTGCTTTCCTGGGTGTGGCTGAACACCTGCTTGCCCATGGGAAGTGGTGAATTAATTCCTTGGTTTAATTGGCTTGGATGCTTGGATTTGCATTTATCTGTAAACCATCATTATCTTAACCACCATGGTTTAAACCCATCCAGTGACTAAACCACTGCAGCCACTTGCCCACTTCCACCCCACATCCCTGGTGAGAGAGACAAGAGAATCAGAAAAGGGGAAAAACCGTGAACATTAAGAACAGTTTAAGAAGAAGAGGAAGAAGAGGCAGGATAAATATAATACAATACAATTGCTCACCACCTCTTCCCCAAGCACTGATCAGGCCCTTCTGGCCACATCCCACTAATTTATAGACTGAGCATGGCATCACATGGTATGGAATATCCCTTTGTCCAGTTTGGATCTAGCCATACTCCACCACAGCTTCTGGTGCAACTCTCCACTGGTAGAGAATGGGAAACTGAAAATTCTTGGAACTCTGTGCAAGCACTGCCAAGCAACAACTAAAGCTATTGCAGACAAAACCAGAACATCAACCCACAAGTTTTTTAGTTTTATTCTTCCAATTCATTCCCCCATCCTATCCAGAAAGAAGTGGATGAGTATCTGTTTTATGCTTCGGTAGTGACTAGAATTAATCCACTACACTGCCAGATAGTGGCATCTGACTAAAGTTATTAGACTAAATTTATCATGGACTTTAGAATTTTTATGAGGCATTACATTGTGTTCCATAAGTTAAAAGACATCAGGAATAAATACAATTATTTTCCAAAGTATTTTTCTCTGCAGTCTTGTCTAAAATTTCACTTGCAACTGGGAAAAAAATTACATTTGTTATAATCCAATTAGTGAGAAGTGGCTCTGCCTGAATTAAGGTAAAATATCAGTGTTCTTAGTGATGTCTGTGAATGATATTGTTATATATTCAGTCACTTTTGCAGGCCTTTTTCACACTTAAAATACTAAAAGGCAATCAGCATAATTTTCCTGAAACTATGATTTGAATGTTTCCAGGATGATTTACAAAAGGACACACAAGAGGCACAACTTAGATTACTAAGGATTATGAAGGGCTTTTTCATATGCTGAAGTCAATAATGTGGATTCTATTTAAAAGTAAAGATAGAGAAATTAAAAAAAAAACCACAAAAAACAAACAGAAAAGAGATGGGTCAAGAAAAGGAGAGAAAGAATGAGAGAGAGAGAGAGAGAGAAAATGAGAGAGAGAGAGAGAGAGAAGATAGCCAGTACCCATGGATCTAAGGGACATCTAAGAGTGTCCCTTTAGTCTTCCTTCACCTTGGGCTTCTAAATGGTGAGGGTCCCAGAATTCTTCTTCTGAGGGCACCACTTTTATCCAGTCCAAGTTCCAGGTGTTCATAGAGACTGTTCCTAGGCTGTTCCAGGTATGCACAGAGGCTGCTCCCACAACTTGGGGTGATCTTTTTTTGACATGTATAAGCAGTCACCTCCTTTTTCACAGTTTGCCACAGTGGGAATTTTGTTTGGATTCATCAACCATGATATGCTAACTAGATCAGCCTCACCAGGCTTGAAATTAGTACCTTCTTATTGTAAATTTCTCCTGCTATGGTGGTTTATCTTATGGCAATTTCCTTCTGTGGCCTTGACAGTGTTCTGCAAGAGGAAACAGTATTCTGTAAGTGCTTACAGCAACAAAAAGTTCCAAATATCATGCTATCATGTAAAAAAAATGAGCTACTATTGAGAAAGGAGGGAGAAGATGATTGTAAGTCACAGGAAATGGATTAACAAATTGTTACACAATTAGATAATTTATTAAAATACCATCGGAGCTATGAAATTCATGGAGGTCCCAAAGTTCTGAATTATAGTCCCCTAAGCAGAGTATCAGTAATCAATCAATTTCTATATGGTCATTGTATTTAAAATTTAAAAGTTATTTAACATTTTTAGACATTTGCTCATTGAGTAACTATGTTTGCATGTGGGTAAAGATCAGAACACATTTGAAAATCTTGCTTTGAATATAAATTTCACATTTCAATAGACTAAAAAGATATAATTTAGGGGGTTTTTGTATCTGAATTCCTTCATATTCAGTTCAGTCTAGCTTACTTGGAAGAGATTAAATTATGGTAAAACTGACACACATTTTTCCAGCAATTACTTTTATGCTTTATTAATTTATTCTGAGCTGTGTCCAGACTACTGACTCTAGGCAGGGGGAAATAAATGTGTATAGTGTGAGAGTGATTATGAAATAAGAATTTATTCAGATCCTTGACCATACAGCAGCACTATAAAATACTGCAGTCACATTAATTATCCAAATAGTGGAAAAAATCCCTGGGAATATTTTAGGTTTGATGGATTAGGCAATTTATATGGATACAACCCCACAGTAGATTGACTGATAGAGCAGAGCACTTTTCAGTGTTTGTCTGTAAGGGGAAGAGGTGAATCTAGGCAAAATCAAAAATTGGAAATATTGCTGAGGCACACCCATCCTGCAGAGTCCTGACTAGAGCTTACATGTTTTGTCAACCGTTGTGAAATATGTGTCATACAAGACTCTTGTGTCACCTTGAAGGCACATGTTCACATCCTTACCTAGTGATATTACCTGCAAAATTTCAGTTTTCCTAGAGAAGGTGTCTGTGAAAACTACTGTTATATGGTCAATCACTTTTGCAGGCCCTTTTCATCCATAAAATGCCAAAAGGCATTCAGCATAATCATAGAATCACAAATTATATGATTTGAATGCTCTTCAGGATGATCTGTAAAGGACACTCAAGTGACAAAACTTTGATTGCTAAGGATTATGAAGAATTTTTTCTGATGGAGAAGGCAACAAGACAAAGATGGCACAATACATTAATATATGTTTAGCAGGCTTGAAAATTTCTAAGTTTTCCACTCATGAGTCCTGGAGAAAATAAATTAAATTTATCATTTAAAGGAGACATGTCTTTGACCACTACTCAGAGAGGTGGATACTGTAGATGAGAAACTGGGGAAGAACAGGCAATCCAGAAATGCAGCTATATCTGGGCTGTATGAAAAGCAGTGTGGCCAGCAGGTTGATGGAAGTGATGCTCCTGTTCACTCCTCTCACATTAAATCCCTGCAGGGCTACTAGATCCAGAAAGGAGGTTTATGAGAAAGGTCCCTTCCAATCCAAACTGTTGTATGATATAGTGATTGTCTGTGTTCATGAGAGTACTAATCAAAATATATATTTAAATTATATGATCATTAATAATGAGAAGGAACACCTTGGGGATATAATAGCTATTATTGCATTATTCTTGTAAATATCAGTTCAGATTTCAGTGTCAATTAATAAAGCACATAATTAGTTATTTGAAAAGAGCAGGATATAAAATTATTATAAACCCACAATTTCCTTCCCACTGAATACATTCTGTAGCACTGTTGAAAGTAATGGAAAGGCAAAGAAAGAACTGACAGCAGGGCCTCAGATTTTCTGATGTTCATTTTAACTGCCAAATTATTTTATGAAATATAATAGTTCTTTAGAAACCACCAGGTGACAGTGTTTAGCACACATATGAAAATATAACACAACCCTGGGAATCTGTTGCCTTTTAATTGTTCAATATCTTTTTGTTGAGCATCTTCAGCTTAATAACAAACAAATTATCAACAGATAAATAAGATAGTGGAAAATGTAGGCAAGGAGCTCAAGAGGCCAAGGTCTGAGAAAGCAACAGCATAAAAATACAAGTAAATAAATTACTTCATAAGCTTCAAGGGAGATATTATTTGTTAATTAGATACTCATTGAGACAAAGTTAGACTGAAGCTTTTGGGGAACCCTGGGTGAATCACTGTTAACTGGAAATTGATAAGACCATTCTAATATGGTCTTTAGACAAATGCTTTATCTGTCAAGATATTTATGATCAATGAAGTCTACAGTCTAGATTTCAGAGTATGATTGCAGGGTATAGACACTGGGTAGTTTAACAGAGATAAATGTTCCATACTAGATGATGATTGGGAAGTGTTACATGTTTATACTTTCCATGTTGTGTAGAGAGAAACAGATACTGAAGAGAATAATAGGAACACTAAAATTACTGTCAGGAAAAAAAAAAAAAGGCGTAATGATTTACAGAGGGCTTATATATTAAGTTATAATATAGCTGCACTATAAAAGAGCAACAAACGTCAGAGACCCATTGGCATCCACTAATTCTTCTTGTAAAAGGGCACTGGGGTTAAACCATCTAGAAGCTGTCTCTTCAATTACTTTAAAAGGGTAAAAGAACGATGATCTTTTTCTGAGGCCTTGTTACACTGGATAGTCCCTGCAGGTTAAAAAAGATAATCAGACTGACAAAATTCAGTGAATGGACAGTTAGTGCTTTTTACTGCACAAGCCAACAGCCTGGAGACAAGGGAGGAATGTCAAGTCCCAGTTTATTATTGCTTCACTGGGCTTGTTAACTGTTGCTTTTTCCAGTTGCATAACATGGATATTTTGGATGCCTCTTGAATCTATTCCTGCATGATCAGCTCCTCTTAAATGTTTGTTTTAAGCAGTGGAGCAAATTGTACTCACAATTACCACAGTGTAAATCAGGAGTGACTCCAGTCCAGGCACTGGAGTGTCATATTATTAAGCCAAACTCAGTTCAAAAAGAAACTCTCTGAATAAATGCTGTGAACTTGCTAAAGAGTCTTTTCTAGCACAGAGGTACATGTCAAATTATCCCTTATATAGCTATCCAAGATCTCTGCAGCATGTATGTTGGTTCTTTCTTTTGTAAACTCCAAAGCTATTCTTTCTTGTGCTCCTGACTCATCCAGACATTCTCTCACTCCTAGAGTTTTTACTGTTTGTGTGCCTTTTAAGGAATAGACATGACAAAAAAAATTCTCTAAAAATATCCAAAAGAATTTTAATGCCAGGATGAGAAATGTATGGGTTGTTAAAAATCTTTTTGTGGGTAAAGATCACTTTTTGTACATTTAATAAATATTGTTGTTATAACTGAATTCTAGTAATTGTTGGCCAGATAACTATTACAGAACAAGAAAAAAACACAAATACTCTTAAAATTGTTAAGTACACATTTCTTAGCTACTTCTCCTGGTGATATGTTTACCCTCCTCCTGCTCCTATATCCTAAGATTTTTTTCTGGTATTGGCTTGTGTGATGGAGTGTTATTGGGAATTCTTAATGTCTAAGGTACATTGCCAAGACAGAAGAATATGATACTCATGCTGATAGTTTCTTCTACTCAGTTGTCCTTCTACATTCTCCAAGGAGTAATTTTCATGTTTGGGAGCATGATCTTTCTTCAGTGACTTGCATCTCCAGACATCCTCCAAATTGACTATATGTGCTGGTATATTAGTACATGTTGACTGTTTTCTTTCTTAGCCTCAGAATCAGCTTCTGTAACTCCTCATGGATAAGTTGTTTATAGCCAAGGGGTGTCTAGTGAAAAGCCTACATCCCATGCCTATACTCCTCTATGCTTCATCCCATTTCCATACTTTTCAAGGACTCTGCTTTTCTATCAGGCCTGTATTACTCTACCCTACATATCTTTTGCAGTGGAATGAATAGCATCAATAAACAAAGAGAAGAGCAACTAGTGTCATCTGTCTTGGTAATGGTGGTCCACAACAATCTTACCCCTACAGAGAAGAGATATGTATTTGAAGAATGAACTATTTGATGGAGAAGGAATTGGCTGTATGGATGCATCCAAAGCTACAGTCAATGGCTCAATGCCCAAACAGAAAATGAGTGGTGTTCCTTAAGTGTCCATACTGGGTCCAATACTATCTAATGTCATAGTTCATTACATTGATGATGGGATTGAGTGCATGCTCAGAAAGTTTGCAGATGACACCAAGCCAAGTGGTTCAGTCAATACTGTTGAGCAAAGGGATAGCATCTAGCTGGACCTGAATGAGCTTGAGGAACGAGAAATGTGGACTTCATGAGGTTCAAAAAGGCCAAGTGCAAGATCCTACACCTGGGTCAGGGAAATCAACCCCCAGTATCAACAGAAATTGGGCAGTGAATATGTTAAGAGCAGTCCTTGAAGGAGGACTTTGGAGATACTGGTAGGTTCATTTAGAGCAAGCTTGGCCAACCCTAGTCCTTATTCTTACAATCTTGGTATATAGTTCATAGACTACTTCTAGCAATACTATACTGTATGTCCAGGCTATAGACTAACACACAGAACTTACAGTTACTCCTGTGGCTTAGGTTTTGGTTTTTTGGAATTACATCAGCAGCTGATATATGATGCCATTTGATATGTCTATAGCATCTTACAAAACAAGCTACTCATCTTTTTTTTTCCCATTATTTGATTTTTATTAAAGATTGTCTTTTGAATATTTATTTTTAACTTGGAAGAGTATCATCTCACTACTTCTCAGACAGAGAAACAGACAATCCATGTTATTGTCTACATTCACTGTAATGTAAAGAACACAAAAACATTATGCAAAAAAAAGATAACATTATTGGCTTCAGCCCAAACCACAAGAGAACTATAAATAATATACTGAAAGAAGCACAGCTTCTAAAATATCTGTAGATTATGAAAATTCTTTATAAAGGGCTAAGATATGACATCTGTTTTTCTGCTGTACTCTCTTCTTCTAATTGATGCCATTTCTCTTAGTGTGTTCTTTGCTCACTGCCTACTAAATTATGAGTGGTGAGGTGACACAAAGTTAAAGTTTAGGGTTAAAAACGCAATGGAAATCAGCTAACTCTTTGACTTCCTAAATTTTTCATAGTATAAATTTCATATTCACCCTTTTAGTAATGAAAAAAGCACATCACCAATGCCTGTGATGAAATATGAATATTCATAAAAATTATCAATCAGCATTATTAATACTCTTAATCATATAATTACATCTGTGTACTGGTTTATTAAACAACCGTACAAGTATGATATTAAGCAATTGCAACTAAATCTTTCTGCCTCATAGAGAAAGGAATTAACTATTTTCAATAGGTTGATAGTGGATAAGTTCCCTTGGATCTTTTGGATATACAATGCAATCGTGATGATTTTAATTTCATCCTATAAACAAAGTTTACAAAGACAGTTTTTAAAAGTAAAAGAAAATTATACCGAAAAAAACATGATTTTTCTAGTAACCAGTGTCCTTATTGAACTTTAAAACCATGAGGTAGCTACATAAACAATGTAGAGGGAAGAGTTAAATACACTAGCATCCTAGCCATATTACACCCATGTTTATATTTCAGTCCTTTACCTAATTGCACCAAATTTTAAAATAATTACCAACTATTTTTGTACTGCAAGATGGGTTTCACAGAGCAGTTAGACCCTCAGTAAGTATTTTCCTTGTTCCTGCCCCTGCAGGAACTATGAATCAATTTTAATATCTCCTCATGGATTCTTTACTCTTTGTAATGTTATAAAGCACTGTTCTGTCATCTCATTAACATGGAAGCAGTTACATTTCCATGTCATAATTAAAGACAGAGAGGCAGAGAATATCTGGTGTTCCAGTAGGCTGTCCAGAGACTCACAGGAGTAGGAGGAAGACTTCATCTTGCTTCAGGTAGTTTATAGTCTTACATCACTTTACAGTGGCTTTTCAGTGTTAAAATATATGAGATGACATTCACAGAAACAAGGGAAAGAGTCTGTGATGTGCTTCAAACAGTGCTACAGAAAATGGGATTTTTCCAGCCTAGATTTGAAACTGAAACAATTGCATCCTCTGTAAGTACACTGCAAAAATTTAGAGCGTCCACATTCACATTTTTTGCAGCAACCAGTACCACCAACATCCTCTTGATGAGTTGGGCAGAGGACCACCTCAGTTGCTGATGCCAATGCACCCTACTTAACATCAAAGCATGATGTTGCTTATAGATGCCAATAAAGAGAATTTTGTTGATCTGACTAAGTTTAAATAAATAACATTTTACATAATATTGCATTCTACATGCTTTGGTTTATAGCTGTGATCAATGACTCAGTGTCCAAGTAGAGTGATGGTTGATATTTTTCAGGGGGTGGCATTGAGACTGGATCTGCTTCCCACCTTTGTCAGCAACATGTACAGTGGACTTTAGTGCACTCTCAGCAAATCTGATGATGGCATGAAGACACTGTGTTGCTGTCAACATGCTGAAATGAAGGGACACCTTCCAGAGAGACCTGGACAGGCCTGAGAGGTGGACATGTGTGAAGCCTATGAATAGAATGTTAAGTGTTGGAAAGAACATTAAAGATCATCTCGTCCCACGCCTTTGTGGGTGCCCAGGGTATACCCCTGGCCTCCTTGGGGGTCTCAAAACCCCCCTGGCAAGGGTCTCAAAGACCTCTGAGTGAGACCCTGGTGTCACAGGCGCTGAATTCTAACCCCTGGGGAAGTTGTCAGCACAAGGAGAATGGAAACAAGCTGCCAAAATTAGTGAAGTGTAAATTAGATTGTTAGAACATAGATAAATAGGTTTTCTTGAATGTTTATGATAAGGGACACGTGGCCAAGATGGAGAATTTGGGGGGTGGACACCTTTTCCTCCTTCTTCTCCATGTCATCCATGCTGGGTGACATGCTGGCACTCTTGGATTGGATGGGGTCAGGACTGGACCATTTAATAAAATTGTGTTGTATTGGGAAAATTTTGTAAACATGTAATACGTAGTACAAACTATATAAGATAAGCCCTGCCTTCACCAGGCAGATTCCACCATGGATGCCAGACTGAGCAGACCCTGCTGGCCAGGCAAAAAGTCCCTGAGAAAAGAAATAATAAACAATCCTTGGAAAAGAGAAAACTGTCTCCGGCAATCTCTCTTCAGCTGCTTCAGAGAAAACCAGGGTTTGAACCACCTTCGTGTCCCTCTGGGGTGATCTCGGGGCAAAGGAGAAACCCCAGACTGGGACAGCCCTCTGCCATGGATGGGGATCTCACCCTCTAGATCAGGATGCTCAGAGCCTTGTTCAGCTTGGCTTTGAACACTGCCAGGGTTAGGATATCCACAGCCTCCCTAGGCAATCTGTTCTGCTGCCTCACCACTCTCACAGTAATGAAGTTCATCCTAATATCTAATTTAAACCCACCCTCTTGCAGTTTACAACCATTAACCTTGTCCTATCACTACATGGCCCCGTAGACAGTCCTTCTACTAAAAAGTTCTCTTGTGGGACTTTATACAATGATAATTTCTCCCTCAAATCTTTTCATCTCCAGGCTGAAAAAATTTTCTCAATTCGTCTTCATAGGAGTGGTGCTTCAGCCCTCTAATCATCTTTCTTGTTTTCATCAGAACCTGCTCAAATAGATCCATCCCTTTCTTATGCTGGTGGCCCCAGAACTGGATGTATTACTCTAGACAAGGTTTCACAAGAACAGTGCAGAGGGGAAAAATTGCCTCCCTTAACCTTCTGGTCACAGTTCTGATGTAACAAATATTGGCCAATGAGGTATGAATAAATATTCCAACCTTTCAGGTGGAAATGACCCTGAAAAGGCTTATCTCATATCCTGAAATGTCTCCAACTTCTGGTCCAATATTCTCATCAGTAAATTTTGCGGGGATTAATCTTTCAGTTTAATATATGAAAAAATATTCAATTCATTAAATTAAAAGTTAAAATCTCTGCTTTCAAAGATCCCTGCCTGCCAGGGCACTGCTGACTCATATTAAATGTTCCATCGATGAGGACTCCCAGGTGCCCATCTGTGGCACTGCTCTTCAGACTCTGGTTCCCCAGTCTAAACACAGAACCAGGGTTGTCCTACCTCAGGTGCAGAATGAGCACTCCCCTTTGTAAAAGTGCTTAAAATTGTCTTAAGAAGCCAGACAGGTCTGAAAATTGAAGAGCAGTGAATTTTCTGTGCTCCTACCTCTTGAAGAGAGGGTCTAAGCACTGGGGCACTGGAACATCATAAAAAATGTCTACTTTTTCTCTTCTACAATGAGCTGCATTTACAAGTAGATACAGTACAGAATTTGTCTCTGAAATGTTCTGAATCTTCTGGCATGCTGTATATTTCTTCTAATCACATCTTTAAAAACTGGGCACTGGAGAGTATGCCATTTTCTTCTGCTTAGCTGTTTATTAATTGTTTCTGAAATTCAGACTGGATGTCAATAGCCTATATATGCTGAAATATATATATTCTCAGAAGTGAGGAACAATGGCATATTTAGGTAATTTCAGGGTCTACTGAGTAAAAAGGGAATGCTCAGCTTTTATTTTATTTGAGGCCTGAACAAGTCGTTTTCTGTATCTGTGCACTTAGGGATTAGCACTAAAAATATCTTTTATTTTATGGTCTGAAGACTTGAAGAACCAGAGTTGGGGGGAAGCATTTTGCATTAGTAGGCAGCATGTACCTATATCCATATTTGTAAATTCAATGTACCTGACATTAGTTTCTGACTGTGAGACTGGCTATTCTGGAATTGTATTCTTTTTCATTGTAGAGTCATTTTCTTAAGTTTGCTATGAACTTCTGATCTTCTTACTCTTGGGCATAAGGGAGATAAAAACAGCAGGAAAATATTGATGCTGATAATGAACATTTTGTTAAGCAGATGGACCACACCATAAAAACTGAGTCGTTTATAAAAGATCTTTCAGTAGAAAATTTTATTTCCTCTTATCATATGCAAAAGAAAGAAAGAAACTAATGTCAGTTTTTATTTTTTTTTAATTGTATTCTCTGACTCTCGGTATTAATTTTCCTTCATGGCCATAAATATCTTTCAATTTGAAGTCTTCTTTGGACTGCTTTTTATACAGCAAGAAATGGTAAATATAGAGGCCCTAAATGCTGTATCTACAACAGAAAATTGCATTCACCTTAGACTATTCTCTTTCCCTGAGAACATCCATTGTCTAAATTGCCTCATCTTATTTCTCTGGATGGCATTTTATCATGTCAAAACTGTCTTTTGGAAATTATCTCTAAACAGTAGTAACCTATGAGTCTTGCTTGGGATTTATCTAAGAAAGATTTTTACAAATCCATACCAAAGTTAAAGTGTGAGATTATAGTCCATAATATAAGTGGGAAAATTCTCCCAACTTAAAGACATCAAGCTCATGTGTCTGGAAATATTTATTGTATTCATTATTTTATTACCTTTGGAAGAACAGACATGTGACTCAGGATGACTGTTGTGAGTCAGAGCTCAGAATGGTGTCATGAGATTATGCAGGGAAAAAAAATTAGAAGGGGCAAAACCAAACTTGAACTTATCTGACAAAAGCTGTGAAAAACAAAATGTTTGTATAAATATGTCAGCAAAAAAAGGAGTGCTAAGGACAATCTCCATGCTTCACAAGTTGGGGGCTGGAATCACTATAACAAAGAATGATTCAGATATACTCAGCACTTTCTTTGCCTCAGTCTTTAATAGCACAATAAGTCCTCACGTTGCCCAGCCCTGTGAGCTGAAATACAGGGAGGAGTGAATCTGAGATTCACTCAAGAGTACTGAGAGAGCTGATGGAAGTGCTCACCAGGACACTTTCATTCATTCACAGCACTCCTGGCTGACAGGGGGTCACGGCTGACTGTACATTAGTAAATATGATACCATCTGAAAGACAGGCAGGCAGAAGGATCTGGGGAGCTACAGGCCTGCCAGCCTGACCTTGGTGCCAGGGAAGATCATGGAGTAATCATCTTGAGTGCCATCACAAAGGAGGTACAAGACAGCCAGGGGGTTAGGCCCAGTGAGTAAAGGTTTGTGAAAGACAGGTTCTGCTTGATTTGCCTGATCTACTTCTATGAAAAAGTGACCCACTTAGTGGATAAGGGAAAGGCTGTGGATGCTGTCTGATTATATTTTTTATCAAAGTCTTTGACAGTGTCTCCCACAGCATTTTTCTGCTCATGGTTAAGACAGGTGCAATGTTCACTGTGTAAAAGACTGTCTGGATGATGGGACCCAGGATGTGGTGGTGTATGGAGTTAAATCAGTTGGTGGCTGGTCACAAGTCCCCCAAGGCTCAATATTGGGGCAGGTCCTGTATCTCTATTCCTGCATGAGAGGATTAAATTAATCCTCAGTAAATTTGCCAAAATGACACCAAGTTGAGTGGGAGTCTTGACCTGCAGGAGAGTAGAAAGGCTCTGACCTGGAGAGCCTGGGTATATAGGCCAAAGCCTAATGGCCAAAGGCAATTGTCTGAGGTTCCAAGGTGAAGTGCTGGATACTGCACTTGGACAGGCTGAGGGAAGAATGTCTGGAAAGCTGTGACAGAGAAGGACCTTGGCATGCTGGTCGACAGTGGCTGAACATGGGCCAGTCTGGAACCAGGAGGGCAATGGCATCCTGGCCTTCACTGTGGCCAGCAGTAAGAAGAGATCAGCCCCTGCACTCAGATGGGGCTACACCTCAAATCCTGTGTTCAGTTTTGGGATCCTCAACAAAAAAAAGACATTGAGGGCTGGAGAGAGTACAGAGAAAGTCAATGAAGTTGATGAAGGCACAGATTTAATTAAAACCTTGAGAGAGCTGGGATTTTTTAGACTGGAATAAAGGAGGGTAAAATCTTCTCTCTCTACGATGAAGCTGAATCTTGGTGGGTATCAGTCTCCTCCCCCAAGTAACAAGAAATAGGATGAGAAGAAATTGCCTCAAGTTGTTTCACGGAAAGTTTAGATGGGATATTAGGAAAGATTTGTTCACCGAAAGAGTGGTCAGGCATTGGAGAATATAGATCTTCTGAGAAATATGGTGGAATCACCATCCCTAGAAATGCTCCAATTATATCTAGGTGTGGCACTTGGGGACATAATTTATTGGTGAAGGTGGCAGTGGTATTTCACTGGTGTAACTCAGTGATCTGTGATCTTGGAGATCTTTTCCAGCTGTGAGAATTTTATGCTTCTATGTTTAATTTAGAGTATTCCTAAAAATGTAGACAATTCTCTAGACTTCAGAGAAAGTTGTGAATACAGCATTTCAACAAATATCTTGGCTTTCTTGTCTTAAAGGTTTTCAAAATCTGCTTCAAAAAACTGCAAATGCAAAGTTTTTTTATGCCTGCTTTGTCCAGTATTATGTGCAAAATGTGTCTCAGATTCAAGTTTAATATGGAGCTCCAAAATAATATTCGACTAACTATAAAAATTAGTTTATAGTACCATAATGTCCTGCCTCTAACCACGCAATTTAAGATTCAGTAACAAAGGGACACAGTGTTCTTCCAAATAATGTGCTATCAAGACTCACATACTGAACAATTCTATTTTTGCAGGAAAAGACAGAGATCTTTCAGAAAATATGACATTTATGGTGTCATTGAAATGGCATTGCAAATAATATATGTGAGCAAATTAAAGAAGTAAATAAGTAAAAAAATGTAAGTAATAATAGCTCCTTTTTAATTTTCTAAGTTAAGGATGTAAAGAATATAATTTTGCTGTTTAAAGTCAAAGCTATATTTGTATATACACGTATATGCTGTAGACATATTGGCTGATGTTGCATTTTCAGATTTAAGTGAATGATATATTTTGATCAAGGGAAATTATGCATATACTTTGATAAACAATCCATTTACATAATTAAATCCAAATATCAAGGTATACAGTAAAGAAATTATAGTTTAATATAGAATTCTCTGCTAAAAATTCTCTGTTTGAATGCCAGGAGCTAACAAATGAGGTCAGCAAATGATAATTGAGTCGATTAATGTACTGTGACAAGTTGGGGAAAATGAAGCATTTTCATGCTATATGGATGAAAGTGCTACCTCTTGTAAAGCTGCTAACATAAGCAATTGTAGAACATGCCAATAAGCAGCTTTTATCATGTGCCTCATTCATGTTTTGAAGCCAGTGCATGAAAGACATTGGAATCTCCTTTGCATTCTATTTAATGTTGTCTTTTTCTATAGCAGTTTGTTATGGCATCTATGGTGAGGGATTAGGACATACAATTAACTGAGAGAATTTTTTTTTTTTCTCTAGTAAAATAACAGTTATAGAAATAAATTAGCAGAAAAAAAGATAATGGATGCCCTAAAAACTGGGATAATTCCCACTTTTCAGTAAAGTAATCTACATTAGTTTAAAAATATTGTTATAGATGAATCAGTATTTGTAAAAGACAGCACTTTGTCTTAACTTTTTTTTGTGAGTAATTTGTGAAAATGTATTCAAAATGTCAAATTTTAGATTAGAGAGTGAGATCTTCAGAGAGCACCTAGTAAGCTTTTGTCACAAGATCCTTCAGGGCGCGAGTTAAATCATGATTAAGATTAAGATAGCTTTAACAGATTCAATTTTAACTTGAAAATAAAAGAATTGTACTTAAAGTAAGAAAAATTCATGTCTTTGACTTTTCCATTTAAATTAAGACCTCTGAAAACTTCTGAACAAGAACATACATTAATGTCATAAGTGGGATCAAACAAAACTAGTTCAACTTTTACCAAGAAGTGAATCATTGCCTCAGGATGGAGGCTTATTTCTGAATTACTGTGCATTAGTTTCCTGAAATCTTACTTAATTTTATTTCAAAGGTGCATTAAAATATTTAATTAATAAACTAGATTTTCATTGGCAGTATTTGACACTAAACAGATATATGGGAACAGTAATCTGAATTTCTAATTCATTCTTAGCCTTTTCACTGCCTAAAAGAGACATACAGTAGTAGCTTGTTCATGAAATCAAAATTTTAAGATAAAGAATGAATGAATAAGACAGTAAATTTTTGAAAAGCGAGAGATAAAAAGCTGGGTAAGGCCAAAAGCAGGTATGCATGTAGGCATGAGTAAATTACATATATATATAATATATAATATATACACGTGAAAACTATAAAATAATATGATATATATGAAATTATAAAATATTTTAAGTTTTATATGTTTTGTATATATATTAAACACAAAGTAAGAGATGCATCCAGGAACTAATGCATTCAGCCATTATATCTTTAAACCTTTCGGCTTTAGGAAAGCTAAGAAAGCTAGGACAAGAAAGCTGTCATCATGAAAGTGAGATGAAAAGGACTTTAGGATGAGGAAATACAATATAGAAGAAATGAAGTTATGGAGGACATGGCAGACATAATCACAGAGATGAGAGGAAAAGGTGGCAAAAAAATCAGCATTCCTATGATAGAATGATGGAAGGACAGAGTACAGTTATACTTTTTCTTATATGTAAGCAACAAAATAGTGTTAACAAAAGCCTAAGGAAGTACAAAGAAAGTTCACCAAAAATAGTGGAGCTGAGGAGGTTCATTACTGGGTGGCACATGGACCTTAATGGTTTCACAGGTAACTAAGGTTTGCCTTGTATGTTGAGGCCAAATACAGTCATCTGGAATGTAAACTACAGGATGATAGATATATGAAAAGAAAAGTAATAGTAAAATAGAAAATTACTGTATAACAAGACTTCACTGGCAAGTCTAGAAGGGTGGGGAGGTGCAGCTCTGTTTGATAAACTGTCACAAGTTGGTATTATATGTGTTGGGACACTTTAGCTACCTGGTACTGTGAGTACTGTGAGTACTGAGAGGTAGGACAGTATGACATATAGGGTAGATTTTGCCTTACCAATTCTGTGTGCATGAATAATTAGTGCTTATCAGATGAACTGGCTCTGAGGGAAAAACACTCTAGATTCAATCATATCAATCACAACATTAAAATTGTGCTTTTCATTTCTTTACAGGCCATAAATATAACCTAGATGACTGGTGAAGGTGAAGCAGATATTGATAAAGAGGCAAGACTTTGCAAACTGAATCCCAGGAGAATTCCTTGAATGTATATTTATATATAACACAGATTGTCGAGATATCATTCAAAAACTTGGAATATTGAGAATATGTTCATAATTCTTGTGTCAAGAAGCAAAAAAATATATAAAAATATAGTGTATGAAGGACTTAAGTATTTTTGTTTCCATTGCATTTTTTTTATTAGAACTATGGAAATATAAATATTTTGTACTTTGACATTACATCATTTTACTAGTTGAACTCATAAACTCTGGAAGCCTGTAAAGCATCCTAAGAAATAGATCCCAAAGTGCTAAAGAAGTTTTACAATTTTGCTTTTTTAAAATAGCCAATATTGAAAATACACATCTAAACAGTGCTACCTCAAGAAAGCTTAGACATATTTTTTAAAAAGTGAGGTTGGCTAAATATGGATATTTCTTCATGAATCTCAAACATAGAAGAGATTATGTAGAAAAATTGAAGTCTGGGACAAAGTACTGAGGATAAGCTGACCTCAGCAAAATCAGGAAACTGCTTCACAAGTTAAATATACTAAGGTACAAAGTTACACAGGCAGTTATTCTGCAAATAGGTTAACAGCAGCTTTATAAACTTTGGAAACTTATATTGATAAAATGAAGCAAATCTCACTATAGTAACTTGATGAACAGAATAGATGGCAATTACAATGAGAGAGATAAAATATCAGTCAGGAATATGCAAGAAAACTTTAAAAATGCTTAGGTTAATTCACATATTTTCCAAGTTAATTTCATATAAAATCACTTAGACTTTGGGTAATGAAGTTTCGAAGTTTAAGTAATTTATCTCTTTAGAATTCAGGGATACTTGCTGAGATTTTGGAGGACTGGGTAAAGCTCTGAGGTCCTTATTTTTTATAAAATCAGAAAAAGAGGAATTAATAGATATAGATATCCCTGGCTAATAAATGTTCCTTGAAAAAAATTAGGAACAAATAATTAAACCAACTATGTTTCCCAGTTTTCCTTCTTTCTGTGTATGTACGTGTAGCATCAATAATAATCACAGTCAAAAAATTAAAGAGATGAGACATCTGGTGGCATGGATAGAAGAGTAATGAACTACACTTGCAAGGCTGTGGAGCCTCCACCACCACTGTTTAAAACAGAATGGAAAGAGCATCTGTCAAAAATGATTTAAACAGAAATTGAGCTATAAACCTTCATGATCTCCATTCCAATCCCAATATTCTATGAACTGAAAAAAATAGGCAAAGAAATATTCTAGTAGCATTAAAAATCTGTTCGGAATCAAGCTTCTATATCATCATAGAAGTAGTGTATATTAAAAAATTAATTAAAATGTTTACTTGTTTATTTTATGTAACTTTTTAAACTGAATAGCAGGTGAAAAAATAAATGTGAAATCAAATTCAAAAACATTAAATTTAAACTTGATAGAAAAGTCTTCATTTAATTGTCTGTGGTATTTTAAACCACTCATGTTACTCTCTAACTCAAAACTGCATGAAATTCTATAAATAATCATGATTTTAACTTTATACTTTACACTAGGTATCACATTATTTCATTTCAACCTGCTTGAAAGTCTCTTTATCTTGATTTCTTGGCTTTAAAATCCATTATGTCTCTTACAGGATCTCAAGTATATAATGCTTTTATCAAAAATTTCATAGATTGCCCTCCATATAATAGACAAACAACTTTTAAAACTTTGGCACAAGTTCCAATAATTATGTGTTAATTATACAAAAGCAACATCTGAGCTAGTTGCTTTTTACATAGACTTTTCACTCCATTTGTGCCTTTTCAATTGTTCAGTAATATATTCATAATGCTTAAGCAAAAAGGAGAAATAGTAAAATAAGTCATAGGTACATTCAATTAAATACCAGAAGGAGTCATTGAGTTGTGTGGCCTGAACTGCTTTTTAATTTTATTCCAAGTTAATCTGTATAAAGCCCAATTAGTTATAAAGTCTCTGAGTTTTTATCACTTTTGTTTTTTTCCAAAAAGAAGTCATATAGGGAAACTTCAAAGATGCTAGCTTGATCTGATGAAAGTCAATTTAGTCTCCTTGCTTGAAAGGAAATCACGCTCTCAAAAGGTGCTCTGAGAGAGTACAGAGGCATTAGATTTCCTGCATTAAAATAGCATTTGCCAATGCAATGAACAGTTTTCATTGAAGAAGGGAGAGGGATAAGGAGGACAATGAGACCTTTCTAGTTTCTTTCCTCAATGACAACCAGATATATATAAAACTCATTTGTGTGCTCATGCATGTGAGCTATCTCTCTGAAACCTGCAAAAGGTTGAGCATTAGAATTAGAATGCAGTGGCAAGAGAACATTGATATTCCTAGCCTCACAAATAAGTAATAGAAATTGGAAACTATCCAAAAATTACTGGAGTAGAATGCAAAACTGTCACTGATGAACAGAACAAGGTAGGAATAGTTCAAAGATGCCATGTTTTTGAAAGTAAATAAAACTGTGAGGCAATTTAAGGAAAAGAAAAAAACAAAAAACAAACAAAACAAAAAAAAGAACCCAAAAACCAAACAAATTTAAAAAAAAATATCCTTGTTTGCAGAGAAATAACTTCTAGAATTATTCAGTTTTCTGAGGAAAAACTCAAGTGGGAGAATGATGCAGAGTAAACCAAGTACTCAAACAACATAAAAGCTATAGGCCTCTTAGGAAGAAAAGTTATTTTAAATTAACTTAATTTTTAAATGTCTTAAGAAGGTAATGATATTGCCTATCCATCACTTTGTCTCATAGCAACTGCTTTCTGTCCCTTCCTCTAGCATTGCTTGGTCTTTTTTTATTATTTCTTTTATTCTTCTAAGGTTTTGTGTTATTTCTTGTACTTTCATTTCTTCATTCTGTGCCACATTGCATCAGTTATCACAAGATAAATTCTGCCTGATGTCTTTAACTTTGGGTTCTTTCAATTTCCTTATGATTGGGATCTTTCTAATTTATTTGATGTGAATTTACTTCATTATACTATCTCTAATTAGTTCATTATTCTTGTTCCTATAACTACGTGTGTTCCTGAAAATACTGTGTAGTATTTTTTTAATATTTAAATATCAATATTAATATTTTTTACACTTTTTAATGTGTGAGTTAATCCACATTTATTTTCTCCTGTGTTTGTGTAGTACCTGTCACAAAGACTGACTCCTGAGTCATGGCATAACATAGCATGCAAATTATATGATTAATAATATATAATTAGTAAATAATAGAGTTAAAGTGTAGAGAGTATATTATTATCTAATTAACAATATACTTTTAATAAAATACCAATGTATACCCTGAATATATGGAAAGAGACAGCGAAATGCATAGTTGAATCTTAATTTTTCAGTCTGGGAAGAGCCAGTCTTTTTCCTTGTACCAGAAGGAACACCAACACAGTAAATTGTGAAATCCATTATTTGTACTCATATACCAAAAATAAGCAGATCTAACTGACACAATTATTTTTGCACCTTTTATAGTGTTAGCATTTAACCCAACAAATATGAGAGTTAAATTAGTTTCAGTTCCACCAATCTTTTTATTAACTCCAAAATCATATGAACAGGAAATTGCTGATAACTACTCATAGATCAGATCTTACTTCTGGAATGTTCCCTACATTATACTGACAAGGAACCCCTTTCCTAACATCTACCTATTTTCACAGGTGTTTAAGCAGCAAGCTGGGTTTATCAGACTATTGCTGAAGGATGTGTGCAGACACACACAGAGTCTGTGCTGAAGATGTGTTCATTTCCTAGCAAAAGTATTGTTTAAGAAGTGGAGCAGCTCTCTCTCCATGTATAATACTGCAAATATTTGTCTCTCCCAGATGTGCTGGAAAAGACAACTAGTTTCCATGAGGAGCAGAATACTTCCCAGTCTTCACATTTTGGCATCCTGAAGAAGAGCTGTGCAGAATCAAGTCCATTAGAGAAAATTGGAGCATAAACTACATTTGCCTCAGAATTTCAACAAATTTATCATAGCTTGAAAAAAGACAATTATTACTAAATGTAATCACACATGTATTATATGGATATATGTCAAATATGCCTAGTATATATTTAGTGTGCATGAGATTGTAATATGCAATATGAAACAAATAAGTCTTAAAATTCATAAATCATGTTTTCACTGTGAATTTTTCTAGGCTATTACAAGTGCTGCCATACTGAAGCCTAAGGAGAAGGTTCATCTATACTTTTCCTTTTGTCAGCTTTTAATAGATCTAATTGCCTAATTATCTGCTTCAGTGCAGTGGTGGAGTGCTGTAACATTTCTCCTCTCCCCCAGGGAATGTGCACATTCTCCGGGAAGTTGCCATCTGCTTCCATTTAGAATACTGGGGAAACTCATTTAAGCACTGAGGGTTGCCAACTTCATCTGTCACTAGGCTTCATTCAGAAAGGATTGACTGTTTTATTATTCTGATTACTGTTAAAGTTGTAAAGAACATCCTGATAGAAAGAACAGTTTATCAGCAGAAGCAAAAAGATATATTTGTTACTGAAAATGGCCATAGTACTATCCTAACTAAACATAGAAAGCAGATCAAGTCAGCATTTCAGAATTGTAATTTTTACTTTCTTGGCCATGGTTTGATCAGTTGATTAAACATATGTTCTAAAATGTGCCCATGACCATGTACAGTAGACATAAAGCCATGCTAAAACACTATACCCTGGAAAGGAAGTTTTGGGGTTTTTTGGTTTTGTTTTACAGTGTGCAGTTCAACTCCATGCAGTAGTTCACCTCGATTACTGTTTGTAAAATGGAAAGGAGCTCAAGTGCCTTAATAAACCATATGATCTGATGGTTATTACCTGGTACAACAGAAACCAGTTCTAGTGCAACCTGCCTGTGCATCTTCCAAGAGGTTTTACTCCATCTTTTTGGTCTGGGTAATGTGCAAACCCTGAACATATGAAATATTTTTAAAAGACTGACAGTAGAAATGATGGGAGCTTCTTTTTTCTGAAGACCTGTTTGGCTATGCAATCAGTTAAAAAGTGCAGGTAAAGTTTGAAATTTTTTCTGTTCTATACAATGTGTTTAGAAATTAGTAGTAGATCAGGTTGTACACCATCTAGAATTTTGCACGGAGAAAAAAAAAAACCAAGCAGTAATATTAAGAGCAAAATCAAGTAATTTTTGGCTGGGTAGGTAGATCAAGCAAAGAAAAGTTTGTCAAAATTTATATTATATTTGTAAGCTAAAGACCTGTAAGGTTAGTTTCTGACTTTCTAGCCATTGTTTTGGGTTGTTCGATCACCTTTTTTAAGATAAATTTCTACTGGCAGTTACACTCCCATTTGTAACACTTTGAAGCATTTCTAATCCTAACATTTTTAGCTTACTGAGACATTTCCTCATCCAATGTCAGATCAGAATTCCAAACTTTTTCTTTTTTAAGACTTGCCTTCTCTGGTACACATTCTACACAGCAAAACAATCTACCCATGACTACTATGGAACAACTGAAGTAAATTTGAGAAGTACCACATTACTTTGTTTGCCTAAAGATGTGTTTTTAAAGTAAGCTGTAAAATGTTGGCAAAAATATTTCCTTAGTTTTGTATATGCTTAGATAATAAGGTAAAGGGTACAACAGACACTTATGAATAGTTGACCGCAGTGGTGTATCATATGTTCTTCCAAATAGCTTCAGTGAAAGTGAAATTAAAAACTGCTAAAGGAAAACAAATTTAATGCCTTGAGGGCATGATTATATACTAACCTACCATATGAATTCCCCTCCAGTCATTTTTTTTTCTCCAACACTCATATGGAAGCGATTAATTGTATAATCAAGTTACTACAGCATCAAATTCTTCTAATAGCATGCCATTTTGCATTGTTAATTTTTCTCCAGAAGACAAAATAATATAATTGTTGAAACTACAGAGTCTGTATCTTTATCACACCACTGCGCGTCTCTCTTTGCTAACACTATAAATGTTAATGGCTAATTTTAATCACTTTGATATTGATATCCTACTGCTATTATGCAGTGTTCACATAATGAAAGTCAAATAAGGAGTTCTTTTAAAACTTGTATTCTGAAAGCAGTAGAGAATCTTCATCAAAGGTGGAGACGCTTCCATCATGAAGTGGGAGTTGATGTTGATTGCATTGTGATTGTCTATTATCTTTCTGTAAATCCTGATCATAATTTTCTGTATAATTAGAGTCCATTGATATTAAAAGATAGAAAGGAAAATAAAACAAAACAAACAAAAACAATTAATTAAACTTAGTGATAAATTAGAAAGAAAAAATTTGTCCCTAAAAGCTTTGAAATCAAGCTATATTTTGAAACAATTATATCCTCTTTTCATCTTCTACTACCAAAACAGCTGAACTCAAGCTATCAAAATATAAAGCAAGTCTAATTTAATGTTTCTTTTAAAATCAATATTTATACATTTTATAACATCTTTTTTCAAATACTTGTGTTCTGTAATTTCAAATGAACATACTCAAAGAAAAAAGAGTATAATAAATCTTTGTCCTACTCTGAAATGACACTGTGATTATATTAACTTCTAGACTTGTCCATCCACACCTTCTTTTTCACATCTCGGTTTCTTTGCAGGACAATTAGTTATACCCTTCATTTTGTGGCTTAGTTTTGTCTTGTAGTTTAGATACAATAGTTTATAATTTAGATATAATGGTATCAACTAGGCTGTGTGGATCCATCCATTATAGCTGCATCTACTTCATGCACATATATACATGTACATCTCATATTTTATGAGATTAACTGCATTAATTTAACCTTTCCCATTTTTACAATACCACACATAGTATTTATCATTAAAGTATTGCTCAGTTGTTGTTGTTTCCTTGTAACAGATTTCTCTTAAAAACACAGTTAATGTTCAGAACCTGCATATTTCATTTGATTCTAGAAAATATATACATTTTTGCATTTGATCATTATTTCTACTTTATGTTTCATCCCAATCATTATCTTTACACTGTGTATTTTTCATAGAAGAATCACAGTTTCAAAATCTGTATTAGTGCATCAATAAAATAAAAATGACAGATGGCTAACACCTATTCATAATATTCCAAAGCCTTAAAGACATCTTCAAGTTTGACTTCAGTATCTTCAACTATTTTATCTCTACATTTAAAACTACTTCCACAATCTCAGGAACTTGATATCTGACTTCTATTTAATTCACTTAGACTCAGGAAGTTTGACACAATGGTACTTAAGAACCCTCGGAACCCAAATTCAGTAGTGCTTCACTAAATTATCTACCATAATTATCTACAAGATCAGCTCTTTCCACAGTGAATCTTGCCATGTACATATTAAATTTATGAACAGTCTGATGACCCTTTTTCTGTAAGATTCAGAAATGTCTTTCAGGTCAGGGTCAAGCCATTCGCCTTCCTAAACAAATTTCTTTATGAAGTCAATAAAATCATTGTCTATCACATCTTGAATCCATGAATAGGTATTTCTTTCCAAACAATGTCAGAAGGTAAACTAGAGGATTTTAGAGTTTCCAGACAGGTCTCTGCTATGACCTGAGGTTTAAAGTAGCTCTCATGGGAGAGAAGAAATATGGTTTGCATCCAAGTGTCCTATTTTCAGGGGAAGCATGCTATCTGCTGAGAGTTCAGAGCTTCTCAAAGGGATTAATGTCATCTTATGGTAGTGTGGCTAAGGTGATAACTGCTGCAGCAGGGTGGGAATTGAGTCAATTTTAATGACTTCATAGCTGAATGCACAAGTCTAAGTGTAATTATCTTTAGCTGCAAACTTGGCAACACCACTTATTTAATGAATTACTGTGGTGTCGCTGCTATTTTTTGATGCATCTTTCCCTTATATCTTTCTTTTCCAGATACATGTCTTTTTCTCTCTGAAATTCTATTACCACCAATTTTTAATAAGAAATTGAAAGAATTGGTCAGTTAATTAAAACTAAATAATTGTTTTGGAGGGCTTTCTTTTGGAACTTCATTTTTATATATTAATCTTTCTGATATATTTCTGAGAATTGCATATAGTAAGTATTCCTGAAGAACATTTGCTGGTCAGTGTTTCATACTACCACATTTTTCAGCAGACATGTGAGTGTTTGCATTACTTTAGATTCTGAATGTCCAAGATATATTCCTTAGCATCAAGTCTTTCGTTACGAATTTGCCTGTTTTTCATTTTGTGGTGAGATTTGATGTCACACAGAGTCTGTATCACACATTCAGGGTCATAGCTGCCATTTTAGCTCACTGAGCTCAAACAAGATAACCACCGAAAAGTCAGATAAATCATTAAACAGTTCATCTCCTCCATAAGAGTGTTGTACTTGTCTGGTAACAACAGTTCATAGTCATGACATGTAAAATAGCTGTGGAGTTTAATGGATCTCTAACGGATGCATTTGGAGGGCATAACAATGTAAAAACTATTTTTTCACTTGTTTTCAATATTTTGGCTTGGGTAGTTGCTACATAATAGGCACAAGTTTCTCATAAAGAAATGGTTTGTCTTTAAGGTACAAGAAAAAATTATAACTTGTATTCTTTTAAGTTGGAGTTTTGATGATCATGATTGACATTGTATTTTCTAAAAGCTTGCAGCAATTTTAAAAATCACCCAACATGGCCAAAAAAAAAAAAAAAAAAAAAAAATCTATGTTTAGCAGTAAGACTGCACATTTTAGCTCAAATGTCTATTGAATTTTAATGTTCCATAACCCTTTTGCCTCAGTCTTCACCAACAAGTGCTCCAGTCACACTACCCAATTCACAGAATTAAAAGACAGGGGCTGGGAGAATAAACTACTGCCCACAGTAGAAGACCAGGTCTGAGAATGCCTAAGGAATTCAAAACAGCCCAAGTCCATGGGATCTGGTAAGAGGTGTCCAGGGGTTCTGAGGAAACAGGCAAATGTTAAGCAGCTGTGCTCCATGCTTGGACAGTTGTGACAGACTGGTGAAGTTTCCACTGGAAAGGGGGATGTCACCAAGTTTTGTGCTGTGGTTATGCTCTAGAGGGAAGGGATACTATCCTGAGTGACTTTGACAGGCTTGAGAGGTGGGCCTATGTGAAGCTCAGAAAGTTTCTAAAGGCAAGAAGGGTGATTCCTTGTATCTGGACAATCCCAAACGTGGATTCACACTGGCCAAAAAGTAGATTAAGAGCAACCTCGAGCAGAAGAACTTGAAGATATTGGAGATCGAAAAACTGAATATGAGTCTATAACATGCACTTGCAGCCCAGAAAGCCAACCACATCCTGGGTTGCATCAAAAGCAGCTTGGCCAATAGGCTGGGAGGATGTGATTCTGCCCCTCTCTTCCTCTCGTGAGACCCCACCTGGGGTTCTGCATTCAGCTCCAGAGCCCCCAACATAAGAAACATGTGGACCTCTTGAAGTATGTCCAGAGGAGAGCCATGGTATGACCAGATGCTGGAGCAAGCTGATCTTCTCTGAAGAGAGGCTGGGAGAGATGGAGTTGTTCAGCCTGGGGAGGAGGAAGCTCTCCAATACCTAAAAGCGGTTAGAGTAAAGCGGCCCTTTATCATGTAGTACAATGTTAGGACAAGAGGGAATGGCTTTACACTGAAAGGGAATAGGTTTAGATCAAATATTGGGAAGAAACCCTTTAGAGGTGGTGACACACTGAAGCACTCAGAAGTGGCTTGTATCTTTGGAAGTATTCAAGATCAGGTTGGATGGGGCTCTGACCAATCTGGTCTAGTGCAGGATGTCCCTTCCAACTGTTCTGTTATTCTCAAGTGATACATTTCCCTGGGAAGTGACTCACATAGCCGTTGCTGGAAACAGGCTGCAAGGCTAGATATAAAAGTTGTATGGAAAAACTCGAGATGTTTTTATGTTACAGTTTTTATCCTTCTCTAAATGAGAACTGTCTTAGTAGACCTGCCAATGCACTGTACATAAATGCTATATTCAGAGGCTATGACAGAACAGGACCTTCAGCAATCAAAAACTTTTTACACATGCCCAAAGAAATGTGAATTTCCCCTTTTATTTTCAATATTGTATGTTTTTTAATCTGTTCACTTTAATTCTTTTTTCCCGGCAATTTTATTTTGTTCTGTGTTGTTTTAATTTCAAGGATAATACACACAGAAGGGACATCACATGAATCCCCCAGAAAGTGCCCTTGACATTTGCTAAAATATTACTATGACTACTAAGAATAGCTTTATCAGAGCTATTGCAGCAGAAAATATCTTGAAAACAATTACAAACTTGTAAAATTCAAGTCATTATGCCTGCTACAGGATTGTTTTTATTATCTTTAAGAAAAAAAAATAATACAGAATTTATCAGTGTCAATGAATTGATGGAATTTGAAATATACAAATTAGTTAGTTTTCTCACATACCCTTGGTCACAGAACAGTATTCCCCTTTATTTGAACCAATTCTATGTTTTAAAGATCAATATGCTGTGCTGATAAAGTGGTGTCACATAGTCTGCAGAGAAGTCTGGTTTGATTCACACCTCTGATAGACCTACAAAGTTACCAATCTGTTCACCCTCCATGGGGTCCACAAACAGATCCACAGTACACTCTCAGTTCTCTCATTTGAGACTGTAGTTCAGATTAATCCATGTCTAGAAATGAGCAATACTGCATCCAACCTGAATATTGCATATAGCTAGCATGATCAAGAGGAAAATTTTAATTTCTTTACATCCTGTAATTAGAAGCCCTAACACCCCTGAGAGCTTTTGGACATAAAAACATCTGCCTTAAAGGAAACTAAGCAAGATCCTCTTGGCATCTAAAGGTTTAAAGCAAAGATTTGCAGATAGTAGACTCACCCATGTGAAGTTATAAGTTGAGTGAAAGCAAGAAAAGGTAAGTGACCTAATTATGATGTGATCAAGAAGTCAAGTCAGACTTCTGCATTTCAGGAAAGATTATTTGCTGTGTTTGTTATTAAAACCTCACTCTAAAATTATGTTGCCAGTTCTACATGTTTAGATTTTAGAACAATTATATTTTCATGAAGTTTTCCTCTAACTTTTTCATTTTCACTCACAATGCTGAACAACATTAGTATTTTAATTTCATTTTTATTCCAAAAATACAAATGGAAAGGTACTTTAAAGGTATTTTTTCTAAACATAATTACAAAATAATAATAAAGCTCTCTGTATAGAATCCACTCAACTGATAGATTTACTAGACAGAAGGCATATATTTACATCAGATTCTGAGCTGTTTTTAATGAGTTCCACTAAAGCAACTTAATATAAAACTTCTTTTTTTAAAAGACTGTTATGAAAAGCTTAATGTTTAGACTAAAATTAATGTTTTTCCGTGCTATTCTTTCTCAAAAAACTTTGCAACTTTTCCTACAGCACTGAACAATCTGTCTTCACTTGTGTCTTTATAAAAACCTTTTTAATAGTTATCTTCTCCATTTAATCTAAATTTTTCCCAGTTTACCAATGTCTTTCTTCTAATGTAATGCCAGCTTTGCATGCCCACAGAATTTTTTTAACCATGGCAACACAGAAACTATTGTCTTATTTGATCCTAAACATAATTCCTCAAGACATCCACTTACATGCATTACTAAATATCGGTTTCTCCTCTTTCATATATGTCTCAGCTTCACTTTTGGAGTTGCAAAAGTTAAAAAAATAAAAGGTAATAAGATCAGAGTCATTCAGTCCTAGACACAAAATTCTACCATTCCACCAGAAGATTCTAGGTCCTAATGCAGTGTGTTTGGAAAACAAAGCAAAAAAATAGTAATCATTATGTTTCTAAGAAATCATAGCAATCTGTAAGGAATTATTCCCTTGAGGTCAGTGTAAGTTGAAGACAATTCTTTGCAGGACTTGGTTTATAATAAGCAAAATTGAATGCAATTGTAAAATTAGCTGTCACTCAGTCAAAAATTTTGATATTAAAGGAGTAGAAATTATGTTGCAACATACGCAGTAGCTGTTTTAGGAAGTATTCATGGTCTATTTTGAATCTTATTAGATTGAGCATGGATTTTTTTTTACTTTCATTAGAATAATAAGTCAAAATTGTTCCAATATGATGTTTTGCCCAATGCTTCTGAGACTGGTCCAAGAGGTTAAAACATGCAATACTGTTCAAACACTATTGCTAAGTGTCAATTTACATAAAATTGAAGGCACTTTTATACACTAAGAATGCAAATAATCTGAAATATTACTGCAGTTATTAATGTGACTGCTAGTTCTTCACGGTCGACAAATGTTTATGGTGTTCTCATATGGCAGATTTTACAGAACACAAGAATTAGAATCACACCTAAACATCCTCTGAAGGCATTTAGGAATATGCCCCATCTTTGTTTATTTTCAGAATAAGTTAATTACCAGCAGCTGCTCTTCTGATAGTAATAAGCTATCAAATATTAATAACAAATTTTAAAAAGACATAACAGTATCATATTTATGTGTGTTTGTGCATGGGTATGTATGCTTACTCCTCTGAATTTTATGTTATATTTTAAGGGAATGAAAGAATTTAAGATATTTTCAAAGACCAACACGAAGAAATAAAGTCTGAAGAAAACAGCCTCTTAGAAGTGCAGTTTTTAGTACAGTGTGATATTATTCTTTTTTTCTTTTCTGGAAACCAGTTTACTGATACTGTTACAGTTAACAATTAACTTTTTTTCAAAAAGCAGCATTTCTGAGTATAGTGCAAAAAAACAAGGTTTTAATTTTAAAACTGATCTTTGAAAGTTAACATATATTTCACTGAAAGAGTAATGATTTATTTTCATTTAAACTCTATAGTACTCCTACTGTTAAAGCATTTATTTTTCATTTATCACAATGCAGACTATTGTAATCTGATTTATAGAACAGTTTTCAAATTAGTTCCTATTTTGAAAAAATCCAAAAACATAAGAGATTGGCAGAGACATGAACATTCAGATGTGCATCTCTCAGTGATAGAGAGACACAAAAACAAACCCTAAAAAAGCAAAAGCCACAATTATTTAGCTATTTATTTTTTACTACAAAAAGTCTTGGATTTCAGCAAACGTTATAATAAACAGAAGACCAGATCTAGAACAAGACTCAGACACCTAGTTGCATTTCAGAGAAAAATGAAAAATAGAACCAAACCAAGAAGACTAACCAAAAACCAATTTTAAAAATCCCCAACAAAACACAAACCATAACAAAGAAACAATATCCCTTAAAACCCCCGCAAAGAAAACTAAAACCAAGCCAAAATAGCCAGACCCACCCACACAGAAGGCAACGAACCAACGAACCAACCAACCAATCAACCAACCAAAATAATTGGGAACAGTAAAGGTATTCTTCATTTTTAATTTCTTATATTTTAATTTGTTTTTAATTTCTATATTTTAAATATAGAAACCTTGCAGGCAGAAACTATAAAAGCATATGTGTTATTTTTAAATCTTCAGGTAAACATTCCAGAAAATTTTCAAAAACTTAAACCAAATTGAGTAATAACTGAAGGAACTATTCATATTGTTTTGGTTTAAGTCTGAGCATCTATCTTTTGCAAAAACTTCAGGTGGACAGGTATGCGAATCAAAATAGGAAAGTTCAACTTGTAAAATCTTGCAGCACAACAGAAAAAAAATGGAGATCTAAGACTGATTTATAATTTTTAAACTCTTGAGTGTTCGTACTTCATACTACTAAAGAAAGGCACTTTGATGCCACCTGTGAAAACCAGCCTGCAGTCCCATTCCACAAGATAGGCACTCACAATTTGTTCTTCCAAGCAGGAAATGAAGTGTGACAATAAACCTAATGCTTGTAGGATTAAGTAATGCTTATAGGATGCAAGGTGATTATATGGTGGGCTCCTGATCAGCAATTTAAGCCATTCCCTAAAGATATATGAATGAATAATGTGTGCTGTACACAGTTTATCAAGAACAGTGCAGCCAGCAGGACTAGGAAGGGATCATCAACACGTACTCAGCAGACGTGAAGCCACATGTGGAGTGCTGCATTCAGTTCTGGGCCTCCCCCTTTAAAAGGACATTGAGGTGCTGGAGTGTGTCCAGAGAAGGGCAATGAGGGCACCTCATCAAGAGTCTAGGAAACATGACTGCGTTGGTTTCACGTGCTGGGGAGGGGTGGATTCGCCTCAGGGAAAGCTCCACGAGGCCGAATGGAGGGGCTGTCCTGTCTCTGGGAGCTTCCCCTGTGAGCTGCTGGAACCAATCAGAGAGCTGATTTGGTGATGGACAGCTCAGAAAACCAATGAAAATTATTTTGCTGTCACAAATCACAGTGGCTCAAGTTAACTAATCTGTCTTTCGGCTTCCGGCCTCGAGTGGTGCGGGGGGTCTGTGGCTGGGGTCCCAGCCCTGGCCCTGGCTCTGGCTCTGGTGGGGGCCTGGCCTGGCCGCATGGTCCCTGCCCCCTGACCGCATGGCTCTGGGCGGCCCCGGCACTGGCCTGGTGGCCTCCAGCTCCGCATGACCCCAGCACCAGCTGCATGGCTCCAGCACCGGCTCTCCAGTGGCAGAAGAGGGCTCCAGCTGCTCATGTGACTTCTTCACAATCTGGATACAATTTTAACTTCTTGATGCCTAGATAAGATTCTTGATCTCCTGAGCTCTCCTGAATGAGAAGAAATAAAGCATGGAGACTACAGAGGTCAGCGGAATGAAGATAAAGTTCCTGGTGGAAAGAGATTGAAAAGATGCAACTGATAAGTAGCTGAAATTTTTTTTTGTGGGCTAAGGGGATTGTGATTACACTACAATTCCTTTAAACTGTGAGATATACTTGGGGAGGTTTGGGTGTTTTGAGAAGAAGATTTTTTGCCTTGAAGAAATGGAGCTCTCTCTCTCTGTTCTGGGACTGGAATATAAACAGAGATATTTGATAGAGAAGGAGATGAAGAGAATTTTGTTTTTCAGCAGCATGCCTTTAAAAGTGGTATCCCAAGTGTGTAACATAACCCATAGCACAGCTCTGGAAGGACTGTGAAAAATGAGAGGAGAGTCATAATCTGCAATATTTTCATGGGCGGATGTAGATTGTGGAGGTGAATACACACCCTAAGCTTAAACTAAAAAAGGAACTTTCTCTCATAAGTGAACTGAAATGATTATTTGAGTGGATAACTGACTGAAGTGTTCTCTGTATGTTGTTGGTAAAAAATGTGGAATGAAGGGAGGAGGGAATAATCTAGGAATCTAATTCTGAACTCTTTTTTGTGTTATCAATAAATTTCTTCTTTTACCTTTTTAAGTTTTGGGCCTGCCTTGTCTCTACCCCTGGGTCCTGTCTCTAAAAAAATTAAATATATTAAGGTTGGCAAACCCAAGTCACACCGTGACAATGTCATATAAGGAATGGCTGAGGGACTTGGATTTTCTTGGTCTTGAGAAGAGGAGGCTCAGGGGGAATCATAGTGCTCTCTACGAGTACTTGAAAGGAGTTTGTAGCAAGGTTTTTAGCTGGTCTCTTCTGCTATGCCTGCAGTGAGGGAACAAGAAAAATGACCCTGAGTGAGAGAGGGAAAATTCAGTTTAGCTGTTGTCACTGTCAGGTGGTCAGGCATTGGGATAGGTTGCTCAGGGAGGTTGTCACCTATTTGGAGTCACCCTGGCTTGAGGTGTTTAGGAGATGTTTGGATCTGGCGCTGAGTGTTGTGGTATAGTGGTTTAGGGATTACTGTGGTAGTGCTGAGTTGATGGCTGGAATTGATTATCTTAAAGGTCTCTTCCAATCCTAATGATTCAATGATTCTATAATATTAGTACATGTTGCTAGGCTAAAGGAGGAAGGTGGCATGTATGATTTGATGGCAGAAAGAGATAAAATCTTATACAGGTCTTGATGTCTGAAGTCCATGCAGATCTTGAGATAACCTAAATATTTCCATTTCAACTGGACTTCAGCCATAATGCAATGTAAATACCCAAGACTGGTATTCCCTGATTGCTCAAATCAGAGAATCAAGACATCAACTGTTCATAATTCCACACTTTTAGCAGTGAGAATCTATGATGACAGATACTGTTACTGAGCTTAGAAATTTGTGGAATAAAGACGTTTGTGGAATAAAGCTGTGCTTTTAATTTATTTATGTTTGTCATATATAGGAATGCTAAGTGTTACCAGTGGAGAAGAAGACCAAAAAAAAAACAAACAAAAAAAAAAAACAAACCCCAAAAAACAAAAAAACAGACAAGCTCTTCCAAATAGATGAGGACTGATTAGAAATAGAGATTTAAGTATTTATCTTGCCCTGGACAAACAAGCATGCAAAGCCTTTAGAGTCTTCATAAAAGTCATGTTATGAAGAGTTCATGTTTCTGACACTGGGCATATGTGCCAGGGAGAATGCTTCAGAAGGGTAATTTATATTGCAGCTCTATCCTAGAATAGAGATTTCATGTATTATTTTTCTCTGTCTTGCAGTTTTGAGCAATAAGTTCAGTGTAAAAGAATTATGAGAAATTATGATAGTGAAAAATTATGGTATGGACAAATATTGTTTTAGGTACTTGCCAGCAAATCCTAATAAAAGCATGGGTAGATTAATAGAAGTATAAAATTTAAAGGAAACAATGCATTCAGATCCATAATTAAAGTTTGAAGGGAGATGAGAAGAGAGAATTATAAAAGCCTAGCTCTTTCAAATTCTCATACATTTGTTAGAGTGTTTAAACTGGATTTATTTCCATTTTGCTTCATTACATGTGACAGTCCCTGCTAAAATGATGATATGCTAAGACTAAGAAGTCAGCTTCTGGTTGGATACATTATGTGATCAGACTGAACTGCAAGGCACTGATGGATAGCTGAAACCCCTGCTGTGAAAGAAAATCAGTCTGTAGAGGCCATAGAGGTCAAATTTTTCTGGTAATTAGTTGTGTACCCAGAAACTACAACAGTCATTTAAGATCTCACAAAGGGTACTCTTCTCTTCTGCCTGTGAACTCTTCTCCCTTCTTTTCAGACCTTTGATCTGTATGAAATTTATTTTGCAGCTTTTTGACTGTATTAAAATTGTGGAAAATGATACAGTGTCATGAAGTGTTGCTATAACTTATTCATAGTGCTCTGCTTACATAATCATGAATTTCCATTCCAACTTGTAACCATCTGGAAGCCACCAGGATCTCTACCATATAAGAAAGAATTCCTGTCTTGTCCTATAAAATGCAACTAAATAGGCTTTTATTTTATATCTCGGCCGCTGCTCTCAAAGCATCAATTCATGCAGAGGTCCAGAAAAGCTGGCTAGTCATGGGTGGATTATGGTGATATATCCCCCCCGCCAGGCCTCTGGGCTGAACACCTGAACTGAAATATTGCTTGTGTGTACCCCAAATTTCACTTCCCAGAAATTTCCCTTCCCTTCTCAGAAACTTCCCTTCCTGGAAATTTCCCTTCCCTTCCCTTCCCTTCCCTTCCCTTCCCTTCCCTTCCCTTCCCTTCCCTTCCCTTCCCTTCCCTTCCCTTCCCTTCCCTTCCCTTCCCTTCCCTTCCCTTCCTTCCCCTTCCCTTCCCTTCCCTTCCCTTCCCTTCCCTTACCCTTCCCTTCCCTTCCCTTCCCTGAAACTTCCCTGAACTTCCTGAACTTCCCTGAAACTTCCCTGAACCCTGCCTGAAACTTCCCTGAAACTTCCTAAACTTCCCTGAAACTTCCCTGAAACTTCCCTGAAACTTCCCTGAAACTTCCCTGAAACTTCCCTGAAACTTCCCTGAAACTTCCCTGAAACTTCCTGAAACTTCCCTGAAACTTCCCTGAAACTTCCCTGAAACTTCCCTGAAACTTCCCTGAAACTTCCCTGAAACTTCCCTGAAACTTCCCTGAAACTTCCCTGAAACTTCCCTTCCCTGAACTTCCTGAAACTTCCCTGAACTTCCCTTCCCTGAGAACTTCCCTTCCCTGAAACTTCCCTATTCCCTGAACTTCCCTGAACTTCCCTGAAACTTCCGTAACTTCCCTGAAACTTCCCTGAAAACTTCCCTGAAACTTCCCTTCCCTGAAACTTCCCTTCCCTGAAACTTCCCTTCCCTGAAACTTCCCTTCCTGAAACTTCCTTCCCTGAACTTCCCTTCCCTGAAACTTCCCTTCCCTGAAACTTCCCTTCCTGAAACTTCCCTTCCCTGAAACTTCCCTTCCCTGAAACTTCCTTCCCTGAAACTTCCTTCCCTGAAACTTCCCTTCCCTGAAACTTCCTTCCCTGAAACTTCCCTTCCTGAAACTTCCCTTCCCTGAAACTTCCCTGAAACTTCCCTGAAACTTCCCTGAAACTTCCCTGAAACTTCCCTGAAACTTCCCTTCCCTTCCCTGAAACTTCCCTGAAACTTCCCTGAAACTTCCCTGAAACTTCCCTGAAACTTCCCTGAAACTTCCCTTCCCTGAAACTTCCCTTCCCTTCCCTTCCCTTCCCTTCCCTTCCCTGAAACTTCCCTTCCCTGAAACTTCCCTTCCCTGAAACTTCCCTTCCCTGAAACTTCCCTTCCCTGAAACTTCCCTTCCCTGAAACTTCCCTTCCCTGAAACTTCCCTTCCCGGAAACTTCCCTTCCCGGAAACTTCCCTTCCCGGAAACTTCCCGGAAACTTCCCTTCCCGGAAACTTCCCTTCCCGGAAACTTCCCTTCCCTGAAACTTCCCGTCCGGAAACTTCCCTGAAACTCCCTGAAATCCCTGAAACTTCCCTAAACTTCCCTGAAACTTCCCTGAAACTTCCCTGAAACTTCCCTGAAAACTTCCCTGACACTTCCCTGAACTTCCCTGAAACTTCCCTGAAACTTCCCTTCCCTTCCCTGAAACTTCCCTTCCCTTCCCTGAAACTTCCCTTCCCTTCCCTGAAACTTCCCTTCCCTTCCCTGAAACTTCCCTTCCCTTCCCTGAAACTCCCTTCCCTCCCTGAAACTATCCCTTCCCTTCCCTGAACTTCCCTTCCTCCCTGAAACTTCCCTTCCCTGAAACTTCCCTTCCCTGAAACTCCCTCCCTGAAACTTCCCTTCCCTTCCCTAAAACTTCCTCCCTGAAACTTCCCTTCCCAAAACTTCCCTTCCCAAAACTTCCCTTCCCTGAAACTTCCCTTCCCTGAAACTTCCCTTCCCTGAACGTCCCTTCCCTGAAACTTCCCTTCCCTGAAACTTCCCTTCCCTGAAACTTCCCTTCCCTGAAACTTCCCTTCCCTGAAACTTCCCTGAAACTTCCCTGAAACTTCCCTGAAACTTCCCTGAAACTTCCCTGAAACTTCCCTGAAACTTCCCTTCCCTGAAACTTCCCTTCCCTGAAACTTCCCTTCCCTGAAACTTCCCTTCCCTGAAACTTCCCTTCCCTGAAACTTCCCTTCCCTGAAACTTCCCTTCCCTGAAACTTCCCTTCCCTGAAACTTCCCTTCCCTTCCCTTCCCTGAAACTTCCCTTCCCTGAAACTTCCCTTCCCTGAAACTTCCCTTCCCTGAAACTTCCTTCCCTGAAACTTCCCTTCCCTGAAACTTCCCTTCCCTGAAACTTCCCTTCCCTGAAACTTCCCTTCCCTGAAACTTCCCTGAAACTTCCCTGAAACTTCCCTTCCCTGAAACTTCCCTTCCCTGAAACTTCCCTTCCCTGAAACTTCCCTTCCCTTCCCTTCCCTGAAACTTCCCTTCCCTGAAACTTCCCTTCCCTGAAACTTCCCTTCCCGGAAACTTCCCTTCCCGGAAACTTCCCTTCCCGGAAACTTCCCTTCCCGAAACTTCCCTTCCCTTCCCGGAAACTTCCCTTCCCTTCCCTGAAACTTCCCTTCCCTTCCCTGAAACTTCCCTGAAACTTCCCTGAAACTTCCCTGAAACTTCCCTGAAACTTCCCTGAAACTTCCCTGAAACTTCCCTGAAACTTCCCTGAAACTTCCCTTCCCTGAAACTTCCCTTCCCTTCCCTGAAACTTCCCTTCCCTTCCCTGAAACTTCCCTTCCCTTCCCTGAAACTTCCCTTCCCTTCCCTGAAACTTCCCTTCCCTGAAACTTCCCTTCCCTGAAACTTCCCTTCCCTTCCCTGAAACTTCCCTTCCCTTCCCTGAAACTTCCCTTCCCTTCCCTGAAACTTCCCTTCCCTTCCCTGAAACTTCCCTTCCCTGAAACTTCCCTTCCCTGAAACTTCCCTTCCCTGAAACTTCCCTTCCCTGAAACTTCCCTTCCCTGAAACTTCCCTTCCCTGAAACTTCCCTTCCCTGAAACTTCCCTTCCCTTCCCTGAAACTTCCCTTCCCGGAAACTTCCCTTCCCGGAAACTTCCCTGAAACTTCCCTTCCCGGAAACTTCCCTTCCCTTCCCGGAAACTTCCCTTCCCTTCCCGGAAACTTCCCTTCCCGGAAACTTCCCTTCCCTTCCCTTCCCGGAAACTTCCCTTCCCTTCCCGGAAACTTCCCGGAAACTTCCCTTCCCTTCCTGGGAACTTCCCGAAAACTTCCCTTCCTAACCCAGAAATGTCCCTATCTGGAAACTTTGCTTTCACAAAACTTCTTTTCCCAGAAACTTCCCTTCTTGGAAGATTGCCTTCCCAACCCGGAAATTTCCATTTCCTTTTCAGAAAGTTTCCTTCCCTTCCCGGAAAGTTCCTTTTGAGAGCAACATTTCTGATGCATTGTATTATTTTAATTATTAGTTATCAATTATTAATTAGAATTATTAATTATTAGTTATTGGTTATTAATTAGAAATATTAATTATTAATTATTAATTTTATTTATTTATTTATTTATTTATTCTTTTATTTCCAAGTATATTGGTGGACAGCAAGTTGGGTCCTTATCTGTGCAAAAAAAAATTCACGAGTAGACTAAGTTTTTCTTAATTTCCACCAAAGATATTCAAGAGCAGGATTCCCTTGAAATTGTTTAGAATTTTTCTTTATGTCTGTTTCACTGTCTAATTACTTTCCCTGTCAACACTGCTCAACAAATTCCTTTGTAGTTGACCTTTGTTACCCAGGGAATGTTTTGTACACATTAAAGGCTTGCTCCTTGCTGCTATCCCTGGGAACAGGTATTTCCATCTCCTAGGGCTGTATTCCTCTAGTGATCGTAATTGACCATAACTGTATTTCACTTTGGACCCTCTGTCTCATAGTACTTTCAAGAAAGTTGTGCTTTTACTTTTCGGTGTTTCTATTTCACAATCTAGCACCCTGTAACATTTCAGAAAAAACTCTCAATCAATCTTGAAGCAAATCACACATTTCAGTTACTATTTTGAGTGACTTGAGACAGAAAGAGTAAAAAAACAAACCCTCAGGGTTCTTACAAATTAATCAAATTAGGCAAAGCCTGTCCCAGATGTGGTGAAAAGTCTGGGAGTGGGGGAAAGTGGATGTAGTGTGTGACACAACCAAGTAATATTCTAGTGTTATTTGATCTAGATCAGCCAATTATGTTAATTGAGTTTCAGATTTTATTAAATTTACTGAATTTTTTAAAATTTGAAAATTAAGTCTTTGTCATACCTTTATAAAAGCATATGTATTTTAAAAGAAATTTTGTGGAACTTGGTGTAAGTGAACTGTCAGCACATAAGGAATATTTGCTCTTTTCTGTCTTTTACTGAATTGTTCAAGCATCTTTTTGCCTATACCGTGTAACAATTTGACCTGAAGAACTTCACAGTCACAGAAAACCTGGTGTTATCTTTAGAAAGAGATATGATGACAGCCATGTTAAAAGAATAAAAATTTTCTCAATTAAGTCCAGTCTACCTTTGGACAAAATTATTGGTATATTGGGATATTATAACATTGAAATATTTCAAAACACATTTATTCCTAAAATCAAGAGCAGCTGTCGCTTTGCTTCAGGGCTACATGAATCCACAGACATTTCAGTTCCCTGTGGATTATTTATAAATAAAACCCCCCAAAACCTAAATCAAAGCTGTTGGAATTTGTTTAACTTTGTCACCTCCCTACCAACTTGAATGCACACAGAGGAGATATTCAGAGATAAATTATGTTTTTTGTTAGAGGGAAGTGGCACAGTGACAGAGTACAAGTGTATGTTCAAGGATATGAGCATGCTGGTTGCTGTACATGTGGCAAATGCTGCAGTGGTGTAGGAGCCTCTTCTCCCAGCCAAATGCCTGCTGCTTCCCGAGGCTGTTAGGCCCTGTGCAATCTAAGATGCAGGTCACGTTTTCTAATAAATAAGAGCTGGTGTGGGTGTGGGATAATTAAGCACCTTTTTAATTATTTAATTACAAAAACATATCTGATTTTTTTACATATCAGGCAACCTGCTACAGAGGCAATTGATAACAAAGTGAATCTTCAAGCATATCTTAAATCAATAAACATGATTAATCCATTAACCATATTTAGACAAAGGTATAGTTTGACAAAACTTTCTCATATATGAAAGAGCCAAAGGACTAAGTTGAAAGGGAACAAGCAGAAGCAGAGACATTAAAGATGCAAAGTAAATAAGAGAAATGTAACTAAAGCATGGGATAATTTTGGAACTTTGTTTCCTAAATGCAACAGGAGCTGTGTACATAGACATTAGCACTGTCTCCTTCTGAAGTTTCAAAAAAAGAGACATTTTAAATTCCTCTTTAAATGAATTTGAATGGGCTCTACAATAGCAAAAATGATTTCATTATATACTTCTCCTATCTCAATTGTAGACAAATGTCTAACATAGCAAATCAGCACAAAGTGACAGGTCAGAAGGTAGTCCTTGAAACTTGGCTTGTATCTTAAATTTTAATAAGCAAGGGTGTGACATTCCCAGCCTCATGTCTAAATTATTTTCAAATTCCTATCTCCCTTTTTCAGCCAAAGCACTATCATGAACACTCTATAAAACTAAAAAAAAAAAAATTCTGTTCAAATATCAACTTTAATAACAATTTTACTTACCTTTGTCAAATATAAGTCTATATTGCTATGAAAATGAGGAATTATTTCATGAAAGTATTTCTTAAATTAAGGATAAGCATTGTTCAAGTTTTCTGCGTATAATGTGTGTAGAGCCCTTATTTAATATTTTCTTTTAGTGAAAGTACCGGCTAATTAACATATCAATATCCTACTGCAGACAGGGATTTTCTGTGGTATTTAACACAAATCTCATACTTGAACTTTTCTAATTATATTAATTATCTTTACCTTTTGTCTGACAGATAGTGGAGGATATTAAAAAGAATCTAATACCTGGACTTCATAGTATGAATGTAAATCATAGAGAAAGTGCTGATTTACTGTTATTACCAGTAGCCATGGCAAATGTGAGACTGAAACAAAATGGTGGATTTAAAACTGCAGAAGTTCACAGAATTTTCTTTGACATTTCTGCTCAGCAATAGTAGGAACAAGCAATGGACTGCAAGATGCAAGATCTACAGGATGCCAGACATAATTTAGAAAGATAAAAGGAGCTCTCATACTATTCCACCAAATCATGACCATTAAAATATTAGATATCTAGGCCAGTATCCCAAACAATGGAAAAAAACAGATGTAAGATGTAGCCATCACCCTCTGTATGTAGAGAGAAAAGGTTATAACAACCCTGTTATCCTCATAAATGGTTATTTTTCGTTTTCTAGACTTGAACTATATTCTTCTCATCCCTTTCCTATACATTTTATATAGTATATCATTTTCCATAGACATTAGGAAAGCCATACAGTGTAAAAACAAGTACAACAAAAGAAAGGAGGGAGGACATTCCATGTCAACTCAGTACTTAAAGCAAGTTTCAGAGAAATCAAAGTATATGCAAATGGTAAATGGAATTTAAAAATATTAAACTTTTTCACATAAAAAGTTTATATTTGAGAATCCGATTTAAAGAAAATATTTTTTTAAAAAAGACATTATTAAAACTACTTGGTAACAAACACATATATTTGTAAAGGAATGCAAGACTAAACAAACAATCCAAATCCTGAAGTATGCAATAGTTTTTCATGAAAATCACTACCACATGTGCCCTTCTTTATTATGAAAAGAGTAAGTTTTGAAGATGCCTGTTTTGTTAGTCTTATAATTAAATTTATCAATTTATATCTAGTTAAAAGAGAACTTCTAAGATGGGATTTTAACACAATTATTCCTAAACGGATGAATTTTATATCAAGTATATCTTTATGTGAAATTGCTTACTGACAGCTCTAGAAACTTCAACCAAAGTTCAGCCAAGTTCAGAGAGACATTGGCCTACATTTTGGACACTTACAGATGACTTACAATGACTTTTGAAATGTCAAAATTTTGTTGTCTTAGTTTTCTGTTTCCTTGTTCAGTCATTTTCTGAATCATGGTGAATTAAATATTATATGCCTGTGGGTAAGTTGCTCAAATAAGAGAGATTTAGGTTTTATTTGTTTGTTTGTATGTCTTTGGTTTGTTTCTTGTGCTTTTATTTTGGTTTTGTATTTGTACATATGCTGTGAATGTTCACACCATAGGTAAAGTGACCAGTAGCAAGAAAGGAACCAACATTTTATTGTTTATGAATGCTTGAGTACTAAAGCCTGGGGAAAAGTCAATAATTTTCTCCTATGAAAGACAGCTACAAAAATATTTTGCTTGCAATTACACTGGACAAAAGACTGAAGCATTTTTCTTTCCTTGGACTACAACTTGGGGACCCTGTAGTTAGGTGAAAAATTAGCCTAAAGCATCACTTTTTAATTGATTTTATTTTTAAACAACCCTCAAACACTGAAAATTTCAGAAATATTAACACGCTGTCTCAGAAAGTCATTGTTTTTAAATTGCTATAAAATCTTTAATTTTCAATTCAAATGTAGTTCGAGGAGATCCCTCTTTGAAGTACATTTTACCACTGTAGTTGAAAAGTGACCAAACTATTTAACTTATATTTTGCTCATATTTGAGAACATTTTATGATTCATTGAGTGGATTCTCAGTTGTTTTCATTTTGTTTGTTTGTTTGTTTTTATTTATATAAAATAAATTTGTCTCGCATTCTCTCAGGGCTGGTTTTGGCCTGTGTGGAGCTAATTTTCTTCATTGTATGATCTACTTAAGCAGGGCATTTGTTCTCAGAGATCTTGATAATATGAAGCAATGGTACATAGAGCTGGTATGTTTAATTTAGTGGTGTAGATATGGTCTTTATTTTCTCACTGTCTGCTTGCCTTGCTTCCCTTTTCTCTTTAGGACCCTGGCCCCTTAATTACCCCTGGGAGTACAAGGGCTTGTTTGCCCTTGGTTCTCCCCAGATTGACAAAAAAACTTCATTCAAAAATAAAATCATGGCAGAATTGGCAGAATAACTTCCACATTCTGTCTCAAACACATAATGTGAATGTGTCATGCATGATTTCTTCCACCTGCCATGGTCCTCTACTGAGGTTTGAATAGAGCTTCAGTCATATCACCATTACCCTCACACTGTGCCCTAAGGCAACACATGCTGCTATTGCCCTCTCATTAAAGGCACCACTCTTTTATTATGTTAAGTGCTTTGAACTGTAAAATGCACATGAAAAACATGTCTCAGGAAAACACAATTCAAATGCCACTGGCTCTGTATTAGTGATCAATCCACTTCTGAAAGAGCTAGAAGGGAAATATATCTACAGCTGGCTGGATATGCAGCTCCTTCCCCCAGAGTGCTTTCCCCATGCTGGAAAATAGCCATAGGCTTTAAATCATATATTTAGGCTCTCTCTAATACAAACTTTAGGACTGTCTCTTCTTTCAAAACAAGAGCTGTGTCCCTATTAAAATTTCTAAGGAAAGGGGCTGATTGTATCAACCTGGTGCTAGTGAATGTCCCCTAACTCCCAGGAGAGGATCTTATTAGTCAAGATATTTATATAAAAGTTAGTCAAGGTGATGTCATATTTTATTGCCTGTCTTGACTCTGTGTTGTAACCCAGACAAAAGCACCTGAAGAATGCCAACTTTATGTAATATCTCATAGCTGATGTCATTAGGACATTCATTTTCAAAAGGGAAGGTGGGACATTTACTTCAGATTTGGATTCTGACCAAAATTTCTGTCATGCATACATAGTTAAATGTGTGTCCAAACTGCTCATTTTTTCCTGTTTTTCCAAGCAAATTATATGGAGGATTCTAGCAGTAGGTAAAACATTATCTGAAAAAAAACCCAAAAAACCATACCCACAACTTTCAATAGTTTAACGTTTCTTTTCTCCCTACAAGAGATGTAAGCACAATGTGGATAGCAAAAAAGGAAAAAGGAAAAAAAAAGACATCTCTTTAATTGGAATTACTTTTTTTTTCACAAGCCTTATTAATACATGAGGGGCGAAAAGAGGCTGTCTCTTCCAAATCTCCTTGTAACATTATGCCTTAAATGGAGAGATGTCAAGTCCTGAGAGTTTTTTTTTCAGTCAAGATGCTGTTGCTGCAATCTCTTCTGTATTAAATCTATTGTGTGACTGCGGGTGATTAAGGTATCTTGTATCCAGCAGGTTGTTCTGAGATGTGGGAGTAGGAGAACACATAGCAAGGTTAAACTGCTCACTCTGCCACTGATGCTGCTGTGGTTACATGTTTTCATGCCTTGTGTGATGAACATAATGATGAGGTTATAATTGCATACAATTATCTTTTTCAAAAGACAAAAATATGCAAGCAACACTGCAACCACTGCATTTTAGATCAGTTCTTTCATGCTGAACAAACAATGTTTAAAAGCACTTGAAAGCTCACTGCTGCTTTTCCTCTCTGTGACAACACACAGCACAATAGACTCTAATTTATGCAGGGTTCTGAGTCATTGTGCACCTAGCACAAACTACATTTAATTCTGTAACACTTCATAATAAAACAGATGAATCACAGCTGAAGCAAGTATGAATAAACTACTGAGACCAGTCTTCTCCTTGTGCCAGAAAAATCTTATTAAAAAAAAAAAAGAAAATAGAGGCACTTTCATAAATCTGAATTTTGGAAAAGAGGTTTCTAAATGTTCCAGATGAACAAAATGTTGTCCAGAAGGAATAACAGAAAAAACACACTTGTAGCTTGCATGCTTATACTAGCTGTTACTTAATGGTGTCTAACAATTCTGTTAAATAAGAAGTTAAGTAAGAATAGCGAGTAGCCTGTGTGGATGAAAAAGGCACTCCTCATCAAAACCAGACAGGTAAAATATATCATACAGGGATAGGAAGCAAGAAAGGTGTGATAATACGGTAGGAATGCAGAAACATTGTCAGAGCACCCAGAGATGACATAAAGAAATCAAAATGCCAAATGGAATTGCATCTGGCCAGAGATGTCAAAGCAAACAAGAACTTGTTTAAGCACACAGGTGACTAAAGATAGACTAGGGGAAATGTGAGTCTGCTGCTTAACAAGATGGGGACCTGGAAAAGGCTCTGGTATAAAAGGTCTTCTTTGCCTCAGGCTTTGCTAGCAAGACTGTCCTTCAAGAAACCAAGATCGCAGAGACAAAGGGAAAAGGCTGGAGTAAAGAAAATACACACTGGGTGAAGAGCACCAGACAGGTAACACTTATGCAAAATGGGTATACACTTAGTCCATGGTCCTGATGGGATGCACACAGTGAAAGGATTCCTGCCCATGGCAGGAGGGTAAGAGCTACATGATATCTAAGGTCCCTTAACCTTTCTGTGGTTCTGTGAAAAAAATTTGTTTAAAAAAATATTACAAGACTTAAACCCCACTGAATTCTGTGCGTTTGTTTGAATATGTAAATACATGTTAAATATATTTAGATAATTTGAAACAGACTGTGAGACAATCTTATCTCATAAAATGTTTAAGAGTTGCACTGTGAGCTTGCTCACATATTCAAGCAGGTTATGATAAGTATGTGGGGAAAAAAAATCCACACAATTTGTCTTCTCAAATGACTTTTCATAAGAATAATGCATAATGTAAGAATGGAAAGGAACTTGCACTCAGAAAATTTTGCATTAGCTACATCTATCGACCTATTAGATTTCACTAACAATATAACTGCAGGAAATATTATTACTCAGTGAAAAAAATTATTGACATTTTAAATGCCAAGTTATCTTTTTATTAGTATCAATCATATAAATTAACAACATGGCTATTTTTAGGTGCTTACAAAAGACAAACATTTCAATGCAAATTACTTTCTACCAAAGAGCTAAATGTTATATGCAATCACAACCATTTTGTGTTTTACTTGCATTAGATGTCAAATAACATTCTATATGTAAGAGGTAGAATCTTATATAAGTATGATTTATTTCAAGATTGTAAGAAAATTAACTAAAATGGCAGCATTTCTAATCAGGACACAAATTCTAATTAGGACACCATGGAATTAACTTCACCAAAAGCACAAAATAGGGTTCAAGACACAATTTTTTCTGAACTGCTTTCTCCTTGTTTGCTTTTGCACCCTGGAAGTTTTTTATCAGTTGTGAAGCAGGAAGTAAAAGAAAGCATAATTTTTCCACATTATTTTGGGTTTCACAGAAATTCTTTTTTGTCCTGGAGTAAATAACATTTAATATTTGGAGCCATAATTTTGCCCAGCACTACAAGGAACATGTCCTAACTCCTGTCAAGATTTTCACTTAGTGATTAAGTAATTTTGACTTTTATTTTAGGACTGTAGGATTAATTTCACAGTTAATACCTTTACAGGTCAATTTTCTCCTGCCTCATAATCTGAAGTTTGAATATGTGTGAATATTTCACTTCAGAACAATGATTTGTGTCTTTGCTGTGCATGTTTTTCCTTCCTGCTTTTCTGTATGTGTGCTTCCTTTTCTATCTTTGGGGCAATTTCAGTAAAATCTTTTTCAAAATCATTTTATATTTATTTGGTGTCACCACCTAACTGCTCATTGAAACAGCTGGCCTTAGTTCTGTCCCAAGATTTTTATTTCTTGTCACACACCAGAAGGCAAACTGAAACATCTCATTTTGGGCTTTAAGTCATTGTCACTGAAATTGTCACTGCAGCATCTGAATAAATAGTAAGAGAAAAAGTGAGGATATGCAGGATCTGTCTGGATAGGAAGCAGTATCCCTAATATCTAAAATTCTAAGAACTTCTGAGAGGACCTTGGGATTAAGCCCCATTCAATTTTGGACTTCAGGGCAGGTGTAAGATGGTGTATTATTTGGATCAGCTGTTTTAAAATAATTAGGCGTCTGATAACAGCTCTAGCTTTGCGTGAAAATTATAAATGTCATACTATGACAGACTGACTAAATTGAAATTTTAAGGATAAAATTAGAGACTATAGCACTGAAGCTTCAGATAAATGGTTAGAAAAAAAAAGAATGAGTTGCTTTGAGGTAGAAGGGTCAGCAATTTCTACTGCTGTCATTACATATGGCTGCAATTGTTTTTAGCAGTAGTACTTATGACCTCAATTTTGCTGGCACTAACAGAGATGACTTTATTAACCTCTGTCTGATTTTCTCTTGCTATGATATCTTGCAAAGCTGCTCCCATATTTTTAAGTTATTTAAATGATACCTGATCTGTGACAGAAGAAAACTTGAAACTTTTAAATAGTATTTATTTATTTATTTATTTATTCTTTGATTGCGCTACATTTCCTTTTTAGGTAATCAACTTTGTTTATTTTACCACAGCTCTGCTTTATATTTTTCAAAGATTCATTTGTCTGCAGCCCATGGTAAAGAATTGGGGTTTTATGACAATCTGTTTTGATGCAAGTCCAGTATTAAAGCATGAAATAATTTATAAGAATCTATGATGCCAATAATAATTTTTGCCTTCCATACACAGGAGGAGGATTTTTTTATGATTTGGGGGAGGAGGGATTTTTTTTTTCCACAATGTAGGTCTGATTTTGAAGACAGTAAACACAAACCCCAAATTATTTTACATGCATGGCATTTTTTTCTGACTTTTTGACAATTTAAAAAGTCTTTTTGATTCTATTTTATTAACAAGAGTAGCTATCCTCTTGCAGTCGGTTGTAGTCTCATAGCCCTCAAGTGCCATCTAAGGTCTATTTGCAATTCTTGTGAATTTTCCCTGCTGGCATGTCCTATGTATTTCCTGACTCCCCTGCATCTTCTTTTCTCTTTGTTTTGCTTTTGAATGTTCTTCACCTGTCAAGTCTCTCCTGGCAGACAAATCTAGCATCCTTCTTTTTAAAATTCTGAATTCTAGTTCAAGTTCATTACTGGAATGTAAATCCTGATACATTTGTTTATTTAATGTAACCCTTATGTTTACCACATTAAACACAAGGAGCTTTTATTTTCTTTTCCCTTTTTTGTTCATTTGGCCTCAAATCAGACAGATATTTTGAATTTGATATTGATTTCGCGTTCCATGCTTTTCAAAATTTTCAGTTGCCTCATATACTCAGCATAGTAACAATTTGGTTTTCTATTTTTCTTTGAAGTTCAGAAATTGAGTTCTTTCAAAATAAAAATATATTTGAATTTTTATTTCCAAATTTATTTAAGAGAAAAACGTTTTAAATACAGAAAAAGCTACAAATATGGTATTATGTGATTTTGCAAAAATAAAGTCAAAAAAATATTTCCAACTACAGACTTCCTGTTCAACAGTGAGCAAAGTTAGTATAGTTGTCTATATTTTTAACAGTAACCATATGTATATATTTACAATTGAAACATTACCCCTTTAAAACAATTTATATGAAATATTTACAATTTTCTAAAACTTGTATTTAAAAATTTCTAAGAAAATAATACATTCTTTCTGTCTTTACAATTGATGTTTTCAAATCTTAGAAATACATTCACTAGAAGCCCTCATTCTCCAGAATTTTATTGGGACTTCATTTTCTGAATGAAAGTGCCCTTATTTCATGAGTTGTCCATTATCTTGACATTGACTTGTCTGATATTCATTGTCATAGTTTTGAGTAGTTCCAGTATTTTTATAGGTGGGTGGATACTGAAACTTTCCTGTCTACAAGAAAAACAAATACCTTCCTACACTCACATGTGGCACACCAAATGTTCAGTAATCAAGTTTCTCTCCATTTGCTCACATTCTTATGGAGTTTCTTAAGATTTTCACTTTCTAAGTACTTTTTGGGGAAAAAAATCATTCACTTATAATGAAAAATCAATAAAGAATATAATTTAAATTAATTTACTTTCACAAATACTTCTTTGCTAGGTTCATTATAGAGCACCAGATGTCCTTAATTTACCTTTTAATTTCCTCCAGTCAGAATTTCAATGAGCACTATCAGATACGTCATTACTTATCAGTTTCCCACACCTGTATCATCTTTAATTGCAGCTGAATTTAAAGTATACAGGTGGATCATCCATATATACAACTGTAGTCAGTGTAACTATAACCATAGCTGCACAGGTACCATTAGGTACCATTTCTGGTACCTATTGGATTTACCAAAATTTCCTTCAAAACTTCATAAAAGATAGGACAAAGTATGCTTCATATTGTTAAACATATGTGATTCCTGGCATTGAAGCTATGAAATGTTAAAAAATTAAGCAATATGAAAGGTGTGTCAGGCTTTAGGTTTATGCCTGGTATGGCTTGCATTGGAACAAACGTACCATGGAGCTTAAGGAACTTGATACTGACCTAAAACAAAGAAAACAAAGGAAACTCCAGGTCAGAGGCTGGATCTACACGTGTACTGTATCTAATGCATAAACACAGGCCTATCAGGGTGACATAATAAAAAGAAATTTATTGAAATTCCCTTGTTATCCTAAAAGAAGAAAACAAGGTTAATTTAAAACTTATTTGGGGTGAAAGTAATAGTCATAACAGCTTCAGCTTTGCTATAACTGCTAAAAGCTCAGAAGTAAGCTTTTACTGTCTGTTGGTACAATGAAGAATACCCAATCTCACTAATCATTTAAAAAAGAAAATATTTAAACTTACCCTTATCAATGGTTTAGCTAATTGCCCTATAACATAAACAGAAACATAGCTTTATTCTTGAAACACCATGCAACATTTACATTTGTTGCAAAATATTTAGAAGCAACTTCCTTCAGTCAGCTAAGCCATGAAAGTGCAGGAAAGAACTCTAACTACATGCTGCTGCTTTGAAGTTCTGACTTTTTCTTCCGTGCTAAATAAAAAAGGGCAGCATTCTTGGGAAAAATCTGATTTTGAGCTGGAATGCAGCATGTATTTCACATGGGATCTGCTAGGAGAAGGGGAATTGAACTGCTAGCAATATCTTGGGAATTTCAACCACAAAGGACTAAAAAGAAAAAGCTTTTCCTAAACATAACTTCGAAGTGGCTTATAGAGTGCAATGATATTGATTCTGAAATACATTAAATTTTTATTTATCTACTTCAGGGAAGGAAATTCCACAAGGGTTTAAGATTTGTGCTGATTCAGATGGCTTTTCTCCAGATCAGAAGTTTTTAGAAAGTACAGTAATTTAGAAATGAAAGATTTTCTGGCTAGATTGACAACCACATGAGATACTGAAATCAGTGAGAAAATGCTTACACATTGATTTCTCCAGTGAAAAGTTTAGGTCTTATATTCCTACATTAAATTTCCTTTGCACTTCAATTATATGAAAATTAAAGGCCTGGTTTTCCCTTTTCTTTGAGTTAATTTTTTTATATAAATGTGAGTACACATGACTAAATGTATAAAAAATATGTATACATCCTATCTGTTTAGAGGTATGACTGACAAAAAAGGCTAAAAAATAATTTAATCTTCATGTTTACTCAGACTACTATGACTACAGTTTCCCCTTTAACGTGAAGCATATTTTATATAAAAGAAATTGCAGGAAGAATTGTCAACTGCCTGGGGGGAAAAATAATTTCCTAATTAATATTTTTGAAGTATGCTGAAGCATATTTTATTAGTGTGGAAAAGAATGTTAACACTGTGCAAATAGCTGACTATTTGTTCTGCATTCTTTTTTACAGCTGTTGATCTTTATAAAAAGAAACAAGTTTGTTTGAATATATTAGGCATGTTATAACCTCTTCAGCCATTTAAAAGACTATTCTATAATAATATTCATGTTTGTGATTATTTTCTGTAATAGGAAGAATCAGTGCAGTACTTCTACTGGTGGAGTAGAAGTAATCAAGATGATTAACTTGAAAGTCTTCAAAAGAATATGGAAATACCAAAACCTATTTGACAGTGAGAGATTAAAGTGAGCTTCTGCACTTCTTCTCCATGTGCTGCTAATGACAGTGAGGTCTTGTCTGTAAGATTAAATTTGTGCATAGTTTCATCTGGTACTGACACCTAAAATATGCTGCATAAGGGAAGATTTGTCATAATTGTCTTTCCCTCTTGGGATGTCAGTTTCAAGTTTACTGAATAAGATTTCATATTACATTCTAGTCATTCTTCTGATCAGATCCAGACAAAAGAAATATCCCAATATACCTCTTATTTAAACTTTATAGATGACATAACTTTTTTTTCCCCCTGTACATTTTTCCCCCATAATTAATTAAATGCCTTCATGTCCCTGGACTAATCTACTTTCTTGACAGAATGCTTAGAATAGACACTAAATTCCAATCCGAAGTTGCTATATCTCAGTAGGTGAAAAGAATAATCCTTGTACATCTGTACCTTATGATTTGAACAAGGAAGTAAATAAGTCATGGAAGCATACTTAGCAGAAAACTGGTAAGCAGCTTAAACTACAAATGCCAGCTCTATGTTAGAATTATTAATAGGAAAATGACTATTTTTTCAATTATTTGAATTATTTAAACAGAGTGAAATAGTATTTTTAATGTTATGGAAATTACTGGCATTTTCATTATTTTAAGTAGGGTGGCAGTTTTTTTGCAATTTGCACTTCCAAGTGCTGGTGCACTCTACCAACTCAAAAGGTTTAAATATCTTGAAGGTGAGATATTTCATTTTGTGACTTACTGTGAAATGTGCTGCATTTCATGGTAAGGAATGATTTTATTTTGGTTTTATTGGTGAAAAAGGCAACAAGTAAAACTATAAACATTTCTGCCTGCCTTTCTTTCCAAATGATTGGAAGAAAAGTAAAAAGAAAAATATATTTTCTTAAGGAAGAAAATCAAATTGTGTCAAAACCAAATACAACTTCAACAAATTTAATCTTAAAGAAAAATGAGTAACCTTCTAAAAGTTTCTGGGTTCCTCTTTTTCTCAAGAAATGCCGAAATGTATTTCACCCATTAAGTATGATACTAAATTGCTTTGAAAGACAATTATGTTCATTTTGCTGAGGACAGCATTCAGAAACTTAATAAGAATCAAAAAAGCATACATTAGGAAGAAGATTATAAAACATTAACTTTTTTTCCTTAAGTATGTAGAACAGCAAAATCTTGGCTTTTCTTCTTTTCCATATCTCAGGATGACAGTGTTTCAGAATACTTTCTACATTCTACATAATCTTAATATTTGTTTGAGCAATGCACTAAGCTTAATGACTGTGCCTCAAGGTTAAAACCAGGTGTAGGCAATATGTCAGATACTGAAGCAATTGACACTTTCTATTAGCTCTAGAAAATATGCTATAGGAAAGTTTTGTAAAATATGGATCTTGCTTTCAAAGGCCACTGGTATGTCCTTTCTTACATTGATTCTATACATTCTTGAAAGGAACATTTTTTTGTTTCAATGATAGAATTGTAACTAATTTGTTAAGGTGAGCTCCCTTCTTGTGCCCAGGAAATTCAAACAGTGTCTGAAATAGAGGTTCAGATCTGAAGCTGTAAGTGTTAAAAAGCAAGGTTATTCCATCCACACTTAAGGATGAGTTGCATGGGAGCTATTAGTGTCACTGTCTGATTAGGAATGGTGAATAATGCAGCAACACATGCTACCTCTTCCAAGCAGCAAGAAGAGACAACATTGAAAAGCCATGGCATACATACAGGACAGATCATGAAAAACAAAGTAGAAAAGACTCAGTGGTCAAAGAAGGCAACACCTCCTTGAAAACATTCTTCCTGCAAAATATCACAAGACACTCACACAGCTTGGTAGTCAACACCAGGTGTTTATCTGTGTTGTTCTTTCTTCCTTCCCTTGCTTTGTCTCTGAGAAAGATCCCCAGCCTGAGAAAGGTCTGGGCTGAATTTTTCCACGAGCCTTGAGCAGTGTCCACAGTATTAGTAACAAAAAAAGGAATGGGTTTAATCAGCAGTAAATCTCAAATTCTTCTGAATCAATTGGACACTCTCTTCAGCTAGTTCAGAGTTCACAATAGCTTTGATGGACATAGGATGGGAATGCATGATCAAGCAGTTTTTCATTCAGTCATGATAACAGAGTTTCCTTATGTGGACAAATCCCCATGCCTAGACAGAGTAAGGAACAGCTGTTAGCGCATAAGAAACTGCTAGCTTCTGTCAATCCTGCTATAGATGAGATTTTCAAAGTAGTTGTTCTCTGGAAATCGTTCTATGTTCCCAGGAAGAGAAATTGTTTGCCACTCTCTTGACTCATTTTTACCATTTTTTAATCTTCTGCTGATAGCACTCAAACTAGAGTGGCTACTTCAAGAGCACATTTTGTTTAATGCGTAAATATAATGTTTTTCATGGAAGTACGGGATTGACACTTGAAGAGTGGGGAGGGGAGAGAAAAAAATCAAGGAGGAGAGAGAGATAGAGAAGAGAAGAGAACCTTTCCCATTCAACATAACATTGAAGGACAGACAGAATTCTCATTTTACTCATATCAGAAAGTAAAGTGCTCTTTCCTTCTCTTTTCCTTTTCATTTTAGAGACTTTTAGTCAATCATCTTTGCTATAAATTTCTTTAAATTGTAATTGGATAATTTTCCAGACTCTAGGAGGCCCATTTGTCAGTGAAATTTTGGGTGTATTTCCTCTGTGATGAAATTAATAGTTGCCATGTTCACAAAGGACTAACAAAATATTTGTTGGGGATTTTTGTTTTCATCTGAAACACCAATAATCAGCACTGTTTCAGAAACTCTATAGCAAAAATATATATTTCTATATATCCATGTTCCCAAATTTGGTCTTTGTCAAACATGTCTCTGAGTTCATGAATATGATTATCTGCATATGTGTGTTTTATTGCATATTTGTACCTTAAATTTTATGTTTATGACTCTTGAACTTAGAGATCTTAAATGCAGGCACATTTTGAACTAATTCTCCTAAACTAGCTTCATTTTTGGACTCTGAATGTACATTTGCCTCTTAGTCACCTGCAAAATCGTTCACATACAAAGTTGCTTGCTTAGGTTGCCAAAATTTTGCAAGAAGTACTTGGTTCATCCAACCAAGATGGGATATGATAGGACATTGAAAAAAAGCATGAGAGTGAAGAATCTGTTCTTCCACCCTCATTGATGGTGATTTTCACATTCATATTCATGTCACAAATGTCCCTCTAGTCCATTTTTTGTTGTCCTTCTTTTCTTGTGTGAATCTTAATCATACTCTTCTATTCCACTTCTTAACATATAATCCTCAAGTTTTTCTATTAAGGTGATTTGCTTTGACCAAACAACTCATTCTGTTTATGCATTTGTGCCAGTTTCCTTCTTATTAATACTCTAACCGTGACTTTTAAACAGTTCTATCCATTTTTAATCCATTACCTATTTATCATCACTTAATTTTTTATTTTCCAGTTCTTTTTTTTTTTTTTTTTTTTTTTTTTTTCCATCAGCAGAGTTACATTATCCTGTACACTTGTTCCAGCTGCTCTGGTGTGGAGCTTCTCCAGGGGATGCAGGTGGATCTCCATGGTCCTCCAGGGACTCAAGGGCACAGTTACCATGGGCTGTACCACAGGCTGCAGGGATATCTCAGCTCCAGTGCCTGGAGTCCGTCCTCCCCCTCCTTCTGCACTGACCTTGGCATCTGCAGAGTTGTTCTTCTCACATCATCTCACTCTACTCTTTGTCTGAAATCAAAACTGTGACACTACTTTTTGATTTCTTCTTAAATCTGTTATCACAGAGGTATTGCCATAATTTCAAATTGGCCCAGCCTTGGCCAGTGGTGCATCCATCTTTGGAGCCACCAGGGATTGTCTGTCCTGGACACTAAGAAAGTTTCTAGCAGATTCTAACAAGACCCACTCCAGTAGCCCCCCATCCTGCCAAAAACCAGGACATGCAAACCCGATACAAATTTTCTTTGACATTGACAGATTTTACAACAAATATCCTTATCACAGAATAGCTGATAACATTAAAGAAAATTAATAGCTTAATTTTAGAAAAAGTTTCAGGGATAAGGACTCAAATTTTTAAGATATAGAAGTAGCAGTTTCTTTGCAACAAAGCTGATTATCACTTTAAGTGTTTTTTTATTATATCTACAGAAAAGAGTAAGGAAAGCATGGGGCTTTTTTTGGGGGGGGGGGAGTTTCCTCTTTTTTTTTTAAGGAAAGATTTGATATGAAGACAGGAAAATAATTTAGCACAATTCAATTGCTGTGATGGAGGATATAAAAAAATGGAAACATTTAGTTTTTGAGGCAGAATGAAAATGATGAATGACATCAATCTAATTAAACTGTAGGTGGAAGAACTGTATTATTGTGAAAGTAATATTAGAAAATTCTTTCTTCTTTCAGAAGTTTGGAATAAAAGTTGGTGATTCTAAGCTATGATGGACATGTTTGGTGTCAATACAGAGAAAATACAAGTACACAGAACAGAAAGAAAGAAAGGAATGATGCCTGTAGGATTATTATTCACAAGATACCATACCTAATTTCTTTCTGCAGACTCCCTGCATTGTGTTTTTCAAGACAGTTTTCTGTACTGGCTATATCTATCTTCTACTTTCCCATTTCCAGTAAAATTATATAAAATTTTGAATCTAAACCACGTTCAGATATCTTTGAGTCCTTTTCTCTGTAGGATTCAACTGCCATATCAAAAGTTTCTTAGGTCAGTTTTAAAAAGCTTGCTGTTAACTTGAATTACAGACAAAGAAGTTTTGATTTAACCAGACACACATGATGTACAAAGTAGTGAAAGAATTCCACTGTGGGGTGTTTTCTTTTCTGGGATTTTTTTTAGTATTTTAATTCCTTTATTTATACAAGGTCAGACAAAATCAATCAGAGAGAGTTAAATTGTCCTGTAATGTATTCTGCTGCAAATCCTTGAGGTCAAACAGGGTATTGATGAGCCTTAATTTCTTCAGATGGCTGTACTGACAAGTTAATTTTGCCAAGGCATTTGGTGAAAAATTCCTTAGTATTGTAGTTGATGGGAAAAGAAAAAAATAGACTATAAGGCCAAGAATTTCAACAGGGCTCAAGTCTGCATTTTTTGATGAAAGCAATGTTTTTTAAAACTTTGTGTAATTATGTATTTTATGTCTGATTTTTGTCTGTGATATACATACTAATTGGCTGCACTATGTTGAAAGAACTAAGGCCCTAGAGTAACAGAATTATAGGGTCATAGAATCATTAAGGTATGAAAAGGCTCTTAACATTAGAGTACAACTGATAAGCTAACACTGCCAAGTCCACTAAATGCCATTCCATGTGCCACATCTACATTTCCTTTAAATGTGTCCAAGGATGAAGACTCACCAGTTTCCTGAGCAGCTTGTCCTAATGAGCTCCATAACTCTCTGTAAAGAATTTTTTTCTAATATCCAATCTATACCTCCCCTGGTGTAACTTTATGCCATTCCTCTTGTCCTATCACGTTACTTTGTGGAAGAGGCTAACACCCACCTCAACACAACCTTCTTTCAGGTAGTTACAGATAGCAGGAAAATGTTTCCTGAGCCTCCTTTTCTCCAGACTAAACAGCCTCAGTCTCCTTTGTTTCTTCTCTTAAGACTTGTGTTTCAGACAATTTAATTAGCTTCTTTTTCTTCTCTGGATGTGCTACTACACCTCCATATGGTTCTTGAAGACAAGGGCCCAAAATTGAGCACAGTGGTAATGCCTCACCAGTGGTGAGTACAGGGGAACAATCACTGTTCTGGTCCTGCTGGCCACACTTTTTGTGACACAGGCGAGGATTTCATTGACCTCCTTGGCCACTGGGCACAGGCTGGCTCGTGTTCACCCAGATGTCCAACACTCCCAGGTCTTTTCCTGTTGGGCCACTTTCCAACTACTCTGTCCCCATCCTGTAGCACTGCATGGGTTTGCTGCAACCCGAGTGCAGGATGTGGCACTCAGTCTTGATGAGTGTCTTGCAGATGGCCTCTGACCATCAATCCAGCCTCTCCATAATCTTCTGTAGAGCACTTCTGCCCTCCAACACCTCAACACCCCAACACAACTTCCTTTGATCTTGGAATGGACTGAGGGTGTGCTCAATTCCCTCATCCAGATCATTGTTAAAGGTATTAAAGAGAACTGGCCACAGTAAAGAGAACTTGAGAACTCATCATCGTTGACCAGCCAACTAAATTTAAGCCCATTCCCAACCACTGTCTAGGTTTTGCCATTCAGCCAGTTTTTTACCCAGCAAACAATATACTTGTGTAAACATGAGCAGTTTTCTCTGGTATAATGTTGTGGGAAGCAGTGTCAAAGGCTTAACTAAAGCTCAGGCAAACAACATCCACAGCCTTTCCCCTATCATCTGCACAGGTTATGATGTATGTGAAGGAATACATGACTGAGGTGACAACAGAGACCTGGAAGCTATGGTCCAGATGATGAAAAAGGCTCTGGATTTACCAAGAGCTCATGCATGGTAAATTACTGGTAACAATGTAAACTCAGAAGGTGGGAAAACGTCATTTTCAGGGGCTATAAGAAAAAAAGATAAGTAACTAACACATACTACTAGCCATGTATATAGAAAAGTTGAGAATAACAGACAGGTGCAAACTAATAGACAAAAATCAATATTCATGAAGAGAGGGTAACAATGGACTTAAGTGGGAAAAGGACAAATTATCATCATTGACATCAGACAAAGAGAAAGAAGAAATTCTCACCATGACAATAATTGCATTCCTGGGCTCACAACTTGTCATATCCTTGCTCCACAATCTTTTATCAGTACACAGGAACAATCCAATGGTGAATGCAACAGAAAGGGAACATAAGAACTAGGAAAGTAAGCCTTTCAATGCAACAATGTTTCAGAGAGACATTTCATAGTAATGAGGTAATTCAGACTGTCAGTGTTAGCACCATCATAACTGTTTTGTTGAGTTTTGATTAAGCTGTTAAGATATTATGTAGAGCAAAAATAAATGGCAAAAATTTACTATGCAATAATACCTTGTGTTTTATTTACACAAACAGAATTACATATTTAGTTGCTGATCTCAGAATTTAGTTTTTTTTTTTTCTTGAACTTCTGTAGTCTTTGAAGTGAGTACTACTTAATCCTGAATAAATTACAGTAAAGACTGATGAATTACAGCATGTCTCAAATATAACCAAAGGAAAGAGAGGAATGAGTGGTTTAAGTTTGTAAAATCAGTGGCTTTAGGACTTGATATTACAGATAATTATTGTCAGGAAAAAAGATAGCATTATTCAGAAGATGATCAGGATATGATTTTCATTATAATGTCAAGAACAACTCAATAGTTGTTCTTGTGAATATGAAAGTACTTAACAAGAATGGTTCTTTTCAAAAAATCTCTGATGATTGAGAGAGATTAGAGCTCATAACTTAAATGTTTAACAGGTGATATTGACATATAAATTAATGTAGAAATAAGTACACACTGAATTACCCATTTCTCTATTCAATTTACATAAAGTATGAATAATAGTAAAAACAGCTTTAAAATGAACAAGCAATTATTCACCAGAGTTAATATTGCTATGTTTCTGGGCATCTATACAACTACAGGAATTTTCTGGTGTTTAATAAAGTTGAAACTATGGAAATTTCTGGTGGGGAGAAAATCAAAAGGGTAGAAGTGAGAAAACCATAGACTGATATGAAGACATTTTAATAAGCAATGTAAAAGCTGTGCACATAAGAAAAACAAAGCAAGAATTAATTCACTGCCTCCCCTTGGGAGAGCAGGTGTTCAGCCATTTCCAGGAAAGCTCTCATCACACAGAGCAGTTACTTGGGAAGACAAATGTCACCACCTCAAATGTCCCTCCTTTTCTACCTTCTTCCGCCAGGTATACATACTGAGCATGATTCCCTGTGTTATGGGATATCCCTGTGCCCATTTGGGGTCAGCTCTCCTGACTGTGTCCCCCCCCCCAAGTTCTTGGGCATTGCCAGTCCCCCCCTTGGTGGGCTGGGCAGAGAAGCAGAAAAGGTCTTGGTGATGTGCAAACACCACTCAGTAATAATTATCAAATAATTATCCATACTGTCTTCAGCCCAAATCCAAACCATAGCCCACAGCCCCACAGTAGATACTGTGAAGAACATGAGACATCGACACATCTATTTTTATTGTCTCAGATTAGTAGAAGATATTTATTTTGAAACCCAGTTACAAAAACATAGACATAAATACATCAAACTGCTACAAGTATTTATAATTAAATTAGAATATGTAGAATAGTAACTCTATATTTGATCAAAAGTTTAGTTAATAATATTAAAGAAGTATCTGGTTTTAAAATAGTTGGCCTACTTGCTGTTGTATGTGCAGCCTGAAAACACTTGTGTGCCCCTGGTGTTTATAGCTCTATTAAGCATAAAAATAGTATACATGAAATATTTACTCCTGTTCTAATAAACAATTTAAGAATTGCTCAGACTTAGCCCTAGAAATGTACTTCTCAAGAAATACACAGCAGAACAATCCACTATTTAAGTTAATTTTTAAATTGCCAGTTTGCTTCTCTCTTTTAACCACAAAAACTTTTTTCTTTTAGAGAACTTATTCAGTCTTTAAGGCACAGACATATGACACTAAGTTTACTACATTCGTAGGATGGGGAAGGATCTTGCTGGTATTTCGCAACAATTTCAGCTAATATCCATGCCCAGATGCTGGGCTTCCTTGCCCAGTACACAGGTATTCTACTCAATAGCCCAGCTTGTTGCTGCACAGTCATTTCAGAAGCACTTCTGTAATCACATATTTGTACAGGCCCTCGGTCTGCCTAATATCCATTCTCAGACACTGAGCTCACCCAAACACAGGCTCAGGAATTTCATCTTTCCCGGTACAGGTCATCTCTTGCTCTTCAGTTAGTCCTTGTTGACATTTGGTAGTGGGTCAAACACACTGATATGCATGCTGGATTGGATTCACTGAGGAAACACACATACCTCCAGATAATCCTAGCTCTTGGCATTTGGGCCTCTCATACTTGCATGCACCCTGACCTCTTCAGTGATCGCATACAAGCCTGTGAGTTCTGTGGTTCATGGTGTCTCCAGCTGCCTGCACTCATACCTGTTATCACATTTTATATGGCATATATACTGACACTTAGTCCCTTCATTTGGTAACACCAAGGTTGTTTCATACTGGGGAAGAGCCAATTCTTTTTGGATGTCAATGAAAAAGGCATAACATCTTGCAAAGCAAATAACTATTTATGAGATAAGTATTTACAGATACTATTTGCAGATAAAGGATGACAGGTTGGTATAAAATCTTACAACACTTCTGATGCTGGGAACATGAATGATAAGCCTTTGAGCATAGATTCTGATGCTTGGAACCCCAGGATGATAAAATCTTGAGTGTACCTCTGATCAGGGCACAGCATGCTGCACAGATTCTATCTGTGATGTGGTTTGTTTATTAAACTCACTAGTATTCTGATGGGCCCTTGCTCACAAAACAGATCCATCAGTCACAGACATCAGTCAGATTTGGAATGTGGGGCATAATTTTGAACATTCCCTTGGGCAATATTCTCAAATGTTCTTATAAAATATTGAGATCATGAACATGAGAGGAAAATACAATACTCCATGCATACAGTTACGTTAAATGCACATTGTATATACATTGACTAATTATGTGGTAATTATGCATACAAAAGTTATTTATACGATTAATTGAATATACCTTGATTAATTAGTGGTCAGATGCCATCCATCACACAGATATATGATTGGTTTAGCCATAGATCACTAACTGCTGTTTTCTAAGCTGAATATTAGAAAGATCAAGAAGACAACTTGAGGCCTCTTACAGTTCCTACCATTCACACACTTTGCAGCTCTCACATGTAGGGTAGAATGGGATTGCATAGAAAAAAAATCCAGAGATAGTAATAGTTCAGAAGATAGGACAGGCTGCTGCCCTCAGCTGTAGGTCTCTGTCAGACAGGTTGATTGGCTGACTGCAGGCTTACAAAGCATTAACACTTTTAGGGGCCTTGCTCCTCTTTTACCATACTTGTTCACCTGAACATTCCACAGATTCCCTCAAGTATCCACCAATATATTTTATACAGTTCCAGAAGTCAAAGAAAATAAACCAAATAGTCATGTAACTCTTGCTTCCCCCTCTGCATGAGTGATGAATTTAGGCCAACCCTCTTCAAGATGTGCCTGAGCTTCTCTCCTCAGTGGCTGATAGGTTCTCTGATCTTCTCTGATGTCCCTGTTGCCAGACAATACTTAATGTTTGTGGGACTCTGAATCTGTGAGTCTGTGGGCCTAATTAAGCAATTTCATCTTTATTTGCTTTTGTGTTCTACCAAATAGTCCTTAAGCAGATAACTGAAAGAAGCAGATACTTTGGTATTTCTTATATCCTTAGACTGTGGTCAACACAAAGTGTGCAAGCAGCTGCTGTTCTGAAGAATCCTGTCACATCACAAAATATTTCCCTTAGTCAACAGGATTGAGAAGGATAACACCTGACCTGTCTACGCCCTTTGCTGTCACAAATCACACTTAGAATGTTCAGTTAGGTTTATTTACAACAGATTCAGGTTTGATCATTTCCTGTCAGGCTGTATGTTTTGGTATTTTCTAAATAAAATATATACAATTTAATAAAAAGTTGTCTGCCCTTGAAGTCAAAATCCTTGCCTCTCAGTTCTAAGGAATTTTTATGGACAGACAGTTTCTTAATTTCACATTCAGAACCATAGAAGCATTGTAAAACTCCAAAGCAAAATGTCCTCTTGATCCGCTGGTAGAAAAATGGAGTTAGTATAAATCTGTATCAATGTTATTGTCTCTGAAATGTTGAGCTTATACTTAAAATTTTTATCATCTGAAAAATTGTGTAGGAGATTTGAGGTTTTACTGAAAATGTATAGTACTGCATTTTAATACTTTAAATTGCTTTATTTGAAGTGTGACTAACTGCGTGAATAAGGGACAGTGTTAATGAGATGAGGCCAAAGTACTGAAATAGTAAACAAGAATGGTAAAAGAAATAAAGTATTTGTGATGAATAGTCACAAGAGGCAGATCCAGTCCTGCTGTCATTTATAGGAATGAAATATTATCTTCTTAGGATTGATAATTGATGTCATATTTCATGTATAATTATTGCTAAAGTATCCTTCCTGTACCACAGTAACTAATAATCTGCAGCATTTTCACTTCAATATGTAGCAAATATATTGAGAAATTTTTCACTCATTTCACACATTCTATTATTTGCTATGTCTCCTGATATTTTAGTGATTCCATTGCATATGGTGTCACTTGAAGAAAGAGTTTGGGAACGTTTTCAGAAAGAAAGCACTAACTGGGCTTTTCAGGTAGCTGTAACCTCAAGCAAAATTAACATTGCAGAAACATGTGAACCTTTTTGGTCTTTTCAATATGTTACACAACAAGACGTGGTGTTCCTGGGGCAATCATGGGTAGATTTGTGCCTGTTATATATTTTTCCCCTCTTAAGTTTCTGATGTTTCTTTGCAATACCTAGAAATTTTGATAGTTTAAATCCTTCTCTTCAATCTTTAAGATGCTGATACATTTTCTTCAGGTGGTTTCTTTAGTCGCTGTTTCTATCTTCAGAGGGTTTTTTTACTTATGTGTTTGTTTGTTTACTACATGGAATGTTGGAATTTTAGAAATGTTGAAAAGCTCCCACTGAAGCCTGTGGATGATTTAGCTGCTCTCCAAACAGCCTCATGTAATTATTTCTATAGTAAAGTCTGCTTCAAGAGTCTTGAAAGCTAAACTACAGAAGCTTCTTGACCAGTGGAAGGAAAATTAAACCAGTCAGCAGCAAATGGGTGGAAGAAAAGAGAAACCAGTCCTATTTTCCATGTTTCCCAGGTGGGGCATGAAGAGTCACAGTAAAATATATAGTGCTGTAAAAAATAGACTAAATTGTCTACATTCACCTCAGTGAATTCTACCCACAACTTGTTAAACATCACTATTAATTTCATGTTAGTTAGTTTGTTTTCATAAAAGAGGACACCATATCATCTAATCCAATCCCTGATTCTTCACCACTGTTGGAAATTTCATCTTTCAATCTCTTTCTTCAACATTTGTTTCAATGTTTTTTCTTTTCTTTTTTTTTCTGTCTTACACATTTAAATCAACCCTTCATAGGCAGGATCACCCTACTAAACTTCAGATAAATACCAGAAACACAAATTTCAGCAGCATTAATCATGAGAACTGAAAAAATAGAACAAATTAAAAAAATATTATTTATGCTAAGACATTAAAATTTGAATAATGTATATTAACAAGAATAAAGTCTGAACAAGTTCTTCAGTCTCCAGGGAGAGTTTTATTTTCCTCTAATATCTGTAAGTACTGGAATGGCATCCAGAAACTAAAATTTTATGTCATGACTGAATAAAGCAAAATTAAAACAAAACTAAAGCAAAATAGTACACTGTCATTGCAAAATGCCTATCTTGAATATTCCAGCTGTCTTATCTCACATTTTAGGTGTCTTGAGTTAAAAACTTTGTCTCTGGTAACAAGGGGTGTTTTGACAATCATTTCCATAAGTATTATGCAAAACAAAAGAAATAATATCCTGTAGATAAAGTTACTAATCTTACAGTTCAAATTAAATGGTGTGCAATTCAGTTCTCATGTAAGAACCATCAAAAACACTTACTCAGCAGTTCATTTGTTAAAATTCATATAATTTGAAGAGTTACTGAAAAACTGGTAAAGATGATTAGACAGACAAAATCCAAAGCCTTTGCATATACTTGATCAATATTAAAGGCCTGGATGCTGTGGATAAATTATTAGTTCTGAGTTTTCCAATAAGGGTTAGCAAAAATTTTGTAACTTTTTTTTTTGCCAATAAAGCATTAGACAATATTTCAGTGAAAGTCAGAGGAGAAGTCAAATTTTTGATACATATTATAATGAATTTCAAATAGATGTTATTACCAAGGTGATGATATTCTTCAAGATTATTTAAAAGGCAGAAATGATATTTAGGATATAATGAATCAAAGGAAAATATTGGTTGTTGTACATAGTTCATTCTAAATATTCTATTAATTCTATATTGCAGATATCTGTCATGGGAAAATACTATTATCTATTTAATTACTTCAAGAACAGAGAAGTGACAGTGCATCAAAATTTAGAATTGAGTGAAAGTAGAAAGGACAATCTTGATGCAAAGCCCAAATCATAAACACTGCCTGACAGAACCAAAGATGAATTCCTAGTCACTAGCACAGCAGAAAGAATACAACCAAATGAATACTAAAGGAACAGTGTCCAGGCAAATATATCTGGTCTTGGTACTGAAAAATAAATCATAGTAGCCCAGATCCAGCATGCTTTCTTACATGGTTAATTCTGCTGCAGTTCATTTGCCTTTCAGGTATTTTTTCCCTCAATATCACCTTCTAGTTACTAGTTAGCCTGTTGGACATTCTACTTTTCAAATTTACTCCAAAACTCATCAGTTGCAGCCCAGCGTTTTTTGCTAGCTCAGGGCCACAGATTTTATATTGACAATACACAGCATGAGATTGTTGTGAACTTAGCCAATCTGGATTTGTTTTATCTGTGCTAAAAACTGTGTTGTAAATAGTAAATTTCTGCATTAATAGCTTTCAGTTTGGTTGAGTTTATAGGAAGAGTAGCTATTCAATGTAGAATGAACCAGCTGTGACCTTGGAACAAAAAAAGCAGAAAAATGAGATGATACCACAGGTCTTAGATGGTCCCACATAGTACGCTCATTTTCTGGTCACTGCAGCAGTGCAGCTTTGTGAATCTGATAAAAACAGTTTCATTGACAACAAACAGAACAGAAAAGTTCAATATTTAGGCAAAGTCACGAGAGATTACTCAAACAGGCTGCATTCAGCAAGGATAAAAATGGCCCAAAGTGGCCCAAGTCTGATGAGAAAAAAAGCAACAATATAAATTTCATTGTCTTCATTACTCAGAACTCATGACTTTGAACATTTTACAGATGGGGTTCTTAGGAGAGCATTGTCTCCAGTACTTCTCCTGGCTTAGTGAAATATGCAGTGAAATATGCAGAGGGGGGGTAATTACAAGCAAAAAGAAGAAGTAGTCTTGTACTTAAGCTAACTAAAGAGGACAAGGAAGTTTAAATCTTCATGAAAGGGTGTTTATCAACATTTGAAACACGAAAACTACTTCAAATGCCTTTAGTAGGCAACCAACAAGGCTGCAGGTTCTGTGTATCTTTGACTACCTTCCTGCAGAACTGAAGGAAATGGGTGAAATTCTTTCCTTGGAATTTCTAGCTGAATGCTACATAATGCACCATAACTGATATTTTAAAATTATACTACAGTCAAACATTAAAAAATAACACATACAAACATAAGAAAGCCCTTTTGCTTCAAGTATTTGAAAGAGTTTCAGAAAGCAGCAGCTAGATTGCAAAGCAGTGCTGCTGGATAATTAACAATATAAATGATATAGAAATTTCTTTAAGATGGACTAAAAAGTTAGAATTTTTTTTTCATATCTAATATCTATGCTTCATGGGTTATAAATGTTTGAGACTTTCAAATAAATAATAAATAACATATTAAGCTAATCAAATTTTCCTTAATATATAATCTTCAAGGATATAACAGGATTAAATAAATAGTTCTGGGTCTTCTCTTTTTTCCTGAGGAATTTAACTTTGGTTAATCATCAGTATTTATTTAACTGCTAGGAGAAGGTTTTCTCATTTCAAGTTTAAAGCACATGCTTCAGTTATAGGTTTCAGTTTTTAGTTCATATATACTGCTATTTACTAACATTTTGGGTAAATTAAAGATACTAAATGGCATAACCTAATTAAGAAATCCTTATTCTGTTCAGCTCTCTACTAAAAATCAAATTAACATAATCTTTTTTTTTTCTTCAAAGCAGCAAAAAACCTGGAGTGTATATTATTACAATATTCTGATATATCTTGTGTCACTGCTAGTAGAATCATGCTGCTGTCTTACTTAAAATGACCCATCAATCACACATGGAGACAATAACAACAATTTCACTGACAGTTTTTTGACTCAGATAGCCTTAAAATGAAATATTAGAATACAGAGTGGAAAAAATTAGTAAGATCTGATAATTTTATGCATTACCATGACAATTAATTTACTGGCTAATGTATAATGATAGTATGCATAAGGTTGTTTTTTTTTTATTATTCTTTATATAACTAATGAAATGCTTGAGGTTTGAGTTTTCTCTGTTTTCCAAAAAAAGGTTTATTTTACTTTACTTATTTCTTATAGGTTTAGACTCATTTTTTAAAATATAGTCAGATATGAGCTTATTAGTGGAGATTGAGTTGTGCTTAAATTGGGTGTTTAACACTGTATTTCTGTTGTTCCTATATGAAAATTACTGCAAAAGCTATTTTTGATCTGTTTAAATATTGGAACATTATTTTAAATTCCTTGAATTGAGAAAATAAATGTGTTTATGATAGTATTTAACATATCCACTTTCAAATTACAAGGTTCCACACAGAGGACATAACATTTCTCTGTTCTACATCCAAATGAATTTCTTTTCATATTCACATCTATAGAAGGCATACAGGGGTCTTCCAATATGTATGTAACAAACAAGGATCAAGGAAACAGACCTATCAGAGTCACCCTGAGGTTTAAATCTGGGCCAGTTTCTTTACTTACAAAAGTTATTGACTTCACATTTTATCAAACAATGTAGAAAATGAGACTATCATTTAGGAGTTTAATAAAGTCTTTTAAAATATGTCTTACAAAGTTTAATTAAAGCAAGAGGAATATGATTTATCAAACAAATGCAGTGAGTGATGCCATTGTGTCACAGAGACAGCACTGAGATTGCAGATAATCTAGGTATTGCCTAAAAATTACTTAAATTCTTCTCTCAGGTATCAGAAAAGAAGATAATTTCAAACACAGGGCAGAAGTAGAAAAGCTAATGGAAATGGAAGCATACTTATGGAACTCTGCTAGGTGTGACTGCATTTCAGAGAGACTAGCATAACCTTCCTTCCCATTACACTACAATAAAGGTGTTACAAAGCTACTGAGACTTTTGGAAGGCAATCATAGCAAATCTACTTATTTAATCATGGTGTTATAACCCTGTGGAATTACCAATGTGGTAAACTCCTAAAGAATCTGTCTTGGGACTACTCATATTAATATAAAAAAAAAAATTGTTAGCATTCTTGATAGAAGAAAAATGATAATGTACTTAATTTATAGCATAAAATAAATGAACAAAATATGAGAGAAATATGAAGGGATAGATTATCTCTAGGGATGGAAAATGAAGAATGAAATTCAGTGGAACAGTTATTTTATTGATGCTCATAAGGACAGGGGACTCTTTGGATTGAAGCAAATGAGAAATTAGACCAGGATTTATGAACTGATAAAAAGGTGGTTATAAACTAGCAACCTGATGGAGTTATGAAAGTAAACAAATGTACTGTCTAGATATAGTAAACACAATAAAGATGTGAGGTAATATAACTGTATAATGTGCAAAGCATTAATTGCAACTCATCTATGTAGTATGAACTGCTGTTTCACCAATGTTTAAGAAACATATATTTGAGCCAGAACAAATGCAAAAAAAGCCTGTTAAAAAGTTCAGGGTAAAAAAAGCTTTTTTAGAAAATGAAAAATAAGTCTAAAAATGATTCCTTACGTAAAGTTGAAAAGAAATGTAGGCTTCTTTCTATAATTAAACTAGTGATGCAAATAGAAAGAGCTAGAGGAAAATGAGGACAACAAAATAATACAAACTGACAGTAGATAAACTCTAGGTTGTTTCTAAGAGAATAAAAATAAGAATGAAGTACAGAATTATGAAAAAACAGCATCAAATATGACTGCTGTAGCAAGACAGGGAATTGGCCATACCTCTTGCCAGAATTTGCATCTGCTGCACAAGACCAGAAATTCCACAGGAGACTAAACAAGCATAGATGCTCTCTGTCTCAAATTGGACACATTTGTGTTATGAGTGGGGTTGGGCTTCTAAACATTGACAGCATTTTCTTCTTAACTAAACCTTTAAAATTATGACTGATAGTTATTTTCTGTCCCACACAAAATGAGTTGATTCATCATAATACAGCTCCCAGAGCAGAGCTGTGTATCAGATTTGAAAGTAAAACCATGAACTTAATCACACTTTTCCCCTTTACTGCCAACATACACAAAGCATTAAATGACTCAGTATCATGTAGTCAGGAAAACTCTTTCATCCTAGTAGCAGGTAGTTGCAGTCTGGGTTTGAAATGTATTTCCAATAATAATCTTCCACTGTACTTTCCCTTTCCTATTTTGGTTCATGTATTAAAATATATGGATAAAATAATCAGGCTTTAAGTCAGCTATTCAGGCATTTTCACTCAGAGACTGAAAATAAGACGTGACTTGTGAGAGACAGACAAGTGCTAAGAATGTCACAAAATTCCAAGTAGGCTCCTGTATCATCAAAGAAAATTTTAATTCAGTAACTTTCTTTTTATTTATTCATAGTTTGTTTCACTGACAAAAATGAAGGGGCAAACAAGACCCCACCCACTAGTCATATTATGAAACCAAATTTACAGGGATTTACTTTAACAAATTGATAAGATACTGTTATATTAGTATACTGTAAAAATTTCAACATTCTGCATATCATCTGGATATGTAAGACCCAATAAGTGAATTGTTAATCTCTTTTAAGTAGATGATTTAAATAATTTAGAAATGCCTAATGCTGATGAAATGTGTCTGGAGGCATTTTAAATTTCTGGTTACTTTAAATTCTTAAAAACTCTTGATAACATAAACAACTATCACATTTGTGTCTTAGCTGGAATCACTGAGGAATACACTATAGAAGACATTTTTTTCTGTTAATTTTTAATATACTCTATAACACACAATGTCATATATTCTTGCAAAATGTGATACCATAATTAATGAAATTGGCAAAATTCATAGATAAAAAGAGTGGTTTTCCCATTTCCTTGCAATTTTTGTAAGGAAAACAAGACAAGAGAAATTTTTCCTTAAAAGACTTCAGACCACTAAGCTGTCTATGCTTTTCAGTTATCTGAAAATTGCACCACCTCTTTTTCATCCACAATTATCATCAATCATCCATGAAAAATCCATGCAATCATTAATGTAGCATTGATTATTCAGCTTTTTCTGTTGTGATGTTCAGTATGGGTATTAGTAAAATCTATCTCCAATTCCACTTCATTTTTGGGAGGAGAGACTTCAAAATAATTATTTATTTTTGAAGTTGTAGATATTTTTCTTTCAATCATAAAAGTAAGTAAAGAGAAGCAATAAGTAAGAAGTAAAAGCAAGACTAGCACTTTTTTTCCCACTAATTTCTTATTGGAATATCTTACAGAAAAAATAAAGATAGATCTTTTCTCAACGTGAAATTAACTTCAATGAATGAAGTTTATCTTTATTTCAGATGTAGAAGTGCATCATTGTGCTTAAATGTCAGTGAACTACAAAAGCTTTTTTAAATATGGAGTGTATGTGGTTTTCTCTGAAGTATGGCAAATATGTCAAGGAATATTTCCATCCATACTTTCACTGTGAAGTTTTCTGCAGTTAGAGTTTTATCACTGTCTCTGCACTCCATAAAATTTTCACATTTGTTATTTTGCCACTATGAAAATCAATTCTAAAATATTATTTCCTGTCTTTGACATGAAAAAATTCTCTATTTCTATTTTCAATAAAAGCCTTTCACATTCTTTGAAAATGAAAAATGTCTTAAAAGAAACAAAACAAAATTAAAATCTGTTGAGAGTGATAGTGAATTTTCAGGCAAAAAGAGGATTCAAGACAATCACATCCTGCTCTATATTCAAAGATGGAACAAGATCTTCAGAATACAGCTTCAGGAGTCACCTTAATGAACTCATTCCTGAGATACAATTGTCTAAACAATTGAGAAAGTGTTTATATGTTTAGCAATTTGATGTAGAAAAAGAAGTCTACAAATGTAGTTTAAAATTATTTTGCTCCTCACTTTTCTGAATCACTCAGAAAGAAAGCCAATCAAATTTTAGAATTCTATAAAGTAGTATTTTTATTGCTTATCTACAGTAATGTCATCATTAAAATTTTAGAATCTCCAAATAGTTTGTTATTTGCTAAACATGTTTTATTCCATACAAATAATTTCGTGTCTTGACAAAGAAGAGTCTGGAGAATACAGATAATTTACTTTAATTTTTAATTTAAGGTGCTGGATATATGCCATGCTTGATAAATGATAAAGTATAGCAAATTTAAATGAAATGGTACATAATGGACCCAGGAGAACTTGTGCTGATTTACTAAGATTCTACTGTTTATGAGCAAGCTGATAAAGACATGAGGTTTTACCTTGTCTGTGGTCCTGGGTATTTAATTCATTTTGTTTGTTGATGCACTTTAACATGAAATACCTTCATAAAAGCTTGAAACTAATTTGAAAGTGATTAATTTTGACAATTAACTTTTAGGTGGGCTAATTAGATGAAAGTAAATTTTCCTCTCCTTCTGTCTTCAAAGGACATTGCTTGTGTGCTACTGTAAATTAAATTCAGATTCAACTGGGAGCTGCTAAATTTTGTCTGGATTTCTTTTTTCTGTGTCATGTAGCATACCTCAGCTATAGAGAAAAGAGGTAATGATATTTTCTCAGTTAAGGGTTTGGGGTTTTTAAAAGCAAATTATTATTAGATAAATAAAGATTTAAATAAATCATTTAATGTAGTGAATTTTCACATGACAGATAAAGGAAATATTCTTCTGAACTATTTAAAATAGAGTGCTGATGGAAGATTCTATGAAGTTTGAAATTTTAGAAAACTTCCACAGTCATTTCAAGTAAGAGAGAATGCAAAAAAAATCAGTAACAAAACCCAACCCACTCAAAACCCCCCAAAACAAAACCAAAAAACATAAAACCCCAGGCAATCTCCAAACCAACCCTGGAAATAAATTTGGGTTATTACCACCATTCTCTGAGTAATCCATTTTTTCTCAGAAATTCTCAACTGTTGTCTAACATGCCCTGATGTGTCAAGGCTTTCTACTGTCCCAAGCCTTGATGAGCTGCCAAGCTCTGGCCAAGGGCTGTGCACAAGGAGGACAAACTCCACTGCCCTGAACCTTTGAGACACTGCAGGCTCCATGCAGGTGCTGCTGCAGGGAGTCCTCAGGCTGTCCTGACGCATCTTCTGTGAGTAGGTGCCTTACCAGCAGAGCATGTGGCACTGAGCAGTACAGGGGAGTTTTTGGTACTCATGGCTTCCAGCATTGTTTCAACAACTTTATCAGACAATAATTGCACAGAACAAGTATTTTGAGACAAATTGAAACAGATCTAACTCTTTTCGGATATGCTTTGAATATTCTTTTTGAATTAGCCACATTTCAGATATAAGAAAAAAGTGATTAGGCATATCAAGAACTGAGTTCAGGTCATAATACAGCATATCAAGAACTATGTATCTGTTTTTCTGCAGACTTTGAAGTTCTTAGAAAACCCTCAGATTAAAAAGAATGCATTGGATCTAAATCTCAAACATTTAGATAAGAAAATAACTACTTTGAAACCTAACATGTTCTATCAATTAGTTTCTTCATGCCACATTTTGGATCAGTCTTAAAGCAAAACATGGAGTCTTTTTTCAAATCCCGAAATGTGCTAAAATGTTGATCGCTATGTTAGGTGTGCAATAAAAACTAAATCCAACAGAGTTTAACAAATCTGCTTTATCATGAAGGCTTTTAGTGACTTTGGATCTATAGCCAAGAAAATGACTGTCTGTAGTCAGAATATTATCTCATCAAAAGCAATTTTTCATATTTAAGGGGCATATTCCTCTGGAATTTAGTACAGTGCATTCTTTTTTTCATATTTCAAAATGTTGCAACGACTTTCCTAAACTTTGGCACCACTGGCTACTTGTAAGCCTGGATATCTGTAACCTAAGCTATTTCCTTTGATGTTTGGCATCTGAAAGCCCTGAGAATTCATGCTCTATTTGGAGCTTAACTCATCTCTAAATCTCTGAGGAAAACCCATCTGGATCTACCTCTGCCAAATTTACTAAGCCTCTCACTTCAGATCAAACTCTGTGGCTTCTTTAAATTCACAGAATTAGCCATTCATGTTAGAACTTTCTAAAAAGCTAAATAAAGTCAGCATTTTCTTCAGACTCCCCTGCTCCTAGCAGCAAAAGACATTGACAATAAGATCAGTTTTACTAAGCAGCTACTAGGAAAAGTCTTGCCCACAGAAATGTTTTGTAATACATTTTACCTAATTTTGAACAAAGGCATATTGCAAAAAATTAAATTGTACGTGAAGCTAATACCTTTCTCTACAATCCTAAGTGATGAAGGCCTCGTGACATGATCTTTAGATCTTGACATGAAGGTTTCCCCTCTCCCACCCCTAACATATTACACACACACCTGAAGAAAAAAAGAAGCTTAATTAAAGTTTTCAGTCATTTGTTTAGCACCACGCTTAACATGATACAAAAAAAATCAAAATGGAGCACAGCAACTCATTTAACAGAGACCTCTAAACTCACTGGAACAAATGACTAAGATTAATTTAATACAAGCATTTGGTTCTTAGTCAAAAAATAGTTTTTCCTTCATTCTTTCTTCATCAACTTTCAGTGTCTTTTCAAATCACATCCTGGGAAAGCTTTTATGTTCTTCCAAAGTTGAACTGTGAGCATGCCATTTACCATATGATCTTTATCTTCTCACTCTATGTTGTTCCTGCAAATTGTGTAACTGTCCTTGGCTAACCATGCTTTGACAATAGGATATTTCATGACAGAGATTGTCATTAATTTTTTTCATTTGCTTGGTGTTTTATCTCCTCAAGAAGTTAAGGATAAGGATAGAAAAAGTTTCTCATTTTTTATCATTTTATAACAATTATTTTATAGTCTGCACTGCAATAGATATGAGAAGGAGTTATTAATCTCAAGGAACTCCATGGTAATTTACATCACATTAAGGTAAAATCTCTTAAATGACAGCTTTACACCACAGCATATAACCATGACTCAGAAACAAACATGTCTTGACAGAGCCAGAAATACTGTTTGTGACAGTGGTGGCAAATTTTTATTTGGCAATAATAAATACAGTGTATTCAGAAGCTTGATTAGACATAACATATTGTCCTTCATAAAAGCAAAATCCTCGGGGTGGATAGTGAAGGTCCAGCAAGTCTGTCCTACCTTAGCAAACCTAGAGAACATTCATAGTTCATCATTTGTTTATTCACATTATTGCCCATCTTTCCAGAGGGACGGTGCCTGTAACAGATTTTGTTTTCATTTCAGTGCATGATATATGATTAGTGTGCATATTATTTTTAAACCTTCCCACTTTTCTGAAGAAGTTCTCTCTTTTGAGACTTCATTGCCACATTATTTCAGGTGCAAAATTTGTCGATAACAGTTGATTTGGATAAGCAAAAAAAATAATCTGAACAGATAAAATGTGAAAAAATAGATTTTACATATGCGTGGAGCTGTCAGTGAGTCAGAATATATCCTATTGGGCACATGGAAAACCCATTAAGAACAGTCATGATGTCAAAATACATTCAACTCAAGTCTGCAGTCATCTTAGGTTTGCAGCTGGCAAACAGTGACATCAATGCCAATTGCTACGTCAAGAACTAGAAAATACATATGCACACACAGACATATACCTGACATATGTGATATCAGTTCAAACTCATAAAAATATATCCAGAAAAATTTTGTATTTTTGTAAAAGATGTAGATCTTGAGATTTAAGTTATCAAGATGTGCATGAATTAATGATTTGGAGCTTTGGCCAATCCTGACTAAACTTGTATATAACAGCCAAATAAAACCTCCATCAAGACTAAATTTATATTTGCATTTTAACTGAATTGGGAAATAACTAGTGGTATGCCACATTTCTACTCAAAGATTAATACAATTCCCTGATCCCTCTTTGAATCTCATCTGAAATCTCACTTTATCATCAGCTTAGTTATTATGTTGAGAAGAAAATACTTCACAGATCTTTCCCAACATAGCCACTAAATGTGATTTTATGTCCCACTCCTAAGAAAATGCCCAGACACTGCATTGACCTGCCCATACTGGGGTTACATAAACTCTCTTGGTTTGTCTTGTCCTCAGATATTTTAACCTGGTTTTAAGCACTCCTCTTTATTTTTTTTAAAAAAATGTTTACATTGTGCATTCAGAAGGACACCAGATAAGTGAAGGTAGCACAAGGGAAAATGGGGTTAAACTAAATAGATTTTTTTCATTTATCTGGGCTTGTTTTTTATGTTTGTTTTTTTTCCCTACAGGTTTAACTCTATTTTTGAAGAGGTTTTTCCTTAGTTCATTCAAACTGAGTGTTGTAATTGGAAATCACCCGTATTTCTCTTACTATTGTTTTTTTTTTAAATTTTGATTAAACTCTCTACACTTAAAGTATACCAATAATACATTATTATCTCCACAGATAAGCTATCACTCCTTTTATATGGAAATAAATTGAACTTTGGATATTCCTTAAGATAATTTGGTCAAAACAACACATACAAGGTTTCCTGGTTTTGTTATGAACTCTAAATAGACATGATAACCTGGATTTTCATAGTAAAAGGACTGTAATGACCTGCATTATTCATGTGTGGGAAAGTACTCCAAAATTATATTAGGAATAGACCCAGCAGCACATTGAAATTTCAGTATAACTGCAAAGCGAAAGGCTGAATCAACTGAGTCTATTTATAGACTCCTTGTACCTTCTTCTCAAAACTGACTCAACTGCCACCATTGGTAGAGGCCGGTTGATTAACTGCTGGATGTTTCTTCTTGCACAAAATCCTCCCCTGACTGAAGAACTAGATTTATTAGTTCAGATTTACCACGTGGAATTATTAATATACACCTACATTTCAAACATACATTTGTTTTAAATCAGGCTGGTACTGTACTCAACCCTAAAGCATTATTATATTTATGCCTTGGTTAGTTATCTCCCACTGGAAACAATACAGTCAAATAGCTCAATGCAGAATCATTTTCATATCCCACTTTGTTACTTTAGTGGATGGGCCACATCCTATTCTAAGGAATTTTTTTTCTTGATTAAAAAATAGCTGTGCAACTCTCCATGACAAATCAACCACAGGCATCATTAGATCAGATATTAGTTTCAGTGTTATCTGTATGTTACCTACAGGTACATTAAAATTACTCAAATCAATGCCAGATTCAAATAATGACTCTAAGAAACCAAGGTGATATGAAAATATTCAGAACCATGGGTTTAATTGTAAAGATATATTTTTAATAATAAAACCTTCCCTCTAGCCACTGAGTCAGGAAAACAACTGTTAAGTGCTAACTTCAGAATCAAGAATTAGTAGGAAAATCAAATTTCCCATTCTATTATGTAAGTAGAAATTTACGCCAGTCACTATTTAAAGTGAAAAGGTACAAGGTGGAAAGATTATTTTGAATCACATTTCATCTTCCATTGAAAGCTGCATAGTCTGCATAACCAAAGCCACAAAATTCACTTTTTTTGCTGACTATGTACTCAGTAATTCAGCAGACTTGGAGCTTAGTTTCCCATAATCTCTATGGAATTCTACCCCAGAAAGTGTGTAAGTGAAAAAAAAAGTTATGCACATCTACATCATCTTAAAATGCCATTTGCAAGGAAAAAAATATGCTATGTGGCTTTTAAATTATTTTTTAAATATGTAAAAAGATATGGAAGTAGTGCAAACATTTTGCAATGGGAGAGACAGAATCAGTTTACAATTCATTTCTAGAATAGGAAAAAGTAATTAGTGAAATTTGACCTGGCCGAACTACCAGAATTTTAAAGATCCTCATTCCTATTCATGAATCCACCTTTTCTATAAAACTGCACATTTGATTTTGAAGGTACATTTGTAACAAATACACTATATACACAAATCTTATTTCTGCTACTATCCTCAGTGCAGACCTCAGAAAACAAGTTAAACAATTCAACTCAAGGTGATCAACAGCCTTTATGATAGACGATAACTTTTTGGTTTAATAACAGGAGTATGTAATCCCCCCAAAAATTATATCAAAGTGACATGCCATCAACAGTTGAGAAAAACATTGTTAATTTGATTCTATTTTAATTAAGAATATATTTGCTACGTTTATTTAATAGTAATTTAATGTTATTCAATTCCTATTGACATCTAAACTCTTCTATTAAAATCTAACAGTAAATCAGAAAAAGTGAAGAATACTGCTACAGCATAGAGGCATAAAGTCAAATTGTCTTAAAAAGAGTGTTGTATATTTAAATTTTGTAAATTGGGAACCTGAACTTCAGAGAAAAACCTACTAAAGTCATATCTCAAATTTCATCTTCAATTAAAGAGTCAAAGAACTCATTGTTAAATTATATCCCAAGAACATGTTTGCTTTTCTTGTTATTGCAGTCATTATTATTAACTGTAAAGAATAGTAGTGGCAATATATTTATGTCAACAGATTAGCTCTATTACAAAACATTTGGGAGCTTATATGTTTTCAGTGTTTGGCTCCAAAAACCGCCAGGAAAATTTCACTTAATCTACTTCAAAAGTTTATTTCTTATAGTTTAAAAATTAATAACTTATTGTATCATTCTACTCTGGAAAACATATTTTTTCAAAGTAATATTTTGAAGCTTTCTAGTTTCTCTTCTACATTGGATGTAACCATATCTTGAAAATACTATTTGGCTTATACCTTGTAGATTTCTATTTCAATTTATAAAAATCCACAATGTTAACATCATTGCATGCATACTCTAATAACTGAGCTGCTCTAGAGGGTTACATCAGCAACTGAGAGCAGGTAGTTGTTGACAAGACTGCAGGAATGCTGACAGTAATGGTTTTCAGAGTGGCCCTGCACAGGATGTGAAGACAAGTCAGTTGCTGTGAAGTTATTTTTAACATCTGAATATGCAAGCAACATTTCTGGGAGGAGAAAAAACAGATTAAGCAATCAGCCCTAGGGGGGGAAAAAAGCATGAAAACATGTTTTATGTTTTCAAATATAATCTTTATATTGAAATCATACATTATGATATCTATTACAAGAAGCCTGGATAGAGTAAAAGAAGAATGTTAGCAAGCTATTGGATAATTTTTGTTTAAAAAATAATTCTCCATAATCCAAAACGTCTTTACAGTACCAAAAATATTTTCTATGTAGGTTATTTGTGGTTTTTTTCTTGACAGAGAAAAATTGTAGTTTGAAGTGCAGCAGGGAACTACTGTTGCATGCTTATAATTGCCTTGAGGTTATATTCCTTTTTAATACATTCTGAAAAGTCAGAATGTTGATCTGTGCTTCAATAAACCAATCCCATCAAAGTGTGTCTTATCAAGGGAGCAGAGAGGCTTCTTTTTCCTTTTTCAGTCTTCAGATCAACACAGATTCTTCAAATTTTAGGTTTCTTCATTAATAAAGGCTGACAGATCAAAAATCTTAAGCAGACTAACACCTATTTGAAAAGTACAACAAATAATATTCCAAAGAATAGCTAGAATTATGATAATTGATGAATGTAATTTCCCTTACCAGTTTAAATGCACAAACAAGGAAATCTTGTTCACAAAACACCAGTGATTTCTGTACACTGAAAACTATAGTCAGAATGGATTTTTTTTTTTTACCAATATTGGTAATAACTGCTCATGACTTTCTTATGCCATATTTCCAGAGAGTGCTACTTTTATAGAGGAATATCACACACCATTCCTGTGCATGACTGAAGGTAGCTGGATGGTGCTTGCGTGCATTGAGGAGTGCTAAGCAGAAGCACAATGTCTTGCAAGGGAATAGCAGATGGCAAATTCAGTCATTCAAAGGGTTCATGCAGAATCCCCCCATGCTGCTAGAGCTAACTTGATAAGAAGATAATTATCTGTCCTGATTTTGGCATCTGTTTTCCTCAGCTTTTTCTGTTAGGTCACTCTAATCCAGGTCACAGCATGACCAGGTGTGGGCCATGCCTCAGGCATTAGAGGAAGCATTTAGTACTTGTTTAGCAAAGCTTTGGAAAGTGGAAGGCACTTGTCACTAGCCTGGCTGCAGTAGGTGGAGGGCTCTGCCTTCCACAGGGTATGTCCTGCCAGGCTCCTGGCCATGATTCCAGGTGCATGGAGCTGAAATGCAGCTCCTGCCTTGCTGCAGATCCCCCAGCCATGGGACTGTCTGATCCTGATCCTCTCCCTCACACTGCCATCCTGGCCTGGTTTCAGCCCATCCCCTCAGCTGCCCAGTTGTCCCAGGTTTATATATGGCCCCAATTCCTCTCTCACTGGACCTGACCAGGACCACAGCACTGGCCTCAACCTGCCTTGTCCCCAGGCAGGTGCTTTATGCTTTGGCTGGGGCTGCCTTAGGAAGCCTGCCCAGCACCCTGCAACTGTCCTGACCTCATTAGTCCTGTTTCCAAAATATCAATTTATGTATATCTGTTGTGTTAGAAATTCACAACATATTTCTTAGAATAAGGATGCAAAAATTCACATGATCTACTTTGGAAAATCTAATTTATTATAATGTATTGGTTTTGTGTGAATAACTATGTTGGGCAGGATTCTTAATCCTACCTGGACTTACATAAAGTACAAGAAAAATACAGATAAAAATTTATGAATATTCTGCCTTTATTTATGCCTGAGAAAACCTAAAATTAAAAATTCAATCTTTATTGTTGTCCTCTGTTTTTTTGAGGACTGACGAGACAAAATATAACACTGTTTGAAGACAGACATTCAGAGTTAAACAAAGCAATAGAAACAGAAAGACATTTATTAATGAACAGTAAAAAATGGCAGGCTCTCTATGAGCACCAGGCTAGTGAGTGAGAGGTTACAGCTGTGTATGAAGCCAGTTTTCAGAAAACAGTGATTCTACAATGCTTTTTTTCAGTAATTTTTTTTTTCAATTGTTCTGCATGTTTCCAAAAAATGACAGAATAGAGGAATATGTTTTACATTTTGCTGATCATCTAGTAAAAGTTTGAGTTATTTTGTTGGGGTTTTCTTCATTGTTGTATAGGCTGTCCTGAAATATAGATAATTTTAAATTTAAAAATCCAGAGTAGTATTTCCAAGAGGCAGTGGGAAATTTGGAATTGAAACTTAGACCAAACTGATTACTTCTTCTGCCCAGAGACAGTGTCATGTTGCAACTGTGTGCTATATTTGGTTTTTAGGAGAAATATGAGATGGAAAAAAAATACCACATCACACAATGCTGAAACATAGGACATACACTAATGTATGGAAATAAAGAAGTATTATACACATTAAAATATTCTTATACATTTCTTTATTTCATAGAGATTATTTGTTTTCCTGAAACAAAATTAGTTTATTTTCTGATTCCTCAGCATAAAACCCACAAACCTCACAAACCAAGAAACCAACCCAAAGCAGAATATGCAATTCTAAATAATGCAATGTGACAATAAAGTTGCATGGCTAAAGTCTATGAATTCCATATTACATCTGAGCAACTCCTGGGTGATAATGTGTCTTTGCTCATCATATAATTTAAATAACATGTGACATCATTACACTTTGCCAAAGATGCCCATCCTCTCATTTCTCATGGAAGCACATGCACATCTTTGGAGGTGCCTTACAGGCCTGATTATTTCCTGTGTATAAAAAAATCAAGGGTTCTTTTGGATATATTTTTATGCCTCATTTAATTCAGTGCTAAGTATCTGTAGATTCTTAGTTACAGTGAAAATAATGCACTAGACCTGAGAGAGAAAAGGATTCTGCCTTGTATTTTACAGCATAGAAATATTAACTGAAATGTTTTGGGTTCATGACTAAGACTCTTGTTCTGGTGGTCAAATATTGATTCTACTAAATGTTAGATTCATTTGGAAAGAAGTAAATGAGAAATAAAATTATTTCATAATAAATATGGCAAAAACTGTTTGAGAAAATAATTTTAATATATTAATGTTTCTTAGGTTAAATGTAATATACATAAAAATGTGTCAGGGTATATAATGCACTAATAGTTCAAAAGAACAGCAATGGTTTTAGCAGGAACACTTTTGATTTGAAAATGCAGCCTATAGGCTACAGTACTTGCTATGGTTGTCATTATGGCATACAATTGCCAGGCAGTACAGAAATTAATTATAAGTATCATCAGGAGAAAGATTTTTGACACATTTGAAGAAGGGTGTCTCAGCCCTATTAAAGATGATTTACTGAGTTTTTTGAAGATCCATAAACCAGTATGTGGTCAAACGTGTTCTGCCTCCCAAAATTTTCTTGTGCCAGCCTTGTTATGGTTAAATAGCTTGATGCTGATTATTGATTATGACATAAAGGGCATTCAAAATTTGAGACTGAATTTATAAGGTTGTTTATGGTGTTAATGGCTAATGATGGCATTGGACTGTTTAAGTGAAGAAACGGTACTCACACTGAATTTATGTCAAATATGTCTATGAGATTGTTTTCCATTCAATAACTCAGTGCAGTTGGTGTTTGAACTATATTTTGGCTACAGTTTTTTAAACAGTTCTTTGTATCCTACAGCTTCAGTATTGGTCAAACATATACCAAAACCTGGAATTTTCTTGGAAGCTTTTAAGACCACTTCATCTTTTGATAACTTAATATTTTTCAGGACAAGAGCTTAGCATCCCTTTTGCTTGAGGTCTTATGACCTTTTCAAAGATCTTTCTTTCTCTCTGCCTGCCTTTCTATTATTTCATGTGAACCAAATACAACCAAATATGAGCAAATACTTGAAACTAGTTATAAGCTATTATTCACTAGCTGGGTGAATATTTCCATTGACAATGTATACATGAGACTTCTTTCAGAGTCATGCCTAGACTTTTAAAAACTATGGGGATTTTTTAAACAAGTGAAAAATTAATCCAGGCAAAAACCCCCTTCAGGCTAAGTGAAGGAGCCACGCCACGATTAGCTTGTATTTCTGTGCTGCTGCTATACTCCATGAGTCACACTGAAGTGACTGGGTTGTGAACTTTACTGTTTCAAAATTGTCTCAGTTTTGTTAGATGGATTTGTCTCTAGAAGCAGAAAATGTTTTGGGGTTGGGTTTTTTTTTGGTTTTTTTGTGGTTGGTTTTTTTTTTTTTTTGGTTTTTTTTTTTTTTTTTGGGTTTTTTTTTATGTTTTTTTGGTCATAAGGAAGGTAGACAAGTAAGTACTTTATCTGTGTTTATCCATCCACACTGTCAGTGTAGGGGGGTTGTTTTCATACTGGTTCTTATCTTTTTTCTGTGTTTTTTCTTCTCCTCACCTGTACCTCCTACATATACAAAACACATAAAAAATGTGTTGCAATTCTTCTGCATTTTAATGTCTGCTTTTCTGCTTACTGAGTAGTTTTGATTGTCTTCCAAGGAATGCAACAAGAACCAAAGGATAACCACTCTAGAAATGTAGAAAAATCCTCTAATAAATATTTCAAGTATGCATTTAAACATTGAAATATCCAGGAAACTCAGAAATACTTTCTAGGTTAGTTTGTAGTTAATCTGTAGTCCATAAACCCTGATTAAGGTGAAAAGGTTATATATGTTAAATAATCAGACCTCTTCTAATTATAAAGAAAACTTTCAGAAAATATTAGTCTGTGACTTTTTTTTTTTTTTTTAATTATTATAAGTTTCAGTTTTAAATACCTTGGAAAACACTTTTATTTGAACTTCAAAACCTTGCTTTCATTTGATGCTTATCAAAGTTATAGCATTAGTAAGACTAATGTGCTGACTCCTGGGATCTCACATCATAAGATTTTAATGGCAGTTTGGCATATAAATCCTACTGCCAAACATAGTAAATCATACTTATATCCTAATCAGCCATGGTGAAGGACAGTTCTTGTCCATGGTTAATTCAGGTTTCTTCTTCCAGTATTTTCAAACTGAGACTCATTATGTCGTAATTGAGTGCTATGCTTATAGTGTTTCAGGGAAAAACACTTTGGTAAAGTATCTCAATTAACCAATTAGTTCTGTGAGTGAGGCAAAAAATAAATAGAAGAAATGGAAATGAAGGCAAGTAGGGCCCACTATGGAATATTCAGTATGTCACCTTTCCAATATGTCAGAGGAAGGAAAGTACTCAGGGAGCAGTCATTCCCTTATGATGATAAGGAATGTTCTGCTCTTGATGACATAGGGGATTTATCAGATCATTTTTACAGAAAGCAAAAGCATATGGCACTGAGAGAAAGACAAACTTCTGTCAAAGTAATCTAATTTTCAGTCTTACCCCATTGTTCAATAGAGTACCATTGTGCAGCTTCCTACCAGTGTTTGTGCTACTGCTGCTAAATCACTTAGAACTGTTTTAGCCAAACAACAATTTAACAATTTTATTTCATTTGGTATTGCCAGCTTGCTGTGTGACATTCATTTCCATACTTTACTCTCTTGGTATTGTATCTTCCCAAACCCAAGAGTCAAAGCATACCTTGTGATATGGTTTCAAAAGAATTTAACAGACATGAAAGTGCCCCACTCTGTCTGCAAGTTTCAGATCCCTCCAATTTTGTCCTCTATCTGGTACTCTACTTTCTATTTCCTCTCAAGTCTTGAAGTTCTAGAAAAACTTCCTGTTCCTGAGAGACTTGAGTTCATTGGTACACTTACTGATGGATGGAAAAAGAGTTAGTGAGAGCAAGTGGAACTGTCAGCAAGTTCAAGGTCAGGAGAACATATATTTTGAAGCATAGTTTGCTTCATCTTCCTTCCCTGAAAGTGAAATTTCAATATTACATTTTGTATTATGGAAAAACAAACCCAGTAAAATTATGAGAGAAATTGCAAGTATTTCTATATATCCTTATGTAAACATATACAAAGGTACATGCTACTTTTTTTCCTATCCAATTTTTAACATTCTTGATGCTCTCTCTGTTTGCTCTTTTTTCATTCTTCTGAAATAATTACTGATTTTCAATTGCAGGCTGCCTACTCCCTCCTTCCAGATCATTATTCTGTGAAGAACAATAGTTATGCAATATGGCCATCATTAACCAAAAAATTCTTGATTGTTTTTCTCTTCCTCAGTGCCTGTTTCTTTATCAGACCAAATAAGGAATCATCTTCATTTTTCAGAGGTTTTTTTTTTTTTCTCCCATATCTTCCAGTGTTATCACAAATATTATTGAAATTTAACATATTAGTTCTAAGCTGTTTTTTTAAAAAAACTTGGGTGAGGGGGAAAGAACTGGATTAAAAAAAGAAAAGTTTTTTGTAAATTTAGACAGCATGTTCCTGCTATTTTTAACATTCAAGCCTTATTTCCTCTTTGAATATTTTGTTTTACTAGAGCCAGAACATACAGAATGATGTGCAGGTCACTGAGTTTTCATGAGTTTCCCAACACCTTAAATTTGGTTTTCTACTTTAGTAAAATTAAGTACCACATTTGCTTATCTTGTGTCAATTGTTTTCTCAAGAGTTCCAGTCTTTCTTATGAATATTACTTGTTGAATATTTTGTAGCTACACATTATTCATGTGAACTACTTTTGATCTCCCTTTTGCAAATTTTATGCTAGCTCTTTATAGTACTATTGTACTTATAGAAAAAAATTCATTCATATTTATGTTTATTTTTTAAAATTAAATTAAATTAAATTAAATTAAAAGTAGTTTCTTAGCAAAAACAAATAAATAGCATAGTTATCTAAAAATATCATGTGAACACTTGAGAGGACATCTCAAGTACCCTTAAGGATCACTGAGTCCAAGTCCCTGTTCCTAGCAGGATAATGATAATTTTCAGAATTAATGATATATATTGGTGTAGTATTAGAATTAGTTGTGGTAGTTTGGTTAGCAAGAAATGTGAATGCCATTAAGTGATCTGGGTGTAGAAGCCAACTGTTTACACTTATGAAGATCTGAATGGTCATTGTGGTGGGCTTGAGCTTGCCTGGACACCAGGTACCCACATGTGCTTTATCAGTTCTGCTCAGCTGGACAGGGGGAGAAAAATACCATGGAAGGTTTATGGATGAAGACAGGACAGGGACATCTCCCTCACCAATTACCATCCTGGGCAAAACAGACTCAAGGAAACTAATTTAATCTACTGACAATCAAATCAAAGTAAGATAATGGGAAATAAAATAAATATATAAAAATTTTGCCCCACCCTTCTTTCTCGGATCTTCTTCACACTCAATTTTCTGTATCTTCTCCCCCATAGTGGCACATGGAAACAGGAAAATTGGGTTGTGGTCTCATTTTGTTTCTGCTGGTCCACCCTTCTGAGGGAGAAGACTCCCCATACTCTTTCTCTGCTCCATTGTGGGGTTCATCCCATAAGAGAGTTCTCCATGATCTTCTCCAGTGTGATTCCTTCATGTGTGCTGCAGTTCTTCACAGAATGCTGATGTGCAGCTCTTCAGCAACAGAGGGCTCCAATGTACGACCCTTCCATGGGTCCACAAGTCCTGCCAGCACTCTGTCCAACCACAAGCTTCCCATGTTTTCACAGGATTCTTTTGGTGCATCCACCTGTTTCAGTGGGTGTTTCTCCAGGGGCTGCAGGTGGATCTCTGAACACCTGTGAATCTTCATGGGCTGCAGGGCACAGCTGCTTCACCATGGTCTTCACCACAGGCTGCAAAGGAATCACTTCTCTGGTGCCTATGGCACCTTCTACCCCTCCATTCTCACTGACCTTGGAATCTGCAGAGGTGCTTCCATCACATAGTCTAGCTCCTCTCTTCAGCTGTGTTTGCTGTTGCACAGGTTGTTTTCTGTCTGTTTACTAAAATCATGACAGAAGTTCAGCCACCCTGTCTGGTGGGCTCATCCTGGCCAGCAGTGAGTCCATTCCAGAGTCAGCTGGCACTGGCTTCCTCAGACAAAGGGGAAGCTTCCAGAAGCTTCTCCCTGAAGCCAGCCCTGTATCCATCCAATTACCAAAAACTGACTGTGAAAAATCACCACAGCCATATACATGGAATAGTTGATATTTTTCATTACATTGAAGGTATGAAAGTCTGATTTCTCTCTGCTCTTGCTGAGCTGAAATGACTGCTTTGAGTTGCTTTATTCTGTTTACCTGAAGAATTCAAGGCATGAGTACTTCATGCAAAAAAAATCAGGCAAATAAAAAGTAGGTTGAAACAAAGCATAAGAGTCTAATGATTGTTTCAGAGAGGTATAACAAGAAACAATGACGGAGATACAAATAAAGAAATAAAGCTATGCCTGGAAATACTGCTCAACTATGTGTCTAGCAGAGAGAATATTGGGTAGCCAATCACTCAGCCAAATTAAAATTGGACTGGTCAAAATGCTTGACAACATAAAGCATCCAACAATTCTTCATTGGTGAGTAAGGGAGTAAATGGCCTACCAGAATTTGATGGTTTTTTCCTCATCACTGATTTACACTGAAGAGTGATCTCATATTGAAGATGTCACTGGTGTCATTAACACCTTGAAATTTTAACCAAACACGCATGCTAGATAAAGAAAACTATTGTCATCACAAAAGATAATTCAGATAACACTATATATAAATAAATCAATCCTGGATTTTGTGTAATAATATTTTCTGGATTATAAAACTTGTAATAAAAAAATATCAGAATTTGAACAAAACAGTATATTTTAATGTATTTCACTGTAAAAATATGATTACATTACTCACATGAAGTGAAAATCAAATACATAGAGGAATTACAAGAAATAATCAAATCTATTCTATATTTTAGAGGAAAACAAATTATTCAACCACATCTCCATATCTGGGATTTTTTTCTATGTGTGTGTAAAGAAAGGTTGTATTTTTCTTTTCTTCTAGATTCAGAGAGATAAATAGAGAATAAGATAAGCTGTACACGGACTGTAGTACACCTGTTACACTTTCTAGCTATGGAGAAGGGAAGAAAGGAAAAACAAAGTTGTCTAGTTCGGTGACTCCAGCAAGGAAATAAGAAAGTTTAGAATATCTGAGAAGGGAACATTAAATATTCTTTTAATTTCTTCCCATGCGAGGATATTCCTGGACTAAAGCTTGACTGCAAGGCATTAAAGTTCAGGAAAATGCTTGTTTTTATCGGAGACATTTTTGGATAGATCATCTGAGTTATGCTATGGTATTTTATTTTCTTTATTGAAATCCTTTGAATTCAGACTTGCCTTTGAATCCAGCTGAAAAAGTCTCATTACTATTTCTCTGTTAGTTGGCCAAAGCACATGAAAATAATGCTTAGAAAGAAATTTCAGAGGATCAGAAATCAAATGATACTTTCCAAAATCCTTTGCTCTTATTTCTGCTGACTTTCCAGCTACCATTCTACACATAACTAGGAAAGAAATTATAAGTTGCCATGATACTGGATCAAAAGTTAGAAGCTGAAAATTTTTGTGGGAAGAGGCATCACTGGATACTTGACTGTACAACTACATTTTTCTGTATGAAGGTGAGACTTTTAAAAAGTAAAAAGTTAGGACAATATTCAGTGATGAACAAAGGTAATATCCACCTACATGGCATTGGCAAGTACTTGAAAAGTGGATAGAGTTAGGCATTCAAAAACTTAGTGAACACCCAGGGTTACTGAGGCAAGGTTTTTGTAATTCAATTTGCTGTGTAACTGAAATTTAGAGAAGACATAATATCACAGTTAAACTACATTCACACAATATGAAATATAAAGTGTTCTGCAGTCCCTTATTAAAATGCTAAGACCTTTTCTACTTGTGATACTGTAAAGCACTGGAGAGAGGGAGCAGGAGAGATCAAAAGTAACATTACAAAAGGGATAAGAAAATGTTTAATAAGTGTCTGAAAACTGTCTCTAGAGTATTTTTTGTCTGATTAGTACACTTCTTAATAAGATATGGAAGGAAATCACTATATAATTTGTTGCAATTAAGACAGGAGCAACTTCATCACAATCCTATGACATACTGTTGAATAATTCAGTTATTTCATTTAGTAGACAAAAGCAAAACAAAATCCAATTACTAGGAATTAGAGACTTCTGACTTGATATAAGCTTCAGATTTTTAACACTGTGTTAATCACAAATATCTAAATCAAAACTAACATTCCCACCCCAAGCAAGCCAAAAACCTTAGTGTAATCCACATTTCATTTTATTGTTGGAATTATCAAATAAGACTATACAACAGAGTTAATGCTACGGCTCAGTAAGAAGACCAGTGTGATTCTTCTGACCCTAAAATGCCTGAGGCACCAGGCCCTGTGCACAGTGACCTATTCATTTCTAATCACTAGTGTCTAATCTGTTCTCTCTGAATTTACTACTTCACTTCCAACCCCTTTCATATGCTGATTTACAAATGTAAACCCCTCAATCTGTAATTGTATTTTACAGGTCTGCCAGACGTTGTGATAACTCAATAGATTAAATTAGGTAAACTTTGTGGTTTTACACTGAATACCTTTCTCAGTTATAAATGCAAACATTCTTAACAAAAAAATAACTATGAAATTATGAGTAATTTAAAGAACAGAGAACATGCAACATCTTTGGAGATGAAAAACTGTGATAGTAACTACTTTTAGCGAAAATAAAAAGAAAGCATTCACATCTGTTTCACACATGTTAAAAAACATCCATTTAGACTTCATTTCTCCCTTCCTTTTATCTGAATACGATGTTCATGTTTAAGCCCTAACAAAGATACAGTGCACATACCCCAAATTCTTTTCATATCAAAGCCAAGAATAGGGAAGGGTGATTCTAGGATGAAGGCATATATGCTAACACTCCCTTCTGAGAATTCCATTTCAGGTGTTTATAAACTGTGATGAAAATAACCTGACAGCTGAGATATGCTCTTAAACACATATCTCTCATGTCTCTAGTATTCTCTAGTTATTTTCTTGTTATTTCTCTGTTCATCTTCCTCTTGCTCTTTTCTCAACTCCCTATTCTTACAGAATGTCCAAGATAAAAATGCTACTTTTTTAACCATGTGAAGTTTACAATGACCATATTGATGATACTACCCTTTCTTAACCAAAGCATTCCTCAATGTAATTCCTTAATTGTTGAGGTTTCAGAACAGATTACTATGTCTAACTGTCATCCAAGTAAAAAAAAAAATGTTTGCTTGGAGTTTCATTCTTTTTGAATTGTATTTTGAAAGATATTGTGTGTACTACTTCAACTTTTATAAATAGAAAAAGAACTATCTAAACAAAATATTAACAAGAGCCTATTCAAAATTAGGTAGATATTTCTGTGGTATTTTTAAATGAAAGGTAAAACTTAAGCCATGTAACTCAGATTAGTCTTTATGAAGATATGCACAGTGTCTTACAAAACTGTTGTCCTGATGACTTTTTCCCAGTAAGAAAATCTAAGAACTGAAAACTTCCACAGGAAGTTAAAAGAAAAATAAATAAAAATCCCCTAACCAACAAACCAACCAACCAACAAAACCATAAGCAGGCATCAGCTGGAAGATGCTAATGGTTTTATAAAGGTCCAGTGTATGGTCCACTATAGAAATATCTGGACATATACTTCATTGTCAGACGAGCAGAGATATGTTAGCCCCATGGTGCAATCCCAGCTCGCTACTGGACAATGAGTAGAACTTTATTCCATGCTGAGGCAAAGGGAAATGAACAGGGAACATGAGAGCTCAGTGAAGCAGTTCAAGATGAAGAGGTGACAAGGATAAAAGGGAAAGAAATGAAATAATTTGGAGCAGAGGAATAAAACAGGATAGCGATTAAAATCAGAATGGAGACACACTGAGTCTTTGTTGTGAATAGTGAGGGAGGAGAGTTGTTACCAGAGGGCAGAATAGACAGTACTGGATGGCAAAATATCTTTTACAGTATATTCAGGACAAAAGCACTGTTAGAAGAGTAGAAGAGTAACACAATGAATTCCCCCTGAGTGTGGAAAGAGCCACCTCATAGCCGAGATGAAGCCTGGTTAAAAACAGTAGGGATGGGGATAGCCATTACCCTGAAAAGATGATACTCAAGGACAAAATGGCTTTAAGTTTCAGAACAGTACAGAGCTATGTAAGACTGCAAAAATTGATATCTTGAGCAAAGTTAAAACAAGGGTTTACAAAGAAAGACCATCATCTTCAGCCTTGTCAAATTTCAGATTCAGGTGATCTACTAAAATGTATCAACTGATTGTGGTTTGATACTTGAGTGTTCAATTAAAGTTTTGTGTGCAAACAAAACAAATTCCTAATTCAGTAATTTCTTCAAAAAGATTAGATCATGCCTTTCTCAGACCTTTTAATTTTTTTCTTCTTTTTTTCAATTCATCCTCTACTTCATAAGAACTGAATCTTACTTTGTAGATGGGAAATTCTTAATGAGGAAATATATATTAAATGGGGTTTGAAGTGATTGTACAATATGTTATGGACATGCATTGCTTATCTTCTTTTTCATTGTCCCTCTTCTACATGGGTTCTTAATACTATGACAAAAGCTGCTCTTCAGCTATATATTTTTTGTAGTTAAAAACAAAAATAGGTATCATTCTTGGCCACTCCAGTCATCCTGCAAATGTTTATTAATGCCCTTTACAGAAATAACTAATTTGCAACTATTTAAATATTCACAGTGTGATAAAAATAAATAAATATTCATTAGTGTATATTTCTTAACTTGTTGTACCCAATTGTTAATTTCTTTCACACAAGAAGAAAAGTGGCTGTAGAATACTACCTCCTGAGTAAGTGTGATTGCACTTTGTAGTAACAAGGTCCATGGACTAGTAGGATTGTAAATCTCTTGATTTTCATTCCTGGAAGATGCTTCTTTTATTTCAGGGTGAGGCATGCACTGTGATAGCAGAGTCTGAGTAACCACAGTTAGCCACAGCACCCTTTTCCCTGGTGTTTCCTCTTGACCAGGAATACTCAGTTAAGCAGTGCTCAGTTTACTGTGTGGCTTTTATGGATCCATTCTCAGCACATGCTGTGTAAAGCGTCTATTTCTAGACTAATAGATAGGGATGCATGTTTTAAACACTACTTCAAAATGCTTAAAGAAATGCCTTTGGCCTTTATCAACAACTGTTCCAGATGATATTTGGGGACTTTTTACTCCAAGGTTTGTTCCTCTTAGGCAGGATGACTGACAGATGCCTGGCTGAAGCAGGGTGAGTGTTTAGCTAAATGACTACAAGGCTTCTACCCTCAAGTTCAGTGAATGATCCAAAACCCACTTTATTTCATAGCAAACATCACCATATCTATCTAGGGATTTTGGATCCAAACCTGCTACATGCCTGAGCACCATGTACTTTGCCTTTTTTTTCCAGTGCTGTACCTCAGTCACTTTCAAGATGTTGTGAATATTTTGCAGACCAAATACATGCCCTTTGAAGAATTCTGGGCTAGACTCCAGGAACAGCAGAGAGAGGCAAAAAAAAAAAAAAAAAAAAAAAAAAAAAAAAAAAAAAAAAAAAAAAAAAGCTTACTCAAATATCCTTTGAATTTTTACAAACACTTGAAATTTTATAGTCATCAAATTCACCAGATAATACATGTCTAAGATATTTCTCTAAGGCATGTCTGTAATCAATGATGGATAATAAACAACTTCCTCTAGCCCAAACAGAGAAAATTGAAGTAAAGAGGTGAGTGTTGAAATAAGCAAAATTTCAGGAAAAGAAACAGATGTTCCTCTTTATGAGACGATTCAGAAAAAAGTTAATAACACGTGTATATTTCAGTTTCATCCAAATCAGTTTGACCTATGCATATGTTAAAATTCGATTTATTAAAATGTATCTATAGATTGATTCAGACTGTGTGAGGTGACATCAAACAGATGCATCTTATCTATAAAATACCCCTAAACTTAAAAAATTTGTGTGTGTTTAGTTCTAGAGAAATAAATCAATAATATATACCCTTGGGAGGCAAAATAAAGTGAAAAGTAGTGTAGTTATTTAGTGTAGCTGATAATTAAAATGCATTTTCAACACCGGTACATATTTGTATGGATTTATATATTTAGTATTTCTGAAATGAGCTCAGTAGCTAATTCTTCATTATATTAATTCAATTATTATTGATAAAGTACAATGCGTATTTTTTCCTTCCTCTGTATTTTCTTAATTGCACTCTTTTCAGTAACTTTTTTGTTTTCTCTTTCAACATCCATGGCAAATATTTCAAAAATATTTGCTAAATATATAAGTTGTACAGTTTTAAAAATATGACCTTGTTTGTTTACCTTGACAACTTACAAATCAAAATATAGAAGGCAAATGCAAAAAAAAGATCAATTAATCAAAACCCCACACCTTTAAAATAATAAAAATTATATTTTGTTATCTTCAAATCTCAACATTTTAATAGGAAGAGCTGACTAATTAACTCTTCAGAATAATAATTTCAATGTTTGTTTTAAAACCACGTTTATTATTGTAAAATTAGTTTGACACATCAAATTAATACAAGATATTTTTAAAAGTTTTTACTGTGACTGAGGGAAACATTAAATGTAGATGGAAATTGCGCATTTATGAAAAGCTGGTTCTGTATTTTAAATGCAAAATTGCATAATCTAGTCATTGATTCTACCCTTTTAAAAATACTTGAAGAAGGATTAGAAATAAATTTCCATTTCCCACTCCAGCATCTTGCTGACCCATAGGATCAGAAGCCCTTCCTTAAAGCCAAATAATAATACTGCTTCTGTTGCAATATGTTCAGTCATTCCTGAATTATTCTAGTCACTCTGGGAAAGGAGTTTGATCCTAAAGTTTTATTAAGATCCTAATTCACTTTAGGTCAAAATACACATAATTTTCATTCATTTAATGAAAAAAAGTAAACACCTACATTTGGAGTACTTGTGTGTGTGTTATGGCATACCAGGTTCATCTGTGTTGGTTTGCTTGTATTCATTTTAATAGTAGGTTTGCCTAGAGGCACGGTGTGACTTGGGTTTTGTCAATTTTAATATATTTAATTTATTTTAGAGATAGGATTTAGGAGTAAAGATAACACAGGCTTAAAACTTTAAAGGGTATAAGAAGAGATTTATTAATAACACAAAAAGAATTCAGAATAAGATTTCTAGATTATTCCCTCCTCCATTCCACATTCCTTAACAACAACATACAGAGAACACTTCAGTCAGTTATCTACTTAAATAATAATTTCATTTCATTTTAGAGAGAAAAGTTCCTTTTTTTGGTTTAGGCTTAGGGGGTGTCTTCACCTTCACAGTCTGCATCTGCCCGGACCTACAAAGCCATGAATTTCCTCTCATTTCCACAGTCCTTCCAGAACTGTGCTATGGGTTATGTTACACACTTGGGGTACCACTTTTAAAGGCAGGCTGCTGAAAAACAAAATTCTCTTTATCTCCTTCTCTATCAAATGTCTGTGCTCATATTCCAGTCCCAAAACAAAGAGCTCAATTTCCCCGAGGCAAAAAGTCTTCTTCTCAAAACGCCCAAACCTCCCCAAGTATATTTCACAGTTTAAAGGAATTTTAGTGTAGTCACAGTCCCCTTAGCCCACAAAAACGTTTTCAGCTACTTATCAGTTGCATATTTTTAATCTCTTCCCATCAGGAACTTTATCTTCATTCCGCTGACCTCTGTAGTCTCCATGCTTTATTTCTTCTCATTCGGGGAAGCTCAGGAGATGGAGAATCCCATCCATGCACCAAAGAGTTAAAATTGTATTCAGATCGTGAAGAAGCTAACCTGGGCAGCTGGAGGCCTCTTCTCACAGAACGGGGCAGGGGAAGGGAGAGCCTTTGGTGGCTTTCTTATCCTCCCACTCAGTCACACCACGTGGAGAGGGGAGCTGAGCTGAGCCCCGCAGAGCCGGGGCCACCTGGAGCCAGGGCCCCAAGGGTTGCTATCAGCCTTGCAGTGAACAAAGTACCCTCAGAAATGTGATTCATGAAAGCAAAATAACTTTTCATTGGCTACCTGGGATGTCAACCACCATATCAGACTCTGGCTGATCCCCACATCCCACAGGGGAAACTCCCAGAGAGGGGACAGCCCTCCATTCCCCCTGGCGCCTCCACCCCTCCCCTCATTCATGTGCAACCATCACATCTAGATATTGCATTGTTTTATTAGTCAGGGTGGAGATTAGTACCAGATGTTTTTTTAATACTTGTGTCAAGGTGGTGAAGAAGAAAAAAAAAAAACAAAACAAACACCACCAGCAAAAACAAAAACAAAAAAGAAAACAAAAATTTTATTGGTAAGTGTTAATATATGTGTGCTTTCCCATTGCAGAGGAGCATTTGATGGCACTGACATACACCAGTTGTGTAAGAATAGAGGTATGACTACCTGAAGATTGTGAGAAACATCTGCAATCTTTGGATAATCATAGGAAATGTACCACAGCTTCACTCATGATCTGTTATAGTCTTCATTTCCAAACACATCACTTACACATTAAACTTCCCTCATTAGGTTGAAGATAAAAAATCATTAAATATGTATTTGATCAACAGCAAATACAGAGCTTCATATTTGAAACACCGATAGCCTTAAAAATTGCAGTCAGTAACATTTTATGTACACAAAAGAAGGCAGAAAATTATTTCAAAAACATTAAAATACTGAGAAATTGAACAATATTTTTGGAAAACTTTTGTGTAGGAGTTAAAAAGTGCCCAAGAGTCAAAATTCTATACCATAATATGTCAAATACTTGGGGCAAATAAAATCAGCTCACGTTGTTAATATGAAACTTTTTTTCTGATATGATCTATTTAAAAGATTGTTACAGACTTTACTACTACATCTTTCATTCAGGTAGATCACATATAGATAGTAAGGGTAGAATACCATATTATTTCATTTCTATGTGATGCTCAAAGAGAGAAACAAATATACTCTCTGCACTTCTTCCATTATTCTCCTTTTAATTCCACATAATTGTGTTATAATGTAGTAAATTCATATCACCCAAATTATTTTTTTTTAATTGGCATTTTACAGATGTATTTCCAAAGCTTTGGCAGTATAATGGGACCCATTAACTAGGTTCAGAAATTGTGCGTAATTCACATAATTGTCCTCCAGGACACTCTACCCATTAAAAAAAAAGAAAAAAGTCCTTTGAAGAGGTGAGTAGGAAGCTGCTTGAAGAGAGAAAAGCTGAACTTAAGCTCTCAAAGTATTTAAAAACTAAGTATAAGCAGAAGAAAGTTGGCTTTATCTTGTAAGGAACCAGTAATATTTTTCAAAAATGTCCCATTTTACCCTTCAGATGACATGACATTGGAGATGTTGAGTTTCAAGTGAAGAGCAATAGTATGTTTTTATTTTTCTTCATCTGATGAACACCCTGATAGGCACATTCTCCTACTTTCTGTGTAATGACAATGTATTTTTGTCTCCAGTATCTTCATTTACCTAACATATTCCACCTGAATTCATCAAACTTGATTATAGTTGCATGTCAAGTACATAGAGTTATGTCAGAGGAAAATCTTTGGGAAATAGAACTGCTGCTGTTCACCCTATTTAGGCTATTTCTAAAACTACTGGAATGCTACTAAATGAAATAGTACTAGAAAACGCCCCACAGTACTGCTTAATTTACTTATACAGTCCTGTCCTGAATTTTGCTTCAAATATCAGGGTGTATTCCTCAAATAACCGTCGCATTTTAATTTCTTGGAAATACTCGAGTCTTCAAAATTGTTATCAGAAACATTATAAACAAACTGTCATAACTTTCTTTTTGCTCAGACATGGTGAAAGCTCCTGAATACATAACAGCATGCACACTCAACCTGTTGGCAGGACTGCTCTGGCATTCCCCTGTCCATGTAGCAATGGAGAGATCTTCACCCTAAAACCAAGAAAGACTCATGTCTGATCCTAGCAAACGTTTGTGCTTTCAGGAGCCTCATCACATTATAACAACCAAAATAATAAATGTAGAAAATTACACACAAGTACCAAAAATGGCATGCATAATGGAAAAATAATGAATGTGTAGATAAAAGAAATGCTTAGATGCTAAATTAGTTGACTAAGAAAATATTTAATCTGTAAATGTGATTTGCCATTTGGAATGGTTCCTTGACATATAGCTAAGGGAGAAAACTACAGATGATCAAAATAGACTTCAGGGCCTCACAACAATTGATGAAGGGATTGCAAGCACAAGTTGTATTTTTCTCTGTCCTTTTAGTTGCAGAGAATGAGAAGCAAAGAACAAGAAGAAACATCTTATCTGGCTATATGTCTGTTATCATTGGCAGAATGTTGGCATTTTTGATCCTGGCTCAGTTCACATGACACTAGGTCTGCAGTTAATACAGAGGGTACACTGTTCTCAAACTGGGGAAAAGGATTTTTGTTCAAGAGTTGGCAGGGATCATTGAAAGAGCTTTAACCTAGACTGCAATGGTGAAAGGGAAAAGGTTATTCTAGCAGGTTCTGAAAACCACTTGTGAGACAATGAAGCTGTTGGTAAAAGTCAGCATAGGACATGAGGGCAATCTGCTGCTTAACTACATGATTTTCTATAATGACAAGTACACTCATCTAATTGACCAAACTAAGCCAGTAGATGTGGGATTTTTTTGACTTTTGACTTCTACATTACCCTTCTACACAAAATGGCCAGCATAGAGCTAGACAAATCCTTAAAATTTTGGGTAAATTTTGGCTGACAGGATAGGCAAAAAGTGTTACAGTTAATGAAGTTACATTAGTCTGTGGCCACTCCCTAATGGGGTTCCTCAAGGCTCAATTTTAGGCTCATCAATGTTGCTGTAAATTATTTTCACAAAGGGCTTGAATGTACATTCAATAAGTTTGCCAGTAATACCAAACTAGAAGGAGCTGTAGAATTTCTCCAGGGGAAAGAGTCCTTACAGAAAGATCTGGATAAACTAAAGAGCTGTACAATCACCAACCATATGAAATGTAGTAAGAGCAAATGCCAGATTCTCTGCCTGTGATGGGGTTATCCTGATAATATGTACAAACTGAGGAATGTGAGGCTTCAGCACAGCCCAACAGAAAGGGATGTGGTGTTTTGAGTTGATGGCAAGTTGAATATGAGTGAGAAATGCCTGGCAGCCAGGAGGGACAATGTGTTCTATGGGGCATCAGGCACAACATCTCCAGTCAGGCAAGGTAGGGAATCGTCCATCCTGCTCTGCACTGGAGGAGCCATCACCATAAGTCCTGGGCACATTTGGGAGCCATAATATAAGAAACAACACCAAAGTATTACAGCACATCTACAAGAGGGTGACCCAAGACCATGAGATTGATGAGGGGCATTTTAAGTCACTGTCCTGGTTCCAGCCGAGAACTGTTGTTAATTTTCACAGCAGCCAGGCAGGAACACAGCTGGGACCCCAGAGGTTACTCTGTACACCTCAGGTCATTGATGGTGGATGGTGTGAGGTAAAAGGCGTGGAGGAAGGGAGACTTCCTTCCTTTCCTTCCGTCCTTCCTTCCTTCCTTCCTTCTTCCTTCCTTCTCCTTCCTTCCTTCCTTCCTTCCTTCCTTCCGTCCTGTCTTCCTTTCCTTCCTTCCTTCCTCCTCCTTCCTTCCTTCCTCCTCCTTCCTTCCTTCCTTCAGGTCCTTCCGTCCTTCCTTCCTGTCATTCCCTTCCTTCCTTCCTTCCTTCCTTCCTTCCTTCCTTCCTTCCTTCCTTCCTTCCTTTTCCTTCCTTCCTTCCTCCTTCCTTCCTTCCTTCCTTTCCTTCCTTCCTTCCTTCCTTCCTTCCTTCCTTCCTCCTTCCTTCCTTCCTTCCTTCCTTCCTTCCTTCCTTCCTTCCTTCCTTCCTTCCTTCCTTCCTCCTTCCTTCTTCCTTCCTTCCTTCCTTCCGTCCTTCCCTTCCTTCCTTCCTTCCTTCCTTCCCTTCCTTCCTTCCTTCCTTCCTTCCTTCCTTCCTTCCTTCCTTCCTTCCTTCCTTCCTTCCTTCCTTCCTTTCTTCCTTCCTTCCTTCCTTCCTTCCTTCCTTCCTTCCTTTCCTTCCTCCTTCCTTCCTTCATTCCTTCCTTCCTTCCTTCCTTCCTTCCTTCCTCCTTCCTTCCTTCCTTCCTTCCCCTTCCTTCCTTC